>NC_045154.1:21752022-22070806 GCF_900700415.2 Clupea harengus
GAAGTGAAGCAGGAAGCAGGTGAAGATGGCCAGGCGATGGCTGACTGACAGTAGCCCCTCTCCTCTTCCTCCATTCAGTCAGCAGCGTCAACTTGGCATTTGGCATTTACGTGACCTCCACCCTTCCCCATGCACCAAAGTCCAACATTAACCAACGATGACAACTTCCTACACTGGTCAGGAAGCTCCATTAGAGGGACACAAACTCAGATTAGTGGCTCATCCCCTGGTGAAAAGACCCCCGCGCTGGCACCATGCCCCTTGCTCCCAAATTCAAACCAGAGTACTCTCCCATTTGCTCTCTCTCCCCCCCCCTCTCTCTCTATCTCTCTCTCTCTCCCCTCTCCCTCTCTCTCTCTCTCCCCCTCTCTGTCTCTCTCTCTCTCTCTCCCCCTCTCTCCCTCTCTGTCTCTCCCCCTCTCTCTCTCTCTCTCTCTCTCTCTCTCTCCCTCTCTCTCTCTCTCTCCCCCCCCCCCCCCCCCCCCCCCCCTCTCTCTCTCTCTCTCTCTCTCTTTCTCTCTTACACACACACACTCTTGTGAGAATGCTGCTTTGGCAGCCCCCACACTTAGCAAGGACTCACTTGCACACTCATACCCTGAAATCTTATTACACTTCTTTAGTCCTCCCACACCGCGTGGCTCAGTAATGATACATCCAACCAAGGCAACGAGATAATCATTGATAGGACAGAAACGTATCCAGACTTAACAGGCTCTTGACTCATGTCAAGAGAGGCGATACCACTTATCGTGAATAGTGAAACTAATAATGAGTACACATAATCAGTTTCTAGCATTGATGTAGAAAATAAACTGTCTCTTTATAAACATCTGAAAACTGGACTTTCAACTGGTCTCTGAAAATTTGTCCCAGATAACCAGTGCCCAGAGGAGGCTGATCTCTAACACATACCATAGGCACTTTAAAAGTCCCTTTTAGATATTAACTCTGTGTAAAACGCAGGCTTGGCGAGTCACTAGTGTATGTGAGCACATGTCACCTACGCGAGTTGTTTCTGAACAGTCACTTCCGGGGCAGACTCTTGCAGGCCTTATCCTGCGGGCCTTGGGTCACTTCCGGGGCAGACTCTTGCAGGCCTCATCCTGCGGGCCTTTGAAGGAGAAGCTCCTCTCTGTCATGTGACAGCTTCATTAGGATTTGTCATGTTTGAGCTGCGTGCTCAAGCCTCTGGAGGGGTATCGCTAACTGCAGTCTGGCAACACTAGAACTGATTACTTAATCACATATCAGGCTCTGGGCTTGGCTTCTCTTATTGTCATTGAAGGATCATAGCTCAAAGAGATACAGCATGACAGCCACACTTCAATCCCTTCAAGCAACAGTCTTAGAACTGGAGTTGGGAGTCATACAGCGAAAACGGCTGTAAATTATCCTCTGGATGTTTTAGTTTTTTTCTGAATGATTGAATGTTTCATTAATCTTGTTGTGAAAAAGGATTAAAATCAATAGTTTTACTGGAAGCTGTAGTGCTGCTCCGTGGAAATATGATTTAACAACGATTAGTCTCTGGACAAGAATTTTGCATGTCAATCTTTCCACAAATGACGTACCATTTTAACGCTGACCTTTTTTGTGATAGAAAGGGTGAAGTTGTCGCATTCAGGCAGGCATACAGATGCAGTGTACAATTTCCAAGGAAAAGACCTAGTCATCTCACATTGCAGATGACTGACTAATAAACTCTCATACCTTTGTGGAATGAGGCAGTATGAGCTAGCAGGCCAAGATCTCAGCGCACAAGCACAATGACTCCTGGCTCCAGCCGGATTTACTCACCGCACAAACGATCTGGAGAGCTCTCCTGTTTGCCAGGTCAACCTAGAATGCAGAACATGGAAAATGAGGACCGGAAAAGAAAAAAAAAAATCCTAAAAAACAACAACATCAACAAATCGCGCTTCCAAGAAAAGCTTGGAGCCGAGTTGAGATAGCTGCTAATCTGAGCGTAGCAGCGCAAACCCTGAACCGCCGGGCAGGCCACTCGAGCGTGACAGCCAAGCGCATCGGACACCTTCGGGTGACACCAGACCGCAGGAGGGTAAGGAGCTCGGGATCCACACATCCCAATGCAGCTTCGTGGAGCAGCTGTGACCCAGTGTTGAAATAACTCAAACCACACGGAGGCACGCAGCCCTGCAAACCATCCCTCGCCATTTCCCCTCCAAGAGCCAGCAGGGTAGACAGAACAGTATGCATCGCCATTTAAATACATATCAGCCGACACGTGTGAGACAAACACCAAATGCCACTGCTCGGCATTGCACAATGGACCAGTGTGTGGGCTATCGTTCAACATCAACACAGAGTAGACCCGCGTTTTATATACCAGCTCTCTTTAAATGCAAAGGAAAATACATTATTAGCGGCTATCCTGCCAAGCAGAGAATGGGTCTCGGGAGGAAATGAAAGCCACACTGTATTGTGTAAGATTTTCTGCTGCTTCAGTGCATGTCCGCGTTCATGGCCTTAGCATTCCTCCTTCAGACAATTCAACTTGCAAAGCTGATCATGCTTAACCTGACGAATGACATAGATTAATGTGTGTGTTAAAGAGTGGTAAGGGTGGTGGTCAGGGGAATGGTGTGGTCAACGGAAAAAGTGCAATGACTAAGACGAACATCAGCCCCTTAGCTTATCTCAATATAAAATAATGACCTACATGTGAGATGAAAATAAGCTGTTAGCCTACTGTGTTCAAGATACTCTCCGATTTTGAGAGACGCCAAATCAGATAATCGGGGAGCTTATAGTGCTAGCTAGACAGGCTCTGGTTTCTTTCAACCCTAATCAGGTGATCAGGAATATGCTATTCCAAGCCCTTTCCTCTTCTCAACCAGCATGAAGAGAACATGAAAAATGATGCTAGACCTCTGGTCAGGGACACTGTGCATCTACTCAGAGAGCAGTGCTGATCAGTTGATTACAAAAGATATAGCAGGTGGGGACTCGCTGTGCAGGACTCCCCGGGTTTATAGACCTGGTTCTCATTACATCAGACTTCAAGACCCAGTGTTTCTGAGTTGGTGGCAGACACATCAGCTACACTGTTCAACATTTGGGACATGGTGTTGTTTGAAGCATTAAAAAAAAAAAAAAAAAAACGCTTCACCACTTCACCACTTCACCACTCCATCAGGGAAACATTAAAAGAGTGAAAAAAGGGGGAAAAAAAACTTTCCACTGTCTTTGTCTAAAACCAGACTTGGATCGTCATGAGACAATAGGAAGCTGTGCAATCCAAGAAATGTGTCTGAAAAAAAAAAAGTGGTTGAGGGAAACTTTAAACTGTCCTTTTCAAAACATCTTCAATGCGTCGCAACTCTGCCTTATTAGCAGCATAGTAGAGCTGTATCTGCACAGCTGAGAAGCAAAAGCTCCGCATAAGTTCAGTTCAGTCGGTCACAACACTCTGGAGAGTTATTAAGACTCTATGTGCCATCTCAGTGCACCATGCCAAGTCAAATACGTCCGTCCTGCTGCCAGCATCTTTATGTTCCTCTGTAAGTTTCTACACAATGGAAACCATAATTGCAAGCTTGATTTTAATTATCACATCTCCGGGCTCTCAGCAAGCAGTAAAAATATGTCTTTCTATGGTATTTTCGGAGGTTGTCTTTCCATGGTTCATATTGCCTTCTTGACCCGCTTGTCCAAAAGTTTTTTTCTTTTTTTGCTGAACAAGCTGGAAGACAAGTCCACATTTTGTTTCCATATTTTTTCTTCTCTTTTTGAATTTTGTGGAGAATTCTGCCAGTTCCCTGTTCAAGCTTAAAAGAAGATTCAGAGAGTCTCTCTCTCTCTCTCTCTCTCTCTCTCTCCAAAGATGTTTTGTGTTTAGATGGGGGATGCTGATAGCATAGACTGGAAAGCCACATGATATGTCTCACTGTCCTACCCTGGACATGAAGGGCATAGATCCTGAGCTTTAATTTAGCTGCAGCAACTTTACTTTGGTCACTATGGTTCAAGCAAAAATCAACGAAGTGATTCCATATGGCCATACTGTAGATTGCCAGTTGTAAAAGTATAGTTTCAAACCCTAATTCAACATGCAATATGTCCAGTTCTTTGACACATAATCAGGAGCGTTCCCTTTTCAAATTTTCAGTGTTCAACTTCAACTGTCTTTCGAGCCCCTGATATGTCACATGGTTGAGACCATATCAGAGGAAAAGCCTGTGTGCTCCTCCATGGTTACAGAGCTACTCCTCCATGGTTACAGAGCTGGTTACAGTAACCTCAGGCAAGGGCTCTGGGCCAGCCTAGTACTCTACACCTGTGCACTGGCAGCTGTACTATATGATCAGGCCCATCTCCCTCAGTGAATAAAACATATAAACAATCTCCTCAAAATCCTGGGACGGAAAGTGTTGCTGAACTCTGTTTATTTCCGTGCACAAGGACAGTTAAATGCATGACCTAAGCTCAAGTATTTTTAACGGAGCAGCTTTGGAACGGCAGTCGAGAAGAAGTCTGAGGCTCCTCTCACTCTGCTGTAATTTATATTGACAGGAAAACAATAACAGTGCGGTCGCTTCATAAACAAGCGAAAAACATGAATGTGGGCCTTCCCCCTGACTTTTATATTTTGCGGAGAGGCTGAAAGTCCTGACTATGTCACTTCCGTCCTCTCAGTGGCCCCGCGCACCACATCTCCTTGACCTGCCATTGTGGTTTTCCTCTCAGGAGTCCCTCATGCACATGGTTCACATTTTGCCTGCCTGTGAGTGCCTCGCAAGAGCATCAGTCAGTGGGTTCATCATCTAGGCACGTCTCCTCCAAAAACAAATACTCCGCACAGAACAGACACATGTTGTGACTTAGAGTCGGAGCGCTGGTTCACAAGCATTCAAACAGCAAGCATCCCTTGAAAGGTGGTCTGTAGTGTGCGCTGTTGTCTGAGAACACCACATGGGCCTCACTGCTTGTGAGGGTTTTATACACTAGCAGACACATACAAAACACCCGTTCCCTCTCACACATGAAATCACACACACACACACACACACACACACACACACACACACACACACACACACACACACATACACACACGCACACACACACACACACACACACACACACACACACACACACACACACACACACACACACACACACACACCACACACACACACACACACACACACACACACACACACACACACACACACACACACATAGCACGTACAGAACATCAACTGCTGCATGTGAAAAAGAGTACTTGTGGATAAACAGGAAGCCTGGGAGCTTTAGAAGGCCCCATTCATCCTGCCACCTCTGCTTGAGTTTGGCATATGTCTGAGTGGATTGTCTTCATTGCAAAGGCAACTATTTCTGGGAAAGTCAGCGAAGGCCAGCCAGGAGTCTATCATGAAAAGAACACACACAGCAACATTTTAGAGAATAAGTTATTTCATCAAGGATTTTTAAGTAAGATGACAGACTATAAAATAATACTAAAGTAGAAAGAAACAAATGAGCTGTTTATGAAATGAGGCCTGCAGCGTAGCCCTGGACGAAGACTGTTTACTGCGGCATTGTCTCGTGCTGCCTGGTTTAGGGGTCGAGGTTTGGAACCGTTAGCAAGCGTGGCTGCCTGCCAGCTTCTGGTCCCCTTCATTATCTGTGCTTTGTGTCCTGGTGATGGCTGCATGCAAATAATGAATAGGCAACTCTTTTCCATTAAAATAATACCCTCATCTCGCGAGCTCATGCCAGGGCCGCCCAGCCTGTGCCAGCCTGTGTTATTCACATCATGACAGCCTGCGGAACGCCAGCCAAAGGGTGGAATTTTAATTGTTACTTGGGAATCAACTAGTTAGGCATTCAAATTGGCTGGCTGGGGATCGCTCTCTGAGGACCCATGGGGCGAGCGTGAAGGGACATGAGGGGCGGCAGTACATTTGGTACTAAATTAATCCCCTAAAAGTGTAGCTTTGAACAGCAAAGCCAGCTTACCAAACAGAGCGAAAGAGACAAAATATAACAACAACAAAAAAAGAGACTTCCCCAAAAGAGTCCTGGATGATTCAAGGAGTTGACAACAGGGCAGGGTGGATTCCCAAGCGGGTCTCAGGGAGATTACACATTTTTACAGGGAGCAGCTTCTTAGGCCTGTCCCCTGGCCTTCTGGGATTGACCTTTGACTTTTGGCCTGGCACTGCAGCACTCTTGTACCATTGTGACACGCCGACATGGGCCTTTTCAGCCTGGCTAATGGTCTGGATATTTCTGCGAGGAGGGGGGGGTGTGAGAGAGAGAAGACTTTAATTAGAGACATAGCACCTCCGGTAATCCACTCTGAGTCCATTGAGGGGAAAAAAAGCACTGGGGAGGGAGAGATGAGAAGTTTTTAACAAGAGGTCAGAGAAACTTTGGCCAGGAACACCGGCCTTTATCAAATCCACTGCTAAATCCGCAGATTAGTCCAATCCATTGTTTTCAGGAAGTCTGCTCCCACCAGCGAGAAGAGGGGAGGTGGATTTAGAGGCTGCAGCAGGGCTCCAAACTCCAAGCCAGGGGAGAGAGGGGGGGGGGGGGCACACACACACAGAGGAAGAGGAGGGCTCAGGCTCACTCATACAATCCATCCAGTGCATTCCACTGGTCACTTTTGCCTTTCTGTCCAGCAGACTCTCTGTCCAGAGAACCAATTTCTTCATGTTCTATCCACAGATAATATGTACTTTGGGCATTGTTAACAACCCACAAGGATTCATTAGAAGAGAGAAAAATCATTTTTGTGATGTTTACATGGCTTATTGTATCTTCCCAGTAGAAAATTAATTTATCAATGAACAATGACAAGACAAACATTGTCAAAAGTATTGCGGTTTTCCTTGAGATCAATCCAGCCATAACTAATATCTTTATCAAACGTCACAACAAAGTTTGGATACCAGAATAACCATTAAATGGTCAGATGATTAAAATGCACATACATATCGCTACAGTTACTAGGCCAAAAACTGAACTACCAGAAGTATCCTTACATGCCTTATACATACATCTTCTCCGAACACTGAGTGATGAATGACAATGAGTTGACCAGCGTGAGTGTCGCCAAAGAAATGTTGGTTGGTAATGGCACTGACTTGCTTCCTGTGGTAGTGGACTTGTTCAGAGAGTTTTGCGATGAAGCACATGGGTGAGAAAATACTTTACAGTTTCTGGGACACAAGAAACACATAAAAGGAAATGATTTATTGCTGCTTTCATCGCATTGCAGAAACAACAAGCTGCCCTCAGGTACAGGCGTGCTGAGATTGCTGATGAGAGACGAGGATGTGTTGTTGTGAATAATTGCTCGCCATCTCATTCTTCTGAGACACTTAACTTTGTGTTTCACACACATTCTTCCTGCCATTTCTAAATTCCAAAAAAGCATTTACTACGAGTACAGAGATTCTTGGGTTAAATGCACTCCTTCGATTACAGTCTATGAAGCTTTTTATGTGGTGGTAGCTCACCGTCCTGTTGAGTGATATGGTTGCAGGGTTGTGTGTCAAACATGAGGACTGTAGCTTATTTCACAAGAGTAACGAAAGCTCTAGTTGTACCCTCACATGCCATTTCCATTTCAAATCATTTCATTTGTTTGATTTAACATTCATGTCCAATTGTGTGCTCTATCTCTTTAGAAGCCTATTTAGACCCAAGCACACATCAAAGGTTTATCTTCCTATTAATATATGTGTAGGCGTAACACATTATGTGCAAAGATTGGTGAGCTGACAATGATACGGCTCCATTGTGAACAAAAAAGTGTTAATATATTGTATACTGTGCAGCACTGCGGCTGTTGTACAGTGAACCAATGAATTCTTCATCCAAACTGGTCTGTGACCTTCAAAGGATTCCATTAGCAGTTAACTGTTTGGCCTCTCGGGCTGCCAGAGGCCTAGTGTGTTTGCAGAGGTGAAACTAAGCTATAGGACCTGGCAGGTTTTAGTTTGTCATATGATGTTTTATTCTTTTTGGGGATTGAGTGAATAACTCTGGTCTCCTTCGACCAGGACAAAGGAAACCAACAGGGAGTCAGTCATCCAGTTTGCAGTAAATTTTTATGTTTTGGACTTAAACACAAACATCTAATTATTGAAATAAGCCAAAAATGGCACGTGCTACTCTCCATGCATACCTCTGCAATAGAGTGTTCCTAAAACCAAGAGTCAACACGTCAAATCGACTATATGGCCAAAGAGGTAGGGTATGAATTATGAATTAACCCCCCCAGAAACAACTGCACAATTGTGTTTTTTTCATCGTGTCTTTGTTGATGGACCCCCCCAAGAGTGATTCTAATGTAGCCAAAAATTCCAGTTCATTAGACTGAAGCTGTGCTTTTTAACGTACAGTCCTAGTTATACTTGTCCCAATGAGGAATCAAAAATGTAATCCACTGATATGTAGAACTCCAGTTTATGAATCATTGCCAAAGCCTAATCAAAGAGGCTTTTCTAAGATTATCATCAGTTTATACTTAAATGTGCGTGTTTGCCAAATTGACTCAGTATACCGGTTTCACTGTAAGTAAAATGATCAAGTCAAAACACTAACACATGGATCCAGAGCCTTATCTTCCTACTGGTGAAATAAGAAATATATTTAATTGAACATAATAAGGACATAAAATACCCAATTGCCATGACATCTGATTTGAAAAGATAACTGTAGAGTCTTCATGACTACAGATTTGGCCTCTCATGTAAAATTGAGGTCTAGCATACTAACTGAGAGTGGCTAACCTTATAGCAAATGAGTGCCATAGTCTAAGGCATGCCATTTGCTAATTTTGACTGTCAAAGTTGATTTGTCAGACTGAAGAATACACTCACATACACATGTGTGTGCGCACACACATACACACACACACACACACAGTTTCTGGAAACCTTAGGAAAACATGTTTTGATGAAACTGGAAGTTGTGAAAGACATATGTCTATCTGATTTTACGAACCTGAAAAAGTCAGCCTCATGCAAAACAGGACAAAGACTCATCTATGGACACAAATGATATATCACATATACTGTGTTACAAATTACAATGCAGAGATTAATAACTTTATGATCACAAGTCTAAATCTATAGTAAGTTTTTCCAACACATCTCTAAACAATTTTTATATCCTCCTTTTTTCTTTAAAGTGGATAATGTATTTGTAGAATATAAAACCTTATGTTTTTGTTATCACAAGTTGCCCATGGGATGCTGTTTACATATAGTGTTCAGATGATTTGGTGTATCTGTAGCTAGCTAACTAACTGCAAAAAACATGTAAATTAGTGGAAAGGATGGAATAGGTGTGCTACCAGTTACAGTATCTACTGTACATCATCCCCAGGAGTTACAGTTAAGCATTTTTACTATTTAAAACTGAATTTTTAACTTCACCTTTGAAATGTGAATGCTCTATTTTCTTGGCTGCAGACAGCAATATGCTGTTATGACTGTGGAGGAGCCCTCTCCCTCGACTACAAGAATTATGCTCTCAGCTTCTAACTGCTGATTGTCATGGCTGTCGTCCACATGTTGCTTAGATACTGAACACCCCTGTCAGGGCCTCTGGAAGACCGTTTACTTTCCTTTTTTATATTCCTCTAACCCTGTAAGTTCATTTTTGTTTCATCAAGCAAACTGCGTATTTATCAATCACATCAATATATTGGTCTGTCAAAAGTCCAAGCTAAGAAAACTATTTTAGTTTTTGCTTTGATTTGCTAAGGTTATGTTTTCTGTTGTATTGATTTTCTTGCTTTGTATGCTGCAAGCTTGTTGCAGATCCATGTCCCATTAGAGCAGCAGAAGATGTTTATCTTTCACTTAATTCATTAAAGCTACACTTTGGCGTGTTATAGTTGGCAGCTCAAAAATATGTACTATCATGCAGGTTTTTACCATTTTTAAAGCATGTTAAACTATTTTTTTATAATATCTTCAAATGTATTTTCGGTGAATGGTCAATACAGTCATGTGAAGAACCAGGTCATGAATCAGGCTTTTAATTGCTTTTATTTATATTAATTTAGAGTTCACAAAATATTTTGGTATACTGTTTATGTCTACATGGTTTGTATACATTTTTTATACAAAACAAAACAAACTACATATTGCACCTTTGAGCACAGACAGCTTAACGCTGTGCTGTTATAATGCATTATAATGCTTTATGAACGTGCAATGAACTGTGAAGATGGTACTCATTCATTCATTCATTCATCGTAAGTATTACAAAACAAATTCCCCTTCATGGTAGAGCAGGTGATCAAAGTTAATTCTTGAGTTAGTTTTTGCCTTATTCTAGAGGCGTGAAAGCCTTTCTACAGTTTACAAAAACACGATCATAATTGTAATTTCAACATGGTGTAGTAAACTCCTCTTCTGTACATTCCTTTTGTATCCTCCGTCTGGCAGCGGTGGCAGGGTGGTCTTGAGAGGGATGTCGGGGGTCAGGGGCACTGCGTGAGGGCAGCCAAGGCCAGCGATCAGAGCTGAGATCTACAGCCCGGGGAAGGCGCAGTGGAGACAGGCAGTACTGCTGAAACGTGATCCAGGTAAGAGATACACCACCAGGGCGTGCGTCCACTCTCCCTCCAAAGCTGTGAGTTTACATCAGCTGAGCGTGCAAAGACTGCAGGCCATGAATGAAGGAAAACATAGATATCCACGCTCAATTCAGGCAGACCATTTACCCTACTCGTGTCTGCCACAGTTCATCTAGCCAAGGACGCTAGACCCTCAGACAAAGGTGATCATGCCTATGTCTGAAGCCAACAATTACATGTAAAGTGCTTCCAGCTAGTTTCGTACAGTAATTATTTTCAGTAAAACAATGTAGTTTGGAGAAACCCACCCTTGTGAGGTTTCATAACGGTAATCGAAAGTAGCAATAAATAACCATATTTTTGGCATATCATAGTTTCAGCTTTCAGGAGTGTTTTTCTTATTCCATGCTCTTGCAAACATAGAGAGAATGAGGGTGAGTTACGCGCAAATGTTTTCACATACATTTGACATGAGAGAATATTTAATGGATAGAATGGATAGAGGATAGAATCTGAGGTTTTGGGGAAATGACCAGTATTTGCATTAAAGTATTCATGTTTCACGAGGACGGAATAGATCGGGTACTGTATATTGGTCAGATTCAAAAGTGCATAGAATTCAAAGTCCAAAGAATGATTCAAAAAGTTCAGACAAGTAACACAACAACACATAACAGTTTTGGAAATCACTGAGTCTCCTCATCTTTCCTGAGCTAGCATATTATCCAATCTACGATGCTGAGATGGGGGCAAAGGTTTGTTTACATGACCATAATAACCGAGTTGTATGCAGCTGTGAAACTCAATATACAGTATATAATGTATTAGACCCATTCTGACATGCCTGGTTCACAACAGGAATGATCTGACTCTCACTTTGTTTACGGCATGTAGACCAAACAGAATTACCTTTTTTCAAATGAGATACATAATGGCTTCACACGCTTGGATGTCTCTCCAAAACTTTTTTTTCTTCTGTTACAATTATGGTCTATTAACCTTTCTGGGGTGAATGAACACAGTTCACAAGCACAGAGAGTATGCTGTTTCTGTTGACTGTCAAGCTGACTTCCTTGCATTCTTTCATTAAGGTGGTTTGTTCTGTATGTGTACCCAGTCTTATGTAGTAACCTTGGTGATGGTGAATTCATTTCCAAAGGTTTTTAAAGCTGACATTAAACCTTCCATCCCTCCGTCTGTAAAAGGGCTGGATGATTTCGTCAGACATTGTTGGTCAGGGGGTCATGAATAGAAGGCAACTAGGCCAAAGTGTTTCTCTGTGCCTAGGCAGAACTAAGCAATTTCCAAGTACAAAAATGTTGTGTACCCTTTAAGGCCTTTTTTCATCTCTTGAAAAGACACAAAAGCTTGTTACAGTGTAAGCGTATTGCGTTATTTCCTTGTTTGACAGAGTAGGCTGTATCAAAGTCCCTATAGGCAAGTCTCACCACTCGCCAGCCATTTTGGCAAAGCCTTCGGGCAGCTATTTTGGGCAAACAAGATCAGGCTCCTATCTAAATGATTGGGGGGAGATATACATAGCTCCACACAGGTTGGTCAAACAGACATTAAAAGTACATCACACAAAAAACATGTTTAACGTCAGAATCAGAATCAGGTTTTATCGGCCAAGTAAGTTTGCACAAACAAGGAATTTGACTTGGTAAAGTGGCTCTCAGTGTGCTTACACAAAATATACATTACAACACAATACAAAATCTAAGAAGTTTAAGAACGTATATACAAGGCGGAATGGCTATATACAGTAGCTGTGAAATGTTACACAACAATAGTGCAAAGAAGAAGTGGAGAGTGCAAAAGGTGCAGGGATAAATATATATGCTACAGTGGGTTAGCTGTTCAGTAGTGAGAGGGCGAGGGGGTTTTGGCGAACAGTGATCTGTAGCGTGTACCAGAGGGGAGGAGTGGACTTGGATGGTGGGCAGGTTGGCACCGATGATCTTTTCTGCAGACCTGACTGTCCGTTGGAGTCTGTTCTTATCCAGTTTGGTGGCCGATCCAAACCAGACAGTGATTGAAGTGCACAGAACAGACTCTATGACTGAGGTGTAGAACATGATTAGCAGGTCCTGAGGCAGGTCCTAAGCTGGCGCAGGAAGTACATCCTCTGCTGGGCCTTCTTGATGATTGTGTTGAAGTTGGGTTCCCACTTCAGGTTCCGGGAGATTGTGGATCCCAGAAACCTGAAGGATGCTCACTGCGCATGTACCATGGTAACAGTGGAAATAAACAGAACGTGCAAGGGAGGCTAAATGTCAATTATGCTGTTTCCAACAATGTTATTGGCTCTTTATAATACAGGGCAAGACTTCCTATTACAAATCCCCCATGTTTAGCGTTCCTCCTATTTCCTCCATTCAGTTTGCCATCAGTGATTTTTCTCCTCCCTTACAACATCTCTGGCTGTATGCTGCTACCTACTGTGTAGTCTTGCCTCGGAATACTGCTAACTGCTTCTGAACATTATTACTTTAATTCCAGCTCTTATTACAATTGCTTGTAACATTACATTGACTCTGTGATTACTTGTATATCTGAATTATCTGCTTGTTCTCTGCGCGTTCCTCACTGAGTTGGCCAGCTTTGAAAAAAGAAAAAAAAAAGAAAAAAGTTTAACTGTTAAAATTTTAAGTTTAACCTATTGAGGAAATTAAATTCAAAATGTTTACTGTTCAAATGTAGAAACAGTGTTTAAGAAAAGCTATGGAACAGCTGATGGGCATCTGTTTTTTATTAAAAACCGGTTGGCTATATGAACGTCTCAATATTTGCACCATGGTGTTGGGAGGGGGCCTGCCATGAAAAAAGTTTGTCAACCACTGAGTTAGCAACACCTACAGCAATTGTCAACAGGATTCATGGAGCTAGAGCTAATGATATGGAATCAAACCTAAAGCTGATCGCAAATTCTAAAAGAAGATACTCCAAATGATTATCCACACCAGCACAAACAATGTCTGCTTGCAGCAATCGGAGATCACCAAGCTAAATTGTGTGTCAGCGTGTACTTTTGCCAAGAAAATGTCAGACTCTATAGTATGTTCTGGCCCCTTACCCAATGTGATGAAATTTATAGCAGATTATCATCAGTGAATCGCTGGCTATCAGAATAGTGTTCATGTAATAATGTAGGTTTTGTTGACAACTGGCAAACGCTCTGGAGGAAGCCTGGGCGTCTGCAGAGACGGCGTCCGCCCCTCCCGGGAGGCTGCTGTTCTCCTCTCTAGAAATCTAAGACATTACATGGCCGAGGCAGGTTTCTGACAATCCATAATTAACACCAGAAGGCCCATACTGGAGACCCATACATAGTCGTTAACCATTCTTATCCACATACAAATGAGATCCATACCCAGAACATTTAAGTGAAAAAACAGTGAAAACCATAGTCTGATTGTTCATGTCAAATCTACTATACTATACTAACTATACTAACAGATCAACAAAATGATCAATGTGTCTTCTAGACTCTGAGGTGGGAAAACAACTTACTGCACTGCCCTTAATAAATGAGACACTACTTAAAGTAATTAACAATTCTGTAAATTCATAATATGTACCACATTCATTAAAAAATAGCAGTGATCAAACTATCTCTCAAAAAACTTAACTTTGGTCCTGATAACCTGGTTAATTACAGATCTATATCCAACCTCCCTTTCCTTTCAAAAATACTTATAAAAAGTAATAGCAAAGCAACTCACTTCCTTTCTGGACAGAAACAACATCCAAGAAGGCATCCAGTCTCACTTTAGAGCCCATCGCTGCACTGAGACGGCCTTAGACAAAGTCAGTGGCGGCTCCTGAAAAAATTCTCAGGGGGGGCAATTTTTTTGATAATGATTAAGGTGACCCATTCAGTAGGTACATTACGTTAGCTGATTAACTCATACAGCAATACCTTTTTGTCCACTATTGGCAGCACACAACAGTAATATGTCCCCTCTTGCTACATAGCTAGAGTAGCAAGTTACAGGTGGAAAGCTATGGAAGAAAGTTGCATCCAGGAGCCTTCATAAGCAAACACGTGCACTGTAAGCCCCAATAAGTTGAGTTTACTTAAAAAATTTGAGGAAAGTGGTTGCCTTAAAAACATCGAGTAATGTCTAATGAAAACTTGAGTACATTTAACTTAAAATCTATTGCAATATCAACTGCTTTGCATAGTGACTACACTTAAAGCATTAAGTTCAATGAACATTAAAACTCCAAGTTGATTCAACTTAAAATCTATTGCAATACACTAAGCCCAGATAAGTTGAGTTTACTTAAAAAAAATTGAGGAAAGTGGTTGCCTTAAAAACATCAAGTAATGTGTAATGAAAACTTGAGTACATTTAACTTAAAATCTATTGCAATATCAACTGCTTTGCATAGTGATTAAACTTAAAGCATTGAGTTCAATGCACTTAATTCCGAAGTTCATTTAACTTAAAATAAAATCGCTAAAAAAATCGCTTTGCATAATTACTACACTTAAGTGTGTAAGTTCAATGCACTTAATTACAAGTTCAAAATGACAAGTTTTTTATTTCACTTTTATTTCAACACTTTTAAGAAAACCAAAAATACAAAAACGTAAAAAATAAATACAAAAATAAAAGTTTTTTTTTATTATTGCAACCAGTTAGCACCTACTCGCAAGCTTGCATCTTGTGGCAGCTTGCATTTCCCCAAATTAAGCATAACCTGAACGTACACAGACATTCCTGATATAAACAAGGAAAAGGCTCTGTTCTTGCTTAACTTCCATGTTTTAGTCTATAATGTTTAAATAGCTGTGCTCTCTTTTCACAGCTATGAGGACAGTACTTGCACTTCCAAAACATTGTAAAAAAACAAGAGGAGCGATTCAATTAAACATGCTCCGCATTCAAGTTGTGACCACTGTATACCCAAACAGTTCTACTAACTTCTTAAAATTATGTATTCATTACTTAAAACCTGGTATTTAGTTGACCCAACTTTAAATGTATTAGTTTTCTGAGCAAGTGAAGACGTTTTAATTGTATTGGAATGTATTTGTTTGAGTAAACATTGCCTGATAACTCATATTTTTTTTGTTTCATTCAAACGTGACGTCTGACGTCATCAACGTCGTTGCAGGACTAGTTCAGAACAGAATCAGAGATCTTGTGATGAGAGACAGAGACAGCAGACTTCATCATCATCATCATCATTGTTTATTCAGGGAGAAATTGACTGAGCACAGGGCTCTTTTGCAGCAATGCCCTGATTGAGGCCACATAGTACAGAAGAACAATACATAAACAAACCACAACAAAACGAAACAGACAAAATAAATTTTAAAAAAAACACACCAAACAACTCAGAAATTAAGCATAAAAAATAAATAAATAAAATAAAAAATTAAATCAGAGAATCATTCAAAACAACAGCATTGAGGCACATCCTTATTATCTAAAAGGCTCTTAAATTGGTTGACAGACAAATACTTGGTTAATTTCAACTCCACTTGAATAGTGTTCCATTTATGGGAGGCAAAGAACTTAAAAGCTATTTTACCTATATTAGTTTTTGTAAGGGGGATTTCAAGGGAGATGAGGCTCTGTGACTGTGTATTATGACAGATGGATTTTAATTTTAAAAGTGACATGAGATAATTAGGCAGTTTTCCCACTAAGGCTTTATAAACAAATAAAAGACAGTGTTTTTCCCTCCTGTCTGCTAGAGGGGACCAACCAACATTCTTGTATAAGTTACAGTGGTGGGTCCTGAAAGCATCTCCTGTAACAAAGCGAATAGCACTATGGTAAACAGAGTCCAGGAGTTTTAAGGTAGAGGGTGCAGCATACATGTAAACAATGTCACCATAGTCAAGAACTGACAAAATTGTTGATTGCACTATTTCCATTCGGTTTTCAAAAGTAAAACAAGATCTTATTCTATAAAGAGCACCCAGTTTAATTTTAACCTTCTTAGCTAGGTCAAGAACATGTGATTTAAATGACAGCCTATCATCTAGCCAGATACCTAGGTATTTATAGCAAGGAACTTGCTCAATATTAGTCCCAGAACGGGTGCATATCCTATGGGTGGAGGGGACATTATTTCTACCATTGGAGAAAATCATGAATTTAGTCTTAGACTCATTCAGCATCAATTTGAGGGACTTTAGGGAATCCTGTACACAATCAAAAGCACTTAATAATTGTATAGTATCAGTTAGACTTCTATAAGCATGTTCCTCCGGTAGAAGAGGAGTCGACCAACTTTGTAGGGTGACCATATTTGAGTTTGTGAAAAAGAGGACACTTCGTCGCGGGGAGGGGCGTGGTAGTGTGTAGCATACAGATGACCCCGCCCCCTCCCCCCGCGATGGAATTTTGACACCTTTTCCACATGCAGATGTCATGTGCTGTTGTAAACAATGCAACTAGTGGAAGCGGCACGGTGCTCAGTGTTGCCAGATTGGAAATGGTGAAGTATCGTATTAAATGCTCAAAATGATCGTCTTTGGAGGATAATTATCGTGAATCTGGCAACACTGAGAGGCCGGTCGACCAATGACAGTTCTCGCTACAGTCAGAGCTTGTGCTAGAAGGTGGATCGTAAGGGAGATACCCTTTCCTAAACTTGTAAGGGCGTAAAAACTAGTTTGTGAAGGACCCAGAGAAACACAAATATCCGACGAGGCAAACACGAATGCAGCAAGTGAAATTGTGATAAGAAGTGGCGAATTTCCCTCTTTGTAATTATTATTGAGTAATCACGTTTTGGCTGTCAAGTAGCAAGTTCAGTTGCACGACTGTTGGCGCTGGCGGCTAGGAAGCTAAAGAGCTAGTTAGTGGGTTATTTCCCCCCAAATATGTTCATGTGCAAAGTAAACAACAATCAATTGTTTATGTTGAAAACAACTCATGTTCTACAGAAACACCATATCATTCATATCAGCATGCTAAGGTTATATGTAACTTTTTAGCAGCTAGCTAGCTTCTATGTGTTTTAATGGATCTGATGGATAAAAGTGTTAGCAGCAAGCTAACAATAATGGTTGAGAACTTCAGTTAAGACCTACAATATTCTTTTTGCCCTGACAGCATTCGTGTTGCATACAAACAACAAACCGATTTGATGTAGACATATAAGAAGAGGAGTCAACCAAAGGTGATATTTTTTGTGTACAGGCATCACGGACCGGCAAGACAGCAGAGGTACGGGTGATCCTCAAGGCTTATGACCTTCAGGTATGTCTAGAATTAACTGCACAACAGTGATCACATTTTGTTTGTTACTGAAACTTTAATATTAGTTGATACTATGTAAGGGATAATGTATTGTCCGGAGGTCATTATCCAAAAATAAATCCCGACGGGGCGAACAACACCCCGACGCGCAGCGGAGGGGTGTTATTTCGTCCTGAAGGGATTTATTTTTGGATAATGACCGACGGACAATACATTATCCCGCTTATTATACGGTTACTTGCCAAAAACTATAGAAGACATTCCTCCAAAATACCTCTTTTTAATGATTTAGTTGCCTTTTCGTGATTTTCGCTAAGAAATAAATAGTTCTTTAAGCAAATAGAACTTTTAAGTTTCAGGTGTTGCGTAGCAACCCATTACTTGCTGACTTCAAATTACAATGAGTCTGTTACGTTAAATGACCGGACTACTTGCGGAATGATATGAAAGATGTGAATTAGAAGCAAAAAAACCCGTTGCCAATGACAGCGGTCAATATCTTTTCGCAGCGGTGAATATCAGGAAATATTCACCGGCGAACGTTGGGATGGCCCATTCAAATCAATGGAACTTTTTGGAACATTCTGAAGAGCCGTATAATAAGTATTATTAATTGCCAATTTTTTTGTAAGTGTTTCCATTGAAACTCTCCTGGTAATTGTATTGATGGTGTTTTGCAGGAGGAGTAGGAGCCAGATTTTGATGATGCTCCTGTTGCTCTCCTTACATCGGGCCCCGACCCCTTCAGCTGCGAGAACATCTTTGAATTGGGTGCAGAGGATTTCTGAGGCATTTATGTTGTTGTTTGGCCTGACATATGCTTTCAATTTAGAATATCCCAAAAAACTCACGCACACCTTCTCATACAGAACCTTTTTATGTGTCTCGAAGACAAAAAAACCTCTGAAACCGTCCTTACTCACCTTAAAATATTATTTGTTGAAATAAACTATTTGTTGTTGACTTGTTAACTTTGTAACGCTGTTCTTTAAAGCTTTAATGTAATCTTTTATTTTGTCAGTTGTTTTACAAGAAATATAAATGATGTGATACCTCTTAAGTTTTTCTCATCTCACTCTTTTTAATAGAAATCTTACATAGATTTGAATGTTTCTTGTAGAGTAACTTTCAGTTTAAAGTCAGTTTGTAAACAGAACCAGAAAATGTAAGTAAGTAATTGAACAGGTAGCTTGAATTTCCTGCTGGGCATTGCTGCCTGACGCACCTCCTCCG
Source organism: Clupea harengus (assembly GCF_900700415.2). NCBI lineage: Eukaryota > Metazoa > Chordata > Actinopteri > Clupeiformes > Clupeidae > Clupea > Clupea harengus. The sequence continues at coordinate 21,771,058 of NC_045154.1, forward strand.
GTGCCTGTGGATCAGCTGCAGGGTCGTCAGCCAGGAACCACCATTCACAGACGTTTCGCTCCTTTAATCCTGGAACGTCTCCTGGTGGCGGAGCAGTGACGGGGACGTCTCCCTGTCACCCCCTGCAGCTGGTATCTAGGTTAGGTGCTCTTTCCCCAGCCCTTTCCCCTCCTCCTTAGCCACAGCCAAAAGCTGCCCTTCTCTGCCTCTTCCGCCAGCTCTTTTGTTGCTTTCTTAAGCTTTCCTCCGGTCACGCCTGCGTCCCTTAGTAGGCGTGTGGTTGACTGCCCCACAAAGCCTCGGCATCCAACCTCCACTGGGTAGATGGTGGTCTTCCAGCCAGCCTCCCTGCACTCCGCAGCCAGGTCCGAGTACTTGGTCTTCTTTCGTTCGAAAGCGGCCTCGATTCCCTCCTCCCATGGTACTGTGAGCTCAATGAGGAGTGCAGTTTTTGCCTTGGTGGACCACACCACTATGTCAGGTCGGAGAGACGTGGTGGTGATTTCGCTGGGGAACTGGAGCTGCCTGCCAAGATCTACTCGCATGTTCCACTCCTGGTCGGAGGAAAAGAGCTTTGGTGTTGCTTTTGGCCTGGTGCTTCTTCTTTCTCCGCCCTCCCTGACAAAGTTGATGTGGTGTTCCGTTGGTGGGAGACATCCCCTGCTTTCCCGTCTGCGCCCTTCCAGTACCTCAGCTAGCTTTGTCAGGACCTGGTCATGGCGCCATCTGTAGCATCCCTGCGAAAGCGCGATCTTACAGCCCGACAGGATGTGCCGGAGGCTTGCGTTGGGAGTGTTACAGAGTGGGCAGACTTCCTCGTTTCCGAACCACTGGTGGAGGTTCCGAGGACAGGGAAGCGTGTCATACGTTGACCTGATGAGGAAGCCAAGCCTCGCTTGAGGGATCTTCCACAAGTCTGACCAACTGATCTTCCGGTCGACAACCCCCTCCCAGGTTGTCCAGCTTCCTTGTCGGCTCTGGGACACAGCCTTGATCTTATAGCGCTCTTCCTCCGTCCTTATCACCTCTGACACCACCATCTCCTTTCTCTCTTTCCGGTTGGCCTTAGACCAAAAACGTGGTGCCTTTCCCCAGCCTAGTCCTGCCCTTCCTGCCTGGACCCTGCCCACGATTTCTTGGTGTTGCAGCCTGCCAACTGCTCGGTCGACTTCAGTTTGGGCGTCCCACTTCCTGCCAGTACGGACCTTGACGCCTGCGTTTCTAACTGACTGATCGGTGGACTCTCTTAATTCAAGAAGCAGCCTGGTCTTTTCCTGCTTGTAGCCCAAACTGATGGATTGTAGTGGCAGCTGCAAGGTGTTCTTCCCAAAGAGGCCAGTGTCAGAGAAGCACCTTGGTAGCCCCAGCCACTTTCGGATGAATGAGTTGGCTTTCCCATCCATCTTGGTTGTTGTAGATGAGGGAATCTCACTCATCTTCAGTGGCCACATTATCCTTCTGTAGAGTGTGAACTGGTAGATCCACACCTTGTACTTCCCCGGGAGCTGGCTTTGGTCGATCTTTGCCAGGCCATCTGAGAGTTGTTTCAACACAGCTCTACCCATTTGCTTGTCGGAGAGCTCTGATGTGTACTCTCTACCTAGGCTTCTGATGGGATGCTCAGACAGAAGTGGGATTCTCTCGCCCCCTGCGATAAAGATGGTGCTGTCATTTCTGACTCCCCTTCTGAGGGACAGGCTGCGGGACTTGGCAGGCTTGATTTTCATTCTTGCCCAGGACATCAGCTCGTCCATCCTTTTCAGCAGTCTAGATCAGAGAATCAGTATATGTGGTCAATAATTGAAAATAAGTGCTCAATTAAAAAAAGTTAGCTATTTAAGTATTACCTACTCAGAATAATCAAGCGGAGTTAACTTTAAAAAAGTAAGCTTATTAAGTATTATTTACTCAGAATAATTAAGTTGAACTCTTTCACCAATATTAAGTGCACTGAACTTGATTTTTAAGGCTTAAAACTTAATTTTATTTTGTGTTGTTGAGTGAAAATAATTTAGTACATAGAGGTTAAAAGATTTAAGTATAAAAATATTTGAATATAAGTTCAGAGAACTTAAAAATTATGAAAACGATAACAAAATAAATCAGTATAGCCGATGTATCATTTTTAAGTTAAGTTTACTTAAAAATAATAATATATGTACTCAAATTTTATTATGTAATCGGTTGCATCAAAAGTTTTAAGTACTCTGAACTTGTTCAGGTTTACAGTGTAGGTTAACCACGGCAGATTTGTAGTTTGTTTTTTTGCCAAATTAATTACAGACTTAATTTACTTAATGCTTTTCAGCTGTCAAGAACATTCACATTCCCACAATGCACTCTGGTCATGACTAAAACTCAGTAATTGAAAGCCGCTTAACTTAAGTTAACACTTAGGTTATTCACTCATTCGACTTTATCTACAAAGTAGTAGAATATACTTCGAATTTTTTAGTAATCACACTTAGTAGAATATACTTAACATTTGGTAGTAATATCATAAAACTTAAATTCTTTAAGTGAATAAAACTCAGAAATTGAAAGCCACTTAACTTAAGTTAACACTTATGTTTACTCATTCGACTATATCTACAAAGTACTTAGAATTTTGTAGTAATGTCATCACACTTAGTAGAATATACTTAACATTTGGTAGTAATATCATAAACTTAAATTCTTCAAGTGAAAAAAACTCAGTAATTTAAAGCCATTTCACTTAAAGTTATTCACACATTCGACTATATCTACAAATTGGTAGAATATACTTAGAAACTTGTAGTAATGTCATCACACTTAGTAGAATATACTTAACATTTAGTAGTAATGTCATAAAACTTAATTTTTTTAAGTGCACTGTAATTAAATTGTTTACGTACAGTAGACTTGATAAGAAATTGGGGCTAACAGTGTGGCTCCACATTAAATTATCCCACTTTTTCATTATCCACGTGTCTCAAATGTTGTATGATGTAACATAGCTTAACAGGACACATGATATGTCCAGTAACATCATAAAGAAGGGGTAACATAAGTCAAAACCAACAATTTTTATTGACTGATCTTGAAAGTATTGGAAAAGTGACAGTGGTATATGAAATACAGACCGCGTTAGCCACTTCACGACCGCGATTTTATTTCGTTCCAATTCTTGGATGTAGGATTTCCCTCCCTTTGTAGAAACCTGTTGAATGGATACATTAGCTCTAGGAAGTCCGAATTGTTTTGTTGTCAATTTATCTTCATTAGTACGCCGACTAAAAAGGAGTTTCTGTCAAAGAGCGAATCGAGTTATTGCACTGAACAGGGCAGCCATCTTAACAGAATATGCCTCCGTCGAAGCTGTATGACGTTCGTATACGCTTTTACGTCCACTACTTATGACACGACATGGAGGGGCGAGCCCTCCCGGAAGCCATAGAGAATGCATTGAGAGCTCTGTTTTGTGAAAAAAAAATGGATTTAACATGGGAGTCAATGGGAGAGGTCTGGGGCGATTTTCATTTCGCCCCAAATCGCCTCAGAAGGGGCGGGGCCATTTGAAGCACGACTTTAGGCTGACTGAACGACTGTTACCTGATTCGACAATGACATACAGAGGCAGATCAGACAGTCTACAATTACATTTAAATTTACATGTCATTTACGCGACTTACAAGAATATTGCGTTTATACATCAGGAAGTTTTTTTTTTTTTTTTTTTTTTTTCTTAGGCAGTGCGTCGCCCCAATCGCCCTTATGGACAAGCCGCCCCTGGTCAAAGTTCTGAATGATGTACTCATTGCAGCTCATCATGGATGCATTTCAAAATGGGTTCTTCTAGATCTTAGTGCTGCTTTCAACACTATAGATCACCATATTTTACTACAGAGACTCGAACACCATGTTGGTATCAAAGGCTGTGCCCTATCCTGGCTAAGGTCTTAACCTTTCTGACCGTCGTCAGTTCATACATGTTCATAATGAGTCATGTGGTCATACTAAAGTCAATTATGAAGTTCCCCAAGGCTCAGTGCTTGGACACCTGCTCTTCTCGTTGTACATGCTACCCTATCCAACACAGGTGTCAAAGATCTTGGTATAATTATTGACCAAGACCTCTTATTTGACTCACACATAAAACAGATCTCGAAGACATCATTTTTCCATCTATGCAATATTGCTAAAATCGGAAAAGTCCCCTTCAAGATGCAGAATTATTACTTCGCACCTAGACTACTACAATGCTCTCCTGTTTGGATGTAGAAACAACTCACTAAAGAGCCTCCAACTAATACAGAGTTGCACATTAGAACACAAAACATATGAACATGCCTCACCTGTGCTTGTATCTGCTTCCTGTCAAAAATAGAATTGATTCTTCTCAAATTAAAAGCTCTCAATGGCCTAGCTCCAAATGACCTCATGGAATTAATTGTCCCCTACTGACCACCAAGACCCCTTCATTCCCAGGGTGCAGGCCTTCTTGTAATTCCTTGTAATGAGAGTATCAAAAGCACAATAGGAGGCAGAGCCTTTTGCTATCAAGCCCCCCTCTTGTGAAATAATCTTCCTATCTCCATCCGAGAAGCGGACACCCTTTCCATCTTTAAGTCCAGACTAAAAACATTTGTCTTTAGTGCATCCTGTAGTTAGGAATAATGTACCAAGATCTGACACCCATACATCATGCCGGGCAACCTCTCCTTCTCCCCCTTATCTCTCTGTGTCATATTGTGCTATGTCGATACTGATGAAGTGACCATATTATTTGTCATTCTCTTTGGGAGCTTAAAATGGCCAGAGTTTGTATCCCAGTTTCTTCCCTTACCCTTATCCGGGTTCATAATCCTGCGGGTCTCTCCCACCCCCAACCCCTTCCCTTATCCTAACTTGGGTTCGTATCCAATTCCTTCTCTTACCCTGATGGGTCACCCCCCCCCCCCCCCCCCATACCCCACCCCTTACCTTGGATAGCCTGTGACATGCCATAGTATAATTAAATTGATGTTTATATAATTAGGCAGTGCATTGTTCAGACTACTTTGAGATATGCATGTGAAATATATATGCTTTTTTTTGTGTATGACTGATATTCTGTTTACTAACCTGTCTCTGTTCTCTCCCATATAGTAGGACCTTTGCTTACAAATGCTGACGGCTGTGGTAACATTGTTCCTCATCACCATAACCTATAATTACCCATACACTTATAAGGCAACCTAGCTCTGTCCACTCATTTTGTCTCTTTTCTCCCCCCCCCCAAATCTAAACTATTTCCACTGTGGGATGCTGCTGCAGTCTTTCCACCTTGCAGAAACCTTCCGCTTACCGCTGCCCATTCCCACCAAACTGTTATGCACAATTTCTACTCTGCTTGCGATACATCATATATACATATTGTGTGCCAGCCTATTTACCCGCAGTATAAACAAATGCCATCATTGACGTAGTTTTCTGCTTCATTGCTCAGCTTATCCTGGCTTAACCCTATGAGCTCACTGTATACACACTAAGTTGTTTTACAACCAATACAAATGCTGGCTCTCTCCATTTTAATCTAATGTAAATGTTTTATGTGTCATGTACATTTTGTATGCATCATTTGATCTTGTATGTATGATGTCTATATGCCGCATGTATGCTAATATGTTTTATCCTGATACATGCATGTATTAATTCATCTTGCTTCTGATTCTCTCTTCTCCTCTGCCTCCCCCCCCCTCTTTTTTTGTTTGATCTCTTTCTACCCAGCCGGCCCCTAGCAGATGGGTCTCCCTTTATGAGTCGGGTTCTGTTCAAACTTTATTCCGGTTAAAAAGGACTTTTTCCTTGCCACCGTCACCTAACGGCTTGCTCTACAGGGTTCAGGCTCTGGGCTCTTCAGTTTGAATTGTTATTGGCGTTATATAAATAAACTTTATTTTAATGTCATCGAAAGGCTTCTCATATGGAAAACCTCAGTAGTGGCTAGCTATGTAGTAGTCATGTTGGTCTACGCTGAATAGATTCCCCAATAAAGGCTTTAATAAAACATGACAAGATTAGACTTGCCAGTGGTCTGAAAACATAAACACTAGCACGGGGAGATGTGGAAAACTGGGCTTCCAGATGTCATCTTTGCAAACCTGGTTTCCAACAGCAAGGTTTCCAGGGAGCTGAAGCCCACAGTGTGTGTGTGTGTGGGGGGGGGGGACCAGAGAGCAAGGAAAAACAAAAACAAGACGGGGAAAAAAGTGACTTAGTCTGTGAGGGCTTTGTCAGAGAGGAGATAAAATGAATACACTGTCTGATAGAGAAGCATGTAATGGCGCTCAATGATGTGAAGTACCCTTAAACCCGTTTCAGAAATGAAGAGTCAGAAAAGAAAGGGGTGGGGTGGGGGTTGGGGGGTTAGGGTGGTCCAAGCAGCTTAGTGCCCAACTATAAGAGCCTCTCGTTCCAACATGCATGTTGATGTAGAATACAACACAGATGATAAAGTTGCCAAGTGTTTCAAATAGAGTTTCATTCATCAAAGTTAGTCAACAAAACTAACTTTCACACATAACTAGGTTAGTGTGTTTAAAGTATGTTAAACACTAGGTTACATAATGTGAAATGGAATATTCAAGTCGATGCAAACCATTCTACAACATTGCTGTATGTACAGTAGTTGCTAAGGGTGACCTTGGGGGAAGTTGTTCCCCATACACTCTTAGGGTTTTTACATAGGAATACTTGAGTAAGTGTTGCACAGAGATGGATGTCTTAATGTTAGGGTCCACAGTGCACTGGTTTTCTTAACAGCGAGGTGTAGACTTACAGAGTTGTTGCACAAGCAAACTAACAAACAAGTACACATCCTAATACGATAGTGGTTCTCCGTAGAAGAATAAAAGTCTTATGAAGATGAGTATGTCACCAAACTGAGAAAGCTCTATGGACTTGAATCAGAAGGGAGTAGTAACCTAATCTTGACCCATGACTGTCAGGCACAGAGAAAAGATAGATTAGATTTATAGATTATGTTACTACAAGCTGTGCTATGGCCATCCTTTTACAACTACTGATTCACTGGTTATTTGGTGTCTGTTTAAGCATAAACAGAATTAGTAGCCAATCTATGACACTGAAAGCCTCATCTAAACTCAGCACTATTCTGTATTTACTTTAAGGTGTTTTATGTTAACAAAACACAATGATTTGACATTATTCCAAGAGAGGGTGTAAATCTTACTCTTTCATAAATATTCAGAGACCAAGAACTGGCTTATTGTTCTTTATTACTGATGGCAAGCACATACAGGATGGTAATGTTTAACCACTGAAGAAGAATAAAAGGAACCGTTTTCATCCCTCATAAACAATATCATGGGAAGAAAACAAGAAAAACTCTTTACGAGCCATAATTGTTCGTAGATTCATCACATGTCGTAAAATGTCATTAAGTTCACTTTTCCATCTTATTTTACTGTCACTCACTTACTGCTGTAGGCCACGGACAGGGAAAAAAACGACGCTGAACTTCAATTAGGGGGCAAATAAATAACAATGACCTGATTGACATACACAGTGTGCTTTTATCCATTAAAAATGGAGCTGGGAATACAACAGTGACCTAATGTGACAGAGCCTCGACCATAAATAGAATAATTGGATATAATGATCAGTGGTTTGGCCTTACTGCCGTTCTTGACATTGCAGGACACTTCCTATGCATAAAATGTGTACACGGCCTCACTAAGCTAAACCATTCACTCGTTTCATCCTCTCATTTTAATTATTTGCTGTGACCTCCTAAGCATTGCTTCCATCCTTATATTTGAGGCACTGAGGCTACATCTGAAACAAAAGCAAAATTATGCGTCTGGTTTGGCTGGGTGGAAATGGAATGACCCAGGCATGTGGTTATGCATTGCCAGACCGAGGAGAGGTGAGGTGAGGAGAGGAATTTGTGTGAATCTACTGTGTATTTGAAGAAAGGCCAACCGCAGCTAATTTGAATGTGACATTAGCAGTGGGGGGAGACCTAAACTAGGGTGAGTGGGTGAGAGCGCTACAGCCACATATTCTTAAATACATCACTTGTTTTTTCGCGTCTTTGCTGAGATCTTCTAGGGGTGGCATGAGAGGGGCCCTCTGGCCTCCTGGCCAAGAACAGTACTTATCACCTCATACATTTTCACTTCCCCTCCTTGTTTTCTGAGGGGACAGGACTTTTGTGTAGGAGCTGTCAGCATCTTCCCAAACTGTTTATCATCGTCAGAGAGGAACTCTGGGGAGAACTGCCGGGAACATTCCTGAGATTGGAATATGGAATATGGCTCATGCTAATTAGAATGACCTCAATCTGATGCTATTCTAGAGCTAATTTTTGTTTAAAGAAAATGTATGCCCTCAAAATGTGGGCATGTTCAATTATGATGACCACACTGTAGAGTGAGTGATTGAAGTGTCCTGTATATTATGTCTAGGTGACTGTCTTCCCCACCGGAATTGGGTAGAGACAAAGAAAGGGAAATGTTTTAAATAGAAATCACACACAAGCAACAGTGACCGAAAAAGGGCTTTACAGATATCTGAACTCTGTGAGAGTTCCCTCCTGTGGGCTAGTGTCAAACTGTGTGGTCTCTCGGCCATATTTATATCCCGTGGGTGACCACTGGACAATTAGGTGCACCATGCATCACAATGTAGGCAGCGAGTGAAATTCTTTTTAATGGAACAGCCTTCCACATGTTTACCTCTCATACGCTCTGCTGTCCCGCACAGGCATGTGATCCGTCTGGGTCAGGATGATTGCGTGATATGAATAACATCATGATAACTACACAAGACAGTGTTGTTTATGGACTAAGCCATAAGTCTAACCCCCTTTTCGTGGAAAGTCTTACAGCATGCAAATTTGACCGTTTGAGGTTAAAGATGAAAATTGGAAAGACAAACTCAATGTACTGTAGCAGAGGAGTGTGATGCGTCTCAGGTGACGTTTCTTTCAAATGTGCAGCGTCCAGTTTATGTGGTCCTCCTCGACAGTTGGGTCACTGAGGTACATTCTTTGCTACCCCCAGTGAGCCCAGTGCTATTCAGTCTTAAGCCATCTGGACTTGGAGATAGCCCGTTCAAATTGGCCAGATTAAGATGTCTCCAAAACCATATCAGTTGTTTCCATGTTGGTAATGTGGTTCAGCTGAGTGTATTTTAGTAGAAAAAAAAGAATGTTGCTGTGTATAATGATGTGGTTTGAGGGCCACTGTCTTTACCCCACACTATCATCAACTATACATGCACTGCATTTTGTTTGATCCCCAAAAACTGTGTTCTGTAATATCCTTACTAAGATTTTATTGATGTCCTACTTGAGGAGTGTTGACATAGTTCAGGTCTGGGGTGTGTTGCCATAGTCCACTACCCCCCCCCCCCCCCCCCCTCCCACACACGCACACAATCACACACATTGCACTATGGATCCATGAGCGTGAGCTGTCTAAATCTTTAAACCACTATAGTCACTTGACACTTGCCAATGAAAAGCATCATTTTTGCAAAATCCACAGCGTTTTCATACCATCCCCCTTTCCCCTCTACAATTATTGTACCACACACAGTCCATTTAGAATAACAACACTCACCCCGAGTTTGTAAAACCATCTTCTTGGCAACAAAGTTCTCTAATTGGTGGGTTTAATGGAATTAATTGACTTTCCCTCAAATTGGCATTCAGTGTATTCTTGAGCTTGAGTAAGGAAACATGGTACATACCTCAGGCCATATCCCACGTCTCCTAGCCAACATGGAAAATTTCATTACTCAGAAGCCAATGCTGCTACTGTACACAGACCAGTCACTTTAAAAATAACACCATCACTGGAATTGTAAAAAGAGGAGGATAAAAAAAAAAAACCCTCCTGTGTCTCTTTTCTCTATTGCTTTTTGACAAGTTCCAGGGCAGGTCTTCTTATAGAGTTGTTCCTTGTGTGTTCTGGTAGTGTGTGTGTGTGTGTGTGTGTGTGTGTGAGACTGTTTTGGCTGATCGTCCAGGTTTGGCTCAGGACTGAGGCCTTAGAGTGACCAGTGGCCATTCACAGCCCACTCAGAGACCACTGCCATCCCGCAGCCAGTGCTATGGTGAGCGGGGCACTGGCCAGGACGTGCCTGGGGCAAGGTGACGTGTGTGGTCTCTGTTGCTCCAAGGACAGTCAAGGCCTTTGGCCAAATCCACAATGGTGCGAGAGAGGTAATGACACATTCTCAAGTTAAGAAATCATAATTTCGGAAATATGGAAGAACCTTGCAAAATACATACAGTTTTTGTGCTGATTTTTAGAAAGATGAGACTCACCACTATAATCACACACCAACTGCCATGGCTTACATGCCGCTGCCATGCATAAGTCTGATTATTTGTTCTAATTAAATATAACACGACTCATTTCATGAGCCATGTCAGGCTTCGCAGGATCTAGACTGATGAGCAGAAACCAAATCTTTCATTATATGTAATTTCGTCTAAATCATTGCAAATGTTTGAGGCAAGTCATTAATTTTGTCCACATCTACTTCAGAGAATCTATAATAATGTTGGAAGAAGCGCATTGTGTTGCCGCCTCCTGGTATGAAATGTGCCATATAAAAAAAGTTTGGTTTGATTTGATTTGATGTGAATTGTAGTGTGAATCACTACATGAATGTGAAGAGTTCATAGTTTCACAGTGACATAATCCCATAATCATAATTTGAAGTGGTTGAGACGAGAGATGCTCAAATTCTGCACTGCCCAAGACAGAGACATTCTGCACTTAATTGTGGCGACAGCAATAATCATTATTTTTTTTGTTTCATCTTTCAGACAAATAAGGGTACAAGGTTTGCGGAGACTGCATTTTCCATGGGAAATAGCCACAAAACAAAATTTAAAAAGCTGTTACAAATCATCGGCTAGGAATTTGAGAAATACCAAAATATCTGAGTTTGACTTTTACCAAAAAAAAAAAAAAAGAATAAACAAATTCATATTTTAATTGGCCTGGCAGATGGATCTAGCAGAGCCATGATTTCAGTGACAGGGGCAGCGCTGGAAAACAAAGAGTCTGAGGTAACCACCATTCTCCTGCGCTGTTGCTCACATTTGAAACTGGTTCTGGGGTTGAAAGCCACAAGACCTAAACAAAAATCCCCATTGTAGCTGCAGTGGGTCAGCCAGACAGCCTGGTCTATGAGACAAGTAGTCCCTTTTTTACTTGTTGTTTTCCATTTTTGTCGTCAGTGTTGTTTATTTCCAGCTGCCTCTGGAAGAGACACTTGTGGGATATAAAAATGTCAAGGACACCACATTGTAGGACTGGGATCACACAACCTGTCCACCAGATCTAGAATGGGCTTTGGCTTATGTGGATTGCCTTGAGAGTTTGGATATGTACAGAATATATATATATATATATGTGTGTGTGTGTATAGCGCACATACACATACAGACACACACACACACACACACACACACACACACACACACACACATACATACATACATACATATAGCACACACACACATATTTATATATATATACATCCTACTTGAGTTAGGCTAACAGAGTTGAGAGATATTGCTGTTTTTTCTTATTGAAATAGGGGGGAGGAGTGGTCAGAAAGCACAGGCTTTGTTGGCTGGTTGGCTGTTTGCATTGCAGTGGAGTGAGAGGATCCATGGTTCTCTTGATGTTCCCCATGTCCCCAGCCAGCCACAGTAACAGGATCTCCTGGTTAATAGTTTAATGCAGCTGAGGAGCCGAACCAAGTGGTTTCCATTCGGCTGCACTGCTGGTAAACGTTTGCCCCGGCGACCACAACAAAGGACAGAGACATGGGGGAGACTTCCACAGTAACCCTCTCACTAAGCATGTCAAGGGGGATCCCTGAGGCGGGTCGTCTGTTGGGTTACAGAAAATCCAACAGACCCGCTGATTGCACCCGCACTGCACCGCACCGGTCCGCTCCGCACCCCCACCCCCCCATTGCCCCTAATCCTCTGCGATTGGAATGTGCCATGAAATGGCAAATGAGTAATACCTTGACATGCACCGTAGGGGGTAACACTTCTTCAGGCAGCCAATAACTTCCATGTCAAATGTCATTTACACAGAAAAATGGGTAGATTAAAATGGAAGAACGTAGAAAACATTTTGCTTGCTATTATTTTGAGTCTTTTCAGATCAGAGCCTGAATACTTGAGTTAAAGACAATGTTTGACAATGGCCAATTTCCATTCATTTAATCTGTACGCTGGCTTTTATAGTGTGGGTAAACAGCTGTACTTGCATCGGCATATTTTTCATCGGTACTAAGGTTGGGAGCTGCAGTTGAGGACTGAGGCATACTTGAGATGGAAGACTTTGTTCTTTTGTTCAAAGGGGATGGAGGAATGTGGACACTCCAAAAGAGCTCTGAATCAACACAGACTATGGTCAGAGTCTACTTGCCATACAAATGCCTATACACATTCATTCAATGACATTTCACATCCAAGCACACAAACACACACACACACACTCACACACACACACATATTCACACACATATGTACACACTTCTGTGACAAGAAGAACAAGGAGATGATGGAACAGCATCAACGACGCAGAGCCATTCTGTAAAGGTTAAACATTAACAGCAATGGCTGTGTGCAAACTGGTACTACAACAAAAATATATTGATGGATTTCACCCTGGTGTGGCCAAACAAAAAGAAGCGAGGCCCCACTTTTCAAGAGCAAATGCGGCATATTAGTAATTATTGGCAGGAGCATACCACATTTTGTTTTCACACAGTAATCATTCATTGCCTGTTCACTTGAAAACATCCTGCACTCATTTATAACATGGGGACCGCCTCTGTCTGTCTGTCTGTCTCTCTCTCTCCCGGTCTCGAACTCCTTGGCGGCTGGGAAGTTGAATAAAACCGTGCAGACGCGCAACAAGTGAATCTGAGCATGAAGCTGTTCAAAGCTGTGACAGTGCTGAAAAGGCCTACTGGGGTGGGAGGAGGGAGAGGCATAATGTGACTGCAACTAAACTCTCCGCAGTGCAACGTTCCAGTCTTGCTGTTGATCATGGAGCTTCTGCGGCTTTCAGCTTTTTGTGTTTTTAAGCAGAAATAGACAGTGGCGTGAGACAGATCTGACACGAGTTGTTTCCAAAATATTTAGTTTGTGCTTCTCTTGACATTTGTGTTTATGGTTCATGGTCCCCCTACTGAACTGTAGGATCATTTGTCGAAATAATCGTTTGTGAATCAATCACCAGACAAATTAAAAGTCAATTTGAAGTTTTCGCAGAAATGATTTGAAACGAAGCAATACTTTGAAAATCAGAAACTCTCTTTCAAGCCATAATGGTTCATAAAAGTAGCTGGAAAAGTCTTATCTCCACAAATCTTCAATGTGCTTGTCCTTCTGCTCATGCCTGGGCCGTTGCCAGTCATTGTTTAGGAATTGTAATGAATAACCTGATGCCATTTCACTCACCGTAAGCGTTGACGGCAAGTGTTAGATTTTCTGGGCAGGTGCAATGTCAGTTCAGCACAATTACTAGTGTGACACCACAAATCAAAACATTTTCTGTGTAATTAGTCTTTTGAAACCTAAACCCAAAGCAAGATCCACTGTGTGACATCCAGTGAGAAGGAGGCAAAGTTTCCTTATGAGGCCCCATCCCCCGTCTCCTTGTGCTGGATGTAAGGAGGTGTGAGACAGCAAACTGCGTCCGCAAGGGGAGGACAGTAGGGTGTGTATTTGCCGACTAAGACAAAACAACACACTGACAGACGCAGCAAACCCAGAGTTGTTTTGCAAACTGGGGAAAGTTAAAACTCTAGGGTCAAAGGGGCAGTTATGTCAGAAGAGCTAAAGCAGAATCTGGCGCTAACTGCTGCCTTCTTTGGCCTCTCTGTTAGGTGCAGCACTGCACTAATGGAATCCGCTGAAAAACAAAAAAGAGTTATGTCCACCACTGGATATACAGAAGGCCTCTGTCATTTTCATGTGTTAATGTCTCTCTTTCACCTCAGCTTTATTACTAATAAGCAACGCGTACTATGTAACATACATTGTAATATTGTAAGTTTATTCTTTTCACTTTAATTGCAGCCTCCTAACTTCTTCTTACTTAAAATGCTGCCTAATGTTGCCCGCCATTGTGCATTTCCACTGAAAATAATAGCACTTAAGTTCTTAAGAACTCTGGCAGCCGAAAGAAAAAATGCCTCGGAGGATTTTTTTACACATATAATTTTCAACAGACAAGCCTTTTATCTTTTGAAGTGGCATTTTCCATTATTGGCTATTTACAAATCTCGCAGCCAGTATGTCGTTTGGCACATGCTTATTGTCTTCAATAAACAATGTGCTTTTCATTCTTATGAAGAACACATTTGTTTTAAATGTCACCCCAAGTCATAAAAGCAGAATAAATATGTGTCCGTCATAAATAAAGCAATGTTAAAGCCATCAATTGCATCCCAAATGAAAAGCAAGTTTTACAACCTGATGTCACTATCTATTTTAGGTAGCCTGTGACCATATGAGGTACCCAGGGCCTCATCTTTCCTTATGGCCATATGATATCCATCCACCCATGCTGCACAGACGTCACAGAGTGCCCTTTGAACTCCAGGGGTAGCTCTTTGGTCTTCTTTTCAGCGCAACAACAACAACAGAAAAACCTCCACTTTGAATTTTCATGAGCGCGGGGGTTTGCTCTCGATCCCCCTGCTCTTGTGCTCGTTGGGCCCAGTGTATACTCTGGCGTGGCTTTGAGCTCAGCTCTGGCGGAAGGTGGTTAAGTCTGGAACAGTAAGTTATGGGGAGTCACACGCCTCCATTGAGAACATTGCTTCGGGGTGAAGGTGGAGCTCTTGGCTAATCAGCTTTTGAATCTATCCCTTAAACCTCAGTGAATTTCATTGATTTCTTGTCAAGCGCCATTGGGAGCGTCAGCATGGTTGCTCCTCAAAAAGGGCCTCACTAGGGCCTTGAAAGGAAGACTGGTAGTGGTGATGCACTACTTAACAGTGGCTCTGACCCTTAGTGGATGGACGCTGCAATGGGAAGAGTGTCATTATGTTGTATATGCCTGCCACCTATTGGGCTTTTGTAAAAATACCAGGAGAAGAAAAACAGTCTATTAGATTAATAGCAGATCTAAACAAATTTTTTCTGTACATTCCAACGTCCTTAATTGTCTATTTGATTCGTAACAACACTTGATGCATTTTTAAATGCAGAAGTCAAAGAAGCAGGCAGAACATTTGGTTGTAAAAAGAATGTTGTGATGTAATTAGAATTGTTTATAGTAGTGCAACAGTGGATTAAAATGTGCAGTTGGATAACAAAAAACGTCAATTAGTAAAAAAAAAAATTCAAACTTGGATTTCTGCTGATTTTTGTATAGTTTCTTTCTGTACAGGAGTCTGCTGCTTTAAGAATACCTGTAAGACTCTTTAATAAGGAAAAACAGGCCGCCAAATGACGGGAGGCCTGCAGCCTGCAGGATTCACCAGAGCCAAATTTTTGTGTTTTCTGTAATGAGAAATAGCGGTTTGTAAAATAAAAAAGAAATACCCCGATTTTATTAAAAGAACTCACTTATATCTTATAGCATGTGTTGCGGTGAAGTTCGGCCGAGGCAGCCAGGAAAAAGCCGTGGAGCACGAGCACGTGCAGCAGCCCCCACTCGAGACTACACACTCCTGGCTCTCGGCCCCTTCGTTGGTCCTGGCAGTCTTGCCTCAGCAGATACCTTCCATACCCCACTCCCTCAGAGGAGCCAGGAAGCTACCGTTCCCTCAGATGCCTCACAAGCATAGCACCGCAGTGAAATACACATGTACAAATCACCACCATGACCAAAGGAGGAAAAAAAAAAAGGAAAAAAAAGGCAAAAGAAAAACACAAACTTGCACAGGTCCACTATCCTGCAATTAGTCTATGTTTGTTCCCCAGAGCAGTGTTGCTGGCACCGCGCTGTGCCATGCCAGTGGCTCCTGGCAGCTGGGCAGCTGTCTGGCGAGTACTGTGCAGCCGTTCCTCCCCCCCTGCACATGTGTGTGGTTTCTGCCCGTGCTGTCCTGCAACGCTAAGCCCCACACAGCAAGCAGCTCGCCTTGGCCCTGTGATGTTTCTGCTGGCTGATGTCATCTGCTTTTGTGGGTTATTGTTCACTAAAAGCTAGTGTCGTGTTACCATCTTTAAGGGTGCCGGGCACATCAGCGGCTTCTAATGAGGCCAGGGAAGGAGGAAAGGCGCTCGGCTGCAGGGAATATAATGTTACTGGGTGACAGGGGCTGCAGGGAACCTCAGGTCTTGAAAGAGGAAGAGTTTCAGTGTGTGCACACAAACATACATACATACATATTCAAGACACACATACATTTGCATGTGTACACACGCAGGCACACAGATGCATATATACTGGGTAGGATTTTTAAAGAACATTTCATGTCAAACCACAAACCTGACCCTTTTGGCCTCCAGTTCTCTCCAGAAGGGGAAAACCCGTTAGAGTTTGAGGCGTTCATTGTGCGTCTTAGTCTACGCATAGGAGTGGGCCCATGACGGATAGCTCTCCAACTCTATTGTCTTTGAAGCGTTGGTCAGTGGTGGTTTGGCTTGACCACAGTGATGATTAGAGATCCATGGTAAGGCCATTACCGACATCTGGTTGAGTGAATTTGAGTTTGTCTCATGTCCCCTCACGGAAAAGGCAGTTTAGGTTCAATGACATATGCTAGAGGGGTTGTGGTCACAAAGGCTCCACTTTCTACGCTGATCGGCCCCTCCAGATGGTACTAAAACCCGACATAAAATCCAACCAAACTTAAACACTGAACACAAGTGGAGATATAAAATAGTTAAGGCAGCAAAGAGAATGAATGCAATGGTTTCTTTGACATTTCATTTTACTTGCTAATATTCAGTAATGGGGAAGATGATAATATTCCTTTCCTGTTGGAGGTGGACTAAGCCCAGATACATGGCAAGTTTA
Organism: Clupea harengus; assembly: GCF_900700415.2. Lineage (NCBI taxonomy): Eukaryota > Metazoa > Chordata > Actinopteri > Clupeiformes > Clupeidae > Clupea > Clupea harengus. Next base: position 21,788,049 of record NC_045154.1, read on the forward strand.
ATTCACCAATAATTTGAAACAACAACCGAAATATGGTAAAATTATAATCTTGGGAATAACTGAATAACTCATAGGTAAGACTTGGATTGAACTTCGTAGACTAAAGCCAGTCGTCTAGCTAACAGGGATTAAAAAATATGGCCATCCTGAAAGTCATGCTTTATTGTCACTTTATCCAACTGCACAGGAAATGGTGCACGATTAAAAGTCAAATAGCAAATATTTTATTCATCACATGATCCCTCCATAATGAATTGTGATATGTAACTGAATACAATTGGAGTGAACACATCATAACCAAGGACTACAGGTACATTCAACTTTTTCATATCATCATTCCAATGTTGTGAAGTCCTCGTAGTTCACACCATATCTTAAACTTGAGCATGATCACGCATGCTAAGCATGCTTATATATGCTCACACAGGCATGCACTTAAGGCCTAGCATATCTTAAAAGATCAAGAAGATGTGTTCTGTGTCTAACCAAAAGAAAAGTAAAGAAGCAGCAAGTGATCTCTCACCACATTAACACAAACAGGTCAGATTTAGGAGAACTCATATCTTCCACCGTAACAAGCTTTATACATGTTGCATGCAAATAATAATCACTCTAACTCATTCATTTCGACATCTAATGTGTTATTGTGAAGTTGAACGTGAATTAAAAACGTGAACGTGTTCTGTGCTTTTGTGTGCGTGCTATTTGGCAGTTGCCTAATTGTGTGGGTGCATGTGCTCCAGGGGATGGTGCGAATAGAACTGGTAATGGGAGAGATTGGGCGTCTCCACATTTAGAACCAGAACTCCGAGACAAAGATGTGGACGTTCACAATGTTCCGATGCGAGACGACCCCAGACGAGACGTAGTTCATGGCCAGCTTCAACACGATGTCCACCGGGCCGATGATGCGCTTCACCTGACGCACGACTCCTGGGAGCGGAGAAACACAGAGAAGCAGTCAGACAAGGAAGTGAGAGGAGTCAACAAACATGGCAGCACTCCTCTCAGTCTTCTTTGTTCAACATTGGACTCATAAACACTCCAGACGCACACACACACACACACACACACACACACACACACACACACACACACAAACTCACACACACACACACCGAGGGAGAGGAGCATGACTCAAACCGCCCGGCCATTTTAACGCCTGGGAGTGATGGTGGCGACGGCCGAATGCACAGTCAGGCACTGAGGCTGTACGCTATCCTCGGTTAAACATGATGACAGGACTGTCAGATCTCTTTCTTGTGAATCTGGCCTTTGTCCCCTCCTATCCCCCCATGTCCCCGCTCACCCTCTCCTCCCTGGCGTGCTCCTCCCTCTCCCTGCGGATGCGAGACACCCTGCTTGAGATTGATGTGGGGGAAAACACACCAGAGTCCTGACCAAGGATTACCCCATGCCGGAGGAATTCACTGGAAGATCTTTTTAAGTGAACATGCGATTACAGAGGAGAGAGGGAGGAGAAAAAAAAAAGCGCTGTGTTTACACAAGCTGTCAGCACAGCTTTCTCTCCACCGTGTACTGGTGACATTTCAACTCCGTCCTGCCTGAACAGCCATCGACAGCATGCAGTCAGGCAGTACAATCCCTCCACTGTCCCTCTTCTCCCCTCCTTAATGTCTTTGACACTCCCTTTTTTTTTTTTCTTTCTTGGTCCCCCCTCCCCGCACTTTCGGGTTATCTTTGGCTACAGATCGTCAGGCAAAGTGAAAGTCAGAGCACCTGGCTGAAGACATACCAGCCCGAATCAGAATCAATGCTATGCGACTTTCAACTCTTGACAACTCAATCACAGTCGCTCTCTTGCCTTTGTTCCACTCAACACTCTCATCATCGTTACTCCATGTTACTGCAAATATGGTGCAATTTAAGGATTTGAAGAAGACATCTTCATCGTGATGCTGGGTGGTGGGGCCTTCCAGAAGTGATGAAGACGTGGGGGGTAAATGGGACTCTAGCACACTGGGAAGCAGATCCACTCGGAGGGCTGCTGCCGCTCTGTCCGCCTCAGCTTGTTTGTGGCACAGGAGGGTAAATGAGTCCCATCTGTTAGAGTCACGCAATCCGGTCCCCGTCGACATTCCTCTGGGCCTCCAGCTTCAGTTCCACCATGGCAAGAGTGCGCGTGCAAAGCGAGCGAGCCTCCTCGTCTAGATCACTGCGGCGGGGCTCAGAGATTCCGGCGATAAGCATCTGTCGGCGAGGAGAGGGGCCCAACTACCAGGAGTTTGCCACACTTGTTTTTGTGTTTTGGGCCTCTGTTGCGTAGTGACTCTCTACTGTGAAGAGTGGGATGGGGGTTTTATTGTTTCCAAACCATGAACACCATTAGGGCAGGAACCTCTCTGTGAACTCAGACAGAGCTGTGGTTATGTTCAAGTATTGAAGGACATGGAAAGAAAAAAAAAAACGTTTTTTTTCCCTTTGAAAATGATTTTTCAGCACGAATGCATGAAGTCGAAGTGAAGCTGCTCAGTTCAGGTGTCTTGGCTTGCACTAACAGGGACTTCTTCTGATTCTGTAGTGCCTCAATCGTTTTTTTCCCCCATATATTAAGTCTGTGAATGACCATTATACTTGACATTAAACATGCACTGGACAACATGTACTATGACAATGACATAATGATATGATACTTGATTTCACATGGAAATAGATTTGTTGTTGGATCACATGAAATGTCACAACCATGTGGAGCTGACCACACATGACCTTCTAATTGTTCCTTGAGAAAGGCCAGAGAGTGGTCAGAGATGAAGACAAAAAAGAATGTGACTGAAAAGGGGTGTAAAACAAAAGGTCAAAGCAAACCTGGCTAAGAATAGTATCCCACAAGAGTCCAGAATGGCCAAAATGAACTTTCTGGGCATCACAGATTACACAAACGACCCAAGCACAACCAAACCTTAAATCGTTTTCAGAGTTTGCCCACATGTGAATGCTTTTACGTGAGGGTGATTAATGTATTAACATAACCTGTTCTTATATTGTCAGAAACTCTTATAATAACAGGGAAATGTGGTCAGTTGTCTGCCCTTAATCAGGTATTTTTTCATGATATCAAATTTACGGCTACCTCATACATTTTCATCTTTTCTTTCGGTACCTTGTAAGCATTGATAACACTTAAATAGCAGTTGTCACCGACTAGCTTGGGTTTTAGAAGCATACCACCCATTCCACTTGGGCTCTTCACAGTCATGTTTGTGGTGGCTGCAGAGGTGACCCTACTATCACATAACCATCTGTGCATAACCCCCTGTTTTTCAGCGCATTTTGTGGCACTCCAAAGTAGCCAGTAAGGAGAAAATAGCCCTAAGTGTATGGTAGCTGCACAGGCACTGCCTCAAAACAAAGTCAAGTGAATGCCAGGAGGCATTTGTCATCCTCAATGGCTACAAGGGCTGCGATATTGAAGGGTTACATGTAAACAGTACAATTTCTGGGTTTTATGGTTTTTACAACCCTGGGTAGGAAGTGTATGACAAAATCCAAAATGAGTGGGTTTAACACCAGGGACAAATGAAGAGTTTGACTTGGCCTCACCACAGTGTAGTATAATGACACGCTGGCTGTTGTGGGATGCAGGCTTGGTGCAGTTAAAACCTTTCGTCTGGCCCCAAGCGAACGGTGCCCGCGACCCAGTGCATACTGGGAAAGACCTGTGATCCAGTCTCCAGAGGACTCGGTGGCGAAGTCCAGATGGCCTGGCTTTTTTCTGGTGTGTTTCCCCACCGCCTGCTTACTGCTCTCTGGTCACCCTATCCAAACATCCCCCATAACCACTCCTAAAAGGGGGACGTTGAGCTGTGCCCGTGCCCGTGCCCTTTAAAAGGCACGGCTTGTGGTATGGTATCTTCTCAAGGTCAATTAACGATGACTCATCGCTACTGATCTCCGGAATGGTATCGGAGAGTTTCTGGAACACTTCTCTCTATGGAGTATTTCCATGGAAAGGAGCTGCAAATTCAAGTTTTATGTGGTTTTCCCCACAGCGGTCAACAGAATAACGCGGCAGAATTGGTTCAACCCACTCCTACTGAATTATGTGGCATTTATAGTGGGGAGCTCATATGTTAATGGAGTTTCACTCAACCTTGTCACAACCTTATTGCCTTACCATAAAGTTATACTTTGTTGAGATTTACATCTAACGTAGGCTATTGCTTGCCTCTCAAAGCTGAAAAAAGCTGCATACTTGTTTAATTCCTTCTGACATGAAAAAAACACTTTAACAACATTAAAATTCCACAATATATTTTCCTCTCAGATTGTGACATGCTCTAGCCTGTCAATTCAAACGTATACACATATGAAGAGAAAGCACATAACACTGTACTAAATTAGAGTCAATAATAAATCAATGGGGCTGAGATGATGAGTGTTCCAGCCCTGTCTCTGCGGAGTAGCAGGGACACATGCAGTGAGTGATATCTGCCTCGGCACCCAGACCACCCTGCCAACGCGCCCACTGTCAAGCGAGGCAGACACTGTTTTCATTATCTCCGGTAATCCCTCTTTTGACAGGGCAGGGATTCCTCTTGGGCTTGGCCCGTCTGTGTGTGCCTAATGATGCCATTTCATGATTCATTCCCTGACATCTTCCCATCAGGAGACCTCCTCGGCTTCTTGCCCTTGTGTGGCTCTGCAATACGAAAAACTCTCCCGACAAATTCCACATACATCAACTCACACATGCTGTGAACCGGAAAGCACATTTTTCCCACATTTTGTTGAGAGGTTTCAAAATCGGCGATGAGTAAGAATTTACACACAAGTCTGGCTGGCCTTTGTTTTTTTATGTCATTTCTAGTACTGGGAATGCCGGTATTTTGTTAACCATGTTCTTTTTTCCAGTAAATACTTTCATCCTAGCTCCTTTTTATATGCACAGCACTTAAAGAATATTTTTGAAAACTGTCAACAATTCACCTGCTTGAGCGCCGGTGTGCCTCTACCCCTCCCAAACAGGCCTAATATCTCAAACCAAAATTCCTCTGTGGCTTGCGAAGGATCCAAGCCAATGACACATTCCTAAGCCCAGACCAAATTTACGTCTCCATTCAAGTTATCACTACCGTGGCAACAGTATTGCAACAAGGCATTTTATTGTTTGGAGTAGGCCCTGACCATAGACGTCTTTCTCTACCTGGCATTTTAAATCACTGGAATCATCTGCTGTTGACACGGGCTGCACACTAGCCGTGAATCATTCCTATAAGACAGTCCAATGATTACTTTGCACCTTCCGCTCTTCAATCTTGCTGTTGCTCTGGTGAATTCCACATACTCGTGGTAGTCAGTGGGAACACCGCTGCAATCCTGGGCAACATTCAGATCTCAGTCTTTTTCGTGTGGCCGCTGTGTTATCCACAGCCCATGCCGGTGTGAGAGTCTGCCTGCTCACCAGAGCGTGGCGTGCACTGACTGACTGGCAGCCCGCGCAGTGAATGAAAAAGGGAGCGGCCTCCGACAATATTAGTCTCTAAGTGGAGGCTGCACTCCCGTGTGGAAAAGCCAAACAGGGCACTGAGGCTGGCTATGTGAGATTCTGTAATCATATCACCTCAGAGAGAATCGTTGCTCACCCCCCCCCCCCCAACCGCCCCCCACCTGTGCCCAGCCCACACCAGGAGGCCCACACACCAGTCAGGTGGAGAGCTTGAAAAGTCCCTAGCAACAGCTGCCAAAACTACTGGATGTGTTATCGTACCTGTTGAGAGATGGTTTGCTAAAACAGTCCAACCAAATCAAAGATGGATGATCATGTGCGTCATGCATTCCACTCCTGTTTGTCTTTCTGAACATTCGTGTGACATGTCAAGGGTGAAGGGTGTTTTCTTTTTGCTGATGCACCGTCATTAGGCGTGGGTCTGGAAACCTGCTGGGTGGTTTGAGCCTGCATATTTTTTCAAATATCTCTTTTGTTACCCTAAATGCAAGGGCGCAAGTTTCATGCTGGATTTCTCAGCGTTTGATAGCTCCAATCAAACCGTCTCATGATCTCTGGGGGTTCTACTGTGTTTGTACAGATGCACCAGACTGCCAACGTTCTCATCCAGACGTGAATCCCAAAAGAAAACCTCCACTCAGACAGACAGTGATGGATGACTGAGGCACACTAAGAGGTGGTACAGTCCTCCCAGTGTGTGTGTGGTGCATCACGCCAACCAGACTAGTATGTGCAAAGAGAGAGAGAGACAGAGAGAGTGATTGTGTGTGTGTTGGTTCGTTTCACGGACCTAAAGGTATAATTACACACCAGAATGAGAATAATCAGTACTGTTCAGAAGGTTGCCGCTACCAGCGGTGTCCAGCTGTGCACCCCCGTTGTGCAGGCCACTCACTACACTTGGGGACACAGAGAGGTCCCCATAATCCTGTGTTCCCAGAGTTCTGTGGGCTGCGCATGGGGTGCACCTGCACAGAAGGTGACCAGACGGTTTTTAGTTCGCCCAAGACTGTTTCACGGCCTCCCCCAAATCGCACTGATAAGCGATAGCCTATCAGAATGGCCCTTGACCTGTCCATCACATCATTCCGTTACCGCTATATAAACTAGACCCACCTTTGTTCAGTGTTGGAAGAATTCGGAGCAGAGATGCCTCATCAGAAGAGTTCGTTGGACGATTAACAATTCAAGACATTCACAATCTTTCATTATTCTTGCCGTGCATCAATGAGACAGTGAGTGTTCTGTTATTTGTGTGAGTTAGCGAGTCTGTTAGTAATTGTATATGGTATAGTGGTTTGCTGCAAGAGAGATGGTTCACTACTAACGAGGTTACCTGCATCAGTTGTGTGCTTGGCTAACAAATGGCATATAAAACTGAATGTACTCCGGTGATAACTCAATTCAATTAACTAACTACTAATAACTTTAGTCTTGTCGATAGACCTATCTGGCTTTGATGCTGATCTTGTATTCAAAATTCCTTTTTATCCATTGTTACTCGCTAGATGCCATCTGATGTAATGCTAGGGAACTAAAACACTACAAGCAAGTTAGGCGGTTGTCACAACAGAATCTGTGTTAATGGCATCAAACATATTAAACACATTATTATTGTGTTAACTTTAATGGCCCTAATCACCTACAGCACACTGCTGCACAGTAAAAACTGAAGTTGATCTCTATGCTGATTTATGACAACATACTAGTTTTCAAAGAGTGTTTCTGGTTTTCTCCATGGACATGGCAACAAATCTACTCCAAGGACCAAGGATTATCTGGGTCCTGTACAGCAAGTATGTTTTCAGTGTGGTCATTTATGTAAAGCAATGTTATGACCACTGCATGGACATTAATCATTGTATCAATGGCTTACAGTAAAGTGGTACTGTATATGAAGACACGAGTGTCATTCATTCTTGTATGACTTGTCAGCCGTCGCTGACTGTTCTATGTTCTACCATTTACTGTGATACAAATCTGTCATGAATAAAAAAAAAAGTGGATACCAAACTTGCCCCGAATTACAGATGACTAAGTTTCCCAAGGGACTTGACTTGGATGATTTATAGGTGCCCTCCATTGCGAGGCACTGACATACCTCTGTCGCCACGTTAGCCAGACGACCTCCAGTGAGTTTAATGAACAGAGCCCTCATCACGCAAACCAGGCGCCCAATGAGAGCCATCTGACTTGGAAAGGGGGGCCTCTGAGAAACGGACCAACCTGCGGCCGGAGAATACGCTCTTTACAGCGGAGTGCAAGATGGCCTTTCATGTGGTCCCCCACTTTAACTGCTTTACAGCCAGGCGAGACACAAAGAGGACGGGACAGGAAATGTAACAATACAGGAAACCACATGAAATAAAGTGGCCAGGATTACGTCTGAATACATTCGCATCCACAGACGCACATTCTCACAAACACACACACACACATTCATGAGTGTACACACACACACATTCGCATACGCAAATTCATATACCGGGAATGAGTGACATCACCACAGCATTGCGCAAGATAGTATAAATAGCCCACCCATTGTAAGGTTCCCACTGTCAATTGAGACACTAAATCAAGCTGGGCACTCCTGCAGCTGACAGTCTAAAGTTGCCCTGTGATGAATCTTTACTTGTTTGATGATGACCTTCAATTTCTAACATGCATTTCAATGCATTCATTACTAATTATTATGCTCTGAGGAATTTATTTAAAAAGATTCATATAGTATATTCCTTTGAAAGGCAGCAACTAGCAAAACAGTGTAGACTTAAGATTTAAAGGCCTTTACCTTTATCAAAAGTTCCGGGATGTTGAATTATGTAATTTTGTTTACTTGTTTGCTCACCTAACTAACAGATTTATTTGTGATTCCTCCTCTAGACCTTGTTGGGCCAGTGGATAATGAGGAGCAGTGTGAACGCTTGTGATTCTAAACAAGAGAAATCCCTGCAACCATTGGGGGCCTTTGTGTTAGAGTGAGTGTGTTAGTGTCTCTCTACACTCACAGACCTGATGATGGTTTCCCTTTCTTTTCCATTTCCAGTCTATAGTCTTCTCAATCCTCCAGCGGACATAGAAGTGTGCGTTCTCATTGCTGTCTGCATCCTTGTAAGCACTGAGAGACTCTATCTAGCCATTGTGATTCACTACTACTAAATGCTGTAGCACCGCCTAGATAACCCATGTGCCCATATGCCTTACCAGGTGAAAGAGTAAACGGTAGTGGATTAGGATGATTCTCAAAGCACATGAGAACACATGTATACGTTTCGTGTGGTGATTTTGTTTCCTAGGTAAATGGCAATGTCTGGGGGAGGCACAACTATTTCCCTGCTTATGTTTTGTTTCATGTGACTCATCCATGAGGGCTATGGATTGTGTACATGTGAAGGTACACCTGCACTGACACGCAACAGTCTGTTCAAACTGCTTTGCAGAGGGCTTTTGGAAGTGTATCAGAGGGCGGTCATGTCAGTCCGTGTGTGAACTAGAGCATCCCCTTCCACAATTCATTTAAAAAGAAAATGGAACTGATACCAATCAAGCCAAATGTCTGGTGAGGAGTGAGCTTCATCAGCCTTAAAGGACGATCTTTTTTTTCTTCTTTTCCAAAAGATGGCATGTGAAGTTGCAACTTAAAAGACCCACTTAAGGAATGCAGGCATCCACATGAAGAATGTCATGCTTTTCAGACGGTCTACTTTCCACCCAGCCCCAACCCCCTCTCCTGGCCTCACACAGCAACACATGTGCATTTCGTTTGGTTGAATAAAGAGCTGTATCATAATGTGGAATTAGGTCAGAAAACCACTTTTGTGTCTCACAGCAAATTTAATTGAGGGAGGCCTCGGGGTTAGTCAATGGTCCCTGGGTATTGTTAGCTGGCCAAGTGGATGCCAGAGTGCCACTCACCCACGATCATTCCATGCTCATAGCGCTTGAGGATGTCGAAGGAGCTCTGCATGTTCCCATCCAGGATGTCGAAGACAATGTCGGAGGAGCCCAGTTGAGGCAGTGAGTGTGCCGGCGACATGGTTCTCAGGAACACGATCTCTGTCGAGCAGTTAGGAGACAGAAATAAAGGTTCTCGTTACCATTGAAGCTTTTTCTGCAATTCACATTTTCATGTAGAGGGAAAAACAAATCCTGGTGGAATGGTTTAGCTATTATGAATTAAGACTGTGGCCTCATGTGTGGCCTCGTGTTGGTTATGAAAAATTGGTGACGTTTTTTATTAGGGTGAAAAAGAGCTATTGAATTCTTTGCCATCTTTAACATGTTTAGTGAACGGCTTATGCCTGCCTCTGCCTCGCCTTCCTAGAGCTAATAGTGTATTAATCTAAACAGTGGACATTGAAAATGAAACATACTTGAAATGGCCTTTTTACTTTGGCAGTTTAGTCTGCACTGAGTATGGTACGTTTAAAAAATTGGGAGAGTATTTTTTTAACCCAGGACTGGAACTAGGTACTAGAGTTTGGTTTGTGTCTATGGGAAAGCAGGAAGTCCATTGCTAATTGTGATCATGATGGGATGGCATCTGTAATGGACACAGGCCAATAACAGGTCAACATCGGGATCAGAGGCACCTCATGGAGAAAGGATGCAGTGAGATGCCTTTTAGATGTAGGATAGGGGGGGAAATATGAAGTCAGTTGATACTATGAATGCAAAGAATGTAATTAAACTAAGAGAAGCAGTATAAATGCTTTGTAGACATCACTTAGTCAGTGATAATATTAAGGTTCATTGTAACCAGAGGGACCTGTTCACTGTGAGACACCTAGCTATTGTTTCAGCTTGCTGGTTGTCCAAGCCAACGTAAGCCGTCATCGCCTTACTCAGGTGCAGTTGCCAGTCAGTTGTCTTGTGCATTTTTGAAGTAAAAAACAACATCAAGAAAGTTAAGGCAGCCACAGATGTTGCATCCACCACATTCATTTTTCTGCCGTCCCAAGAAAATATGAAATTTTATTCAGCAGGTGTTTCTAGATGACGCAATTATACTGGGGTGTAGGAAACTGGCATGTAATGTGAAATCAGACTGGCAACTTGGAGAGACCTCAGGAAAACTGTACATGAGTTCAGACCCTGTAATGCATAACCAGCACAACCACTTAAGACTTTGAAGTGAAAACTAGACTCGGGTAACTCAGGTAAAGATTCCCACTTTTCTTAAATTCAGAATATGCTGTAAGAAATGATAAGGTGAATGTTGGCATGGCACTTTTCACTGAATATAGGAGTTTACTTTTTCTTTTCTTTTTTTTTACTTATACAGCTCCTAAGCTCCCATTGGCGTCAATCTCATACTTCAATCTTTAAAACAGATTGGAAAGGCATCTGCTATAAAATAACCCAACCACTAAGCTAAGTCATTAAGCGAAATGACTAGGAGTTATAGTTTATTAGACTTTTGGTATATGCTGTAATTTTTTCACTTGCAAATTTTGGGGTGGCCCTCTGACTAACTCAGGTGCAAATGCTTAACAACCAGTTAGTCCAAGATGGCCACACGTTACAGATGAAACCCTGATCCCAGTAAATGACTGTGCTGCAATTAGCAATGCTTTATCATGACCCATAACTTCTCTGAACAACACCCTTACCAACAAAAGCATACAACTGTGAATAGAAAGAGTCAAAATTGCCTACCTTCTGATTTGGTGAACTCTCTGAAGGTGGGCAGGGAGATGACAGTGTGGGAAACTGAGTGGACTGGGTCCATGACACAGCCGATGTCGTTAGCCTGGCAGGACTTGACGCAACGGATGGTGTCGGCTCGTTCGACCCTCGTCCTGCTAATAGAGGGGAGATACAAGCTCCTGACCTTCAGCAGCGGCTATAAAAAGGCCTCGAAGCCCAACCACCATCCTCCCTCAGGCATACAATGACAGGGCATCTCAGGGAGCAAAGCACCGCATAATCAGTGGCACAGCAGGCCAGCGAAATGTCCACTACACAAATATTATCTGCACAAATACCGAGGGCACGCTGGATATAGAACTCTAAATCAAACAATCACATTTGAGGAAGAATAACAATAAAACAACAAGCAGCCAACAATCACACAGCAAGAAATGGGTGGTCAAACTTGGTCTTGCCATTCATGGTTTTGATGCATTCAGAGTGGAGAGTGAAATGCTACACCCAGTCACGCGCTGTTCCACAGCCTTCACGAGAAAATATTTGGATTTGCTGAAGCGTCCCCCCCACTTTCATATCCGATAATCTCTCGTAGAGAATTTATGGGCCAAGGGAGTGCTAAATTCTGGAAAACACGACAAGACAACTCCCTTGTCTCTCAGCTCCGTTCTCACCATTATTTAAGGCTTTGTTTGTTTCAACGCCTAATCAGTGACGGGTCGTGGGTCTGAACCGGGTTTGCTGCAGAAAAAAAGAAAGAAAGAAAAGGTCTTCTCCCTTCCAGCATGCCGTGTTTACGAGCCCTACCTACGCACCCCCAACAACGCCACAAGTCTCGATCCCCACTTCCACACGCCTTGTGCCTGAATGGGGGCCTCAGCTTTAAACATCTGGGTCTTGCAAGTTGATGAGAAGGGCAGGACGTTTAAAAAAATAAATTAAAAAAAGACACACACACACTCCCTCTGGGTCTGTCAGTAGTTATCTCCCTTCCCCTGTTTGTGTAATAAACTGTGCTGTCTTACCCACTTCGTATCAGTTTCATGGTTGTGCCAGAACTGTTGTTACTCAGGCAGATGTGGCTCCTCCACAAGTCACAAATTAAGAGATCTTAAGATGTTAGGACAGGCAGCAAATTTAAAGATAACGACGACATTAAATTATATTTTGATAGTTACACATCTACGCGGTATCTTAACATTGCTGTACCTCAAGCAGCCAGGCAAAATTCCTTTAATTTGTCAACTCGACTAGTCCACACCTATGTCTGAGTCTGAGCAGTTGGTAGGGCCTACGCTACTGCAGCAAAGAGGCTCCATAACCCACCACCCCATAGCTCTCTCAGTGTGATTGTGTGCTGGTGAAACCCCTGAGCCAATATTGGGTTGCAGGCTTACTTTCATGAAGAGCTGGGAGAAGCCCCTGACAAGAAGTCAAGCCACTGCTGGGTACCGGCTTGTAATTAGCAATTAGCGGGTAGGTCCACGTTTTGCTTCGGGCCAGTCCAAGCCACAAAATGTTCTCCTAGTTTATAATACCTCGACTCAGGCACAGCACAGAGAGGAAGCCCCTCAGGGATTTGGGCGAAGCACCATGACAGGCGATCGGGTGAATTTACGAGAAAATAATGACCCTGGGTGAACTGCCACTCGGCACGGAGCACCAACTTCAAAGGGAGGCAGCAAGTGGAAGGCTAATTATGCCCTATGCGTCTTCACCATAGGAGGGGTCTGCAGTTCTACGTTCACGTGGCCTGACACAAAATCCCAATATTTCAGGCCAGAAATAAAAACAGCTCTTTTGGATGGAAGTCTCTTTGGTCAAGAAGGAGATTTTTTCATTTTTTTGAAGGTAATTATTTATAGTCGGCACATTGATAACGCCCCAACATAAACACAGTAGGCCATCATTCATGCTCAGAGCGGTGATGTTGCTCCACCACAAATTGTTCAGACCACCGACCAGAACCCAGATCTCCATAATTCAATGTCAGAAAGTCTGAGGACAAAAAAAATGGAGGCTGTCGTACTTTTACTTTAGGAACATCCTCGAACAAAACAGAGAAGTGCCTCCTTCCTCTGTTTTTTCAGGTCTACCTTGCTAATTATAATTGATGAGAATACAATGAGTTGCTCTCTCAGCCTGCCCTAGAGTTTGTAAAAACTGCTACCCCATCAGTGTAGACTGGTCAGCAGGACTGTAATTTTTGCTCCCCCTTGTGTTTCATTATGTGGTAGTTAGTTAGTTTGTGGTAGTTTATGTGGCTTTTGTGGTAGTTTGTGTGGTACTTTATGTGGCTTTATACCACTGGTGTTAGGTGTCTTTGAGATTCATCCTCATGAAATCTAAAACAAATCAAAACACTAATGACGACTGCTCTAAATGACACAAACAATTCACCACGTACAAACTTGTCTAGAACTCTTAAAATACATCTCTTTTTTAATACCAGCAAGGAAATCTTCATTTATCTAATCCAAATCTTAAATGAAAACCACTGGCAGTGACAGGAGAGATCTCTAAATATATATATTTTTTCATTAAAAACATGAACAAAACATGAAAAAAGACATCTAACACCTACACGATGTAAAACAAACATCTCTTTAAAATAATCAGGTAGTCTTGGTGGTTTATGAGCCCTATTTGAATATTTCTTTGCCCTAAAGCACCACCTAGTGACTACAGATACTAGGTGTTCGCTTGAAAGTGTGTGCATGTGTACTCCTAGACCTCCTAGGGGGTGTCTTAAACCAATGGAAGTGTTAATGAATGCTTGGTTGTAACCGTGGCTCTCTTGTTATCTGTTCATCTGTCATGATAATAATAATAATAATGATCTCAGTAGTGATGGTGATGTTCAGTTAGGGGACACAGTGTTAGGCAGGCTTGGCTGATCCTCAGTGACAAACACCAGCACTTTAGCCATGTAAGTGCTGACCATGCCATGCCGAATAAGCGTCATCAAGAGAGAGAGCTCAAAGTCCTTTGGCTGGCCAATGGCCCGCTGTACAGACATCACGCCACCAGAGGGCACTCTCTGCGTGCCGAAGAAGCCGTTCTCGTTGCCCTCCTCGATGGAGATGTCGACTTGGTCGCCGGGCAATATGTTGGAGGGCCCCATCCGGAAGACGTTGGTAGGCACACGGATATTGGTGGGGAAAGTGAGGTGGTAGTAGGTTATTCTCACAGGCAAGGCCAGGCACTCGCTAGTCTGATTGCAAATCAAGCGCTCACAACGACTGTGAAGGAGAGACAGTGGGAGGAGAACAAACAGAGGGGGTTGGAGAAGAACAAAACAGAGAGAGAGAGAGAGAGAGAGAGAAAGAGACAGAAAGGGAGAGGGAGAGCTGATGAGTCGATGCAAAGGGTGGCATGCGAGCAAACCAAAGTAGTGTGGGAGAGAAGTGGCTGGAGACATCCACACAAGACTAGGACTAGAATCTTTATTCCACGTGCTTCACAAACAACTGCTTCTTTTCCTCCTTTCATCTTGTTATGTGCCTGCATTCCATTCCCAGAGAACACATGCATGATGTGACTGACACGTAAACACATCAGCATTGAGCATGCAGATGATTGCAGCCAAGTAAAAAAGCTTCCATGGTTCAAGATTGCCCAGAATAGGCCTTCCCTTTCTTTGTGAAAATGTTCTGCAGTAACTTGTATCCTTACGTGTTCTGTTTTTCACTCTTTTTCAGTCATACACCTTACAAAGACGCAATGTCTTATAGTGAGGCTATAATTAATGAGAATGACACCAAGGGTGAACTGTATTTCTAGGACGCAGACCATAGTGTGTCTGATGGGTTTTTACATGTAATCTGCTGGATTGCTACGTCCAATTTAGGAGACTCGCAGTGAGGCGAAGCCTCTGAAATACTCACGTCTCCCCAGAGCGGCGGTAGTTGGGAGGACACTCAAAAGCCAAGCAGCGGAATCCGCCCTGGACGTTGAAGCAGCTCTCTGATTCTGTGCAGGTGTGTGTCCCTGCCAAACACTCATCCACATCTGTGGACAAGTCACTCCGAATTTAAAACTGTTTCATGGTACATTCCAGAAAACTGCACAGTCAAAAAGCTATGTATGGTGGTAGTCAAATAAAATGATCAAGCATGCAAAACACTGGAAATACCCTACAGCCCTGTTTTCACAGAATTTACTGGAGAGATAATGAGAGTACATTATTATTGTATAATTACACATTTAATAAATGCATGACATAGTTCCACAGTGAAAGCAAAGTAGTGCTGAAATGTTACTTCCTGTTAAATGGACATTGACCAACAGTTACAACACTACCACCTGACTGATAGTGACTAGCTAATCAACTATGTGCTTGCATTGACAAACAGATAGCACCTTCCAGACAGAAACAGAGCTTCTAGAGCTCCCCCTGCTGGAAAGAACCTGTAGTCTTCCTCAAAGGTGCCTTATTTTATGGGACACACCAGATCTGTGTACTAGTGTAAGCAATGAGCAACTTGAATATATACACAAAAACATTTTCCACATATTTCTACATACTGTACTAAAGTCATTTTTTGCTTTACTGCAACAGTAGTGGCATATTTTAGTTGCTGAGCAGGTAACGCAACATGCTCTATGGTGTCCATGACAATGGGCCAGGGCTGTGACTATGGGACAGTGCTGTGATTGCTCACCCTGGCAGCTGCGTCCGTTGGGGGCCAGTGTGTAGCCCCCCTCAGGACACGTGCAGTGGAAGCTCCCGGGGCTGTTGTGGCAGCGGTAGGAGCAGATGTGTCCCCCGGTGGGAAGCGCACACTCATCAATATCTGGAACACAGTCGTTTAATTTGAGTGAAAAGTGGAGTTCAGAGCAACAACAGTGGCTATGTAGACACCTTAGAATATCATCAGAATAAGGCAAGGTATGGCAGGGTACAAAGGCTTATGTTATCTAGGTCAAATTTCTACCAAAAATTGCAAAAACAAACTAATTTGATACATCTCTTATGTTTATATGTAAGAGGTGAGCAATCCATAGCCATCTTACCTTCACAGGTGATGCCATCTACATCACTGAGCTGGTATCCACGGCGACAATAGCATTGGTAGGAGCCATAGACATTGGCACACTCTTGGCTACAAGGGTTGCTTTCACACTCGTTAACATCTACACACAGTAGTAACACATGTAATTAATGAAAGAGTAAAACATACACATTTACACAGAAACAAAATGTCTAATTACGCAACTTCCAGTGACAATTACAATGCAATTGTGATAATTACTTACAACAACAATGTCCGATTCAGATGGTAAGACCGTGGAAAGGTGAGACAAGAGCAGTACACTAATACATAGATTGGAATTAGCATCCATGAGTTCTCTGAAACACCCCTTACCATCACAATTTCTGCCATCACTGGAGAGTTTGAAGCCTGTGGTGCAGCTGCACTTGTAGGACCCAAGAATATTTTCACACTTGTGGGCACACAGACGGCCAGGATAGTGCCTGCACTCGTTGATGTCTGAGTTCCAAAGGCAAAAGACAAAGCCATGTTGAAATACCAGTTAAAGTACACATTAATGGAGTGGAATGATGGAATGCAGAGGAATGATGAATGGAGTGTTCTTTACCTTCACAGACCCTGGAGATGCTGTTGAAAATGTAGCCACCGCGGCACTCACAGCGAAACGAGCCCACAAGGTTAATGCAGCCATGGTCAGCACAGGCGCCATCAGGCTGCTTGCATTCATCGATGTCTGACACATAAAGCATAACAAACAGCTCACTCATAATTGGAGCAAGGCCTCCCCTATAAATCGTGAGAATGCTTGTCTTTCTGCATAATAGGGAGATCTGCTGTATCCATTAGAAATAGAGGCATGGCATATTTGAGGTGGTCCATAGCATGACTTGTGCCCCACAGCAACAAATTTAAATGCTGTTCAAAATGGTTTGTTGCCTAGTGAAATTGTGCCTGATCAACAGATCTTTCCTACTTTTTTTCATCTCATCATACTGAAACAGGACCACAGCAAAATGGTATATCTGACTAACGGAAAGCTAGACAGGTTAGCGTGAGGAGCTAATGCCTGTAGTTTTCCACAGCTTATGCTGTGGTGTGTTATCGATATGTGGCCCTTTTTTAGATTTAGTGACAGTGATGGTAAGGACATCAACAGGCCTCGTAGTATGTGACTCACCCACACATCGAGTTCCCTCTTCGTTGAGATGGTACCCACGTCCACAGCTCACAGAGTTCCTCTGGCAGGTGTAGGAGCCCACGGTGTTGAAGCACATTTGTCCAGTCGGACAGGGCCCGTTATGGCTCAGGCACTCATTAATGTCTGGCACAGGGAAACACAGACATGTAGCTTGAATTACACAGCGTAGAATGAGAACCAAGTCGCATGTGGACAAAGACGTTAAGAGAGGTCTGTCACAATTGGAATTTATGGAAAAAATATCTTTATTGTATACCGTGATGACTAAATTGTTTGTTTCTACAGTATGTATGTATGTATGTATGTATATGTGACAAGGTCAAACAATTATCATAGCAAAAAGGACCAAGACAAGACACACTGAGCATGTTGGATATCAATAATTGCATATTGACAGTCAGGTCCTTTTTTTCTCTCACCTATGCAGCTGCCCAGAGCATCCTGTATATAGCCTTGTCCACACTTCACTTTGGGTCGACAGCGGAAAGACCCAGGAGTATTCTGGCATTCAAAGTCTGGAGGGCAGTTGTGTGTGCCAGTCTCACATTCATCAATGTCTAGAGGTAAAATCAACAGAATAGTGAGGTTTCAGCTGAAGCATTCATAGAGAAATGAGTTTATAATCATAGTATGATCAAATTTCAGAATGTTCAGGGTAAATTGTTTGTGAAGCACAATTTACCCTGCACATAAAAAAAAGTACCTGGCATAATTTATACTGAATATTTGTAACCACTTTTATATAACTACAGTGTATTAGTAGCAGTTGTGTTATGTGCTCGTCTGAAAAGAGACCACATTTTGTATTTTGGCTACAGGTATTTCGAATTAAGGTGGGCTGCTAAGCAAACAAATAACTCCAACCCATTTCACATGACACGACCATTGGCCAGTTTCTTGCTGTCTTTGTACCAGCAGGTGGCAGCACTGAAACAAACCTTTGCATTGGTTGCTGTTGGTTAGTTCATAGCCTGTGCCACAGCTGACCTCGCGCTGGCAGCGGTAAGAGCCTAGCATGTTGATGCAACGCTCCCCGTGCCGGCAGTTGTACGTTCCCAGTAGGCACTCGTTTATGTCTGAGCAGAGAAAGACAAATACTCAACCTAATCAATCTAAGGATAACTTTTATTATAATTATTATTATGTATTGCACGTCATCCCTTGTATGACAAGGAGAAGAAGGAAACTGTAATTTTACAAACTCTATGATGAAATGACTGAAATATGATGAAATATGAATACAAAACTCCTCTAGGAATTTTATGGCAAATTACTTATTGGATGCCTCCAAAAAAGAATGAGATATTGACATTAAAATATAAGATTACTTTGAGAGATTTAATATTTTCATGAGTGATATGCCCTCACTGTGAGAGATGACCGAGTCAGGTTTCCTGTGTTCATATCCAATTAAAGCCTTACCAAGTAATATGTATATTAGCACCTATGAGTAGCGATGCTTTGTCATAAAAGAAAAAGAAGTCAGGAAGTCTGACTAAGCTGTAATGTCTGGGGTCATAACATCCATGTAAGAGGCCTCAAGTGTTACATGAGGTTACTACTGGGGTATGTTTGTGTGTGATCCTCAGTAAAAACAACTGGAAGTTGAGGAGGAAGTCGTCTCACTTACCCTCACAGTTTTTCGCATCTGGTTTGAGTTTGAACCCCTCTTCACAGACACAGGTGCCATTACCTACACACTTTTGACTACACTTAGCCTCTGGCATTCAAACAGAAATGCACACATCCATGGGCACATACGAGGGAGAGAGATAGAGAGAGAAGGACATTTCAAAATAAAATTCAATACGATTTTTTTTCCATGTAGCTTTACTTGATGCACTGTACAAAGCACATTACCTTTGCACATGTCGTCAAGTTCTGGGGTGTCTGAATCGTCAGGTACCTTTTCTGAGGCTGTACGGAGAGACAGTACAGTGTCAAAATGTATGTCCCAGTATTACCACCAGAGGGCAGACTACAGTTGACAAATGTCTGGATTTTGGTTAGGTCTCTAAGAGGTGTAACTCAGTGCATTAAGCTACTGAGTCAGTTATTCCCCAGAGATCTTTGTGATATTCGCCATGCATTTCATGTCTGGAGCAGGGCTCTCAGTAAAAAGCCAACGCATGCAGTAGCATGAGTTTCTCTTGGGTGAGTGTTAGCATGAGCCTCGTGAGAAGTTTTCTCACGGCGTCTCGATCCATAGACTCTTGCATAGTGCCTCATGTGGTGCATTAGTGTCTCTGACCCTGTGGAGTGTCGTTGGCCTGGTCGTCGGTGGAGGTGCTGTCCTGGGGTGCTGTTCCCCTCCACCTCAGGGTTCCCATGCCTGCAGCAGGCGCGGGACACCAGGCCGCACTGGTAGCCCACGGAGAGGCTGAGGTCGCAGGTCAGGCCTATCTCCTGCGCTGACTTCCCTAGCAAGCAGCAGTCGCAGCACATCTGAGGGCGTGGAGAAGGGTGGGGTGGAGTGGGGTAAAATAAGGGGGTGGTTGTGGTGGTGGAGAAGGGTGGGTGGGGTGGGGTAAAATAAGTGGTGGGGGGGGGCACAAGTTCAAACTGGCCATCAGTGACATCAATCTCACTCACGCTCATACATCTCTTGTAAGCAGAGACAGTCTAGCACCAGGGCATTATGCACTCTTGTGTGTATCCTTAAAAGACTGATTGTTTATGTTTATTTATAACAAAACAGTGGCTTACAGTCCTCTAACAGTGTCTTTCTGTGAGTCAACACTTGTGTCTGTCTACGTCTTTTAGAATACCTCTTACCAGTTAGGTAATTTGTAAACCACTGGGCCTGACATGCATCTTCAGTGCTGAGTAAACCTGGCAGATGCTACTGAGTGATAATGAGTGATAAACACAGACGGCAGTAATCACATTAGGGACACAGAGCACTAGGTTATTAACCTGGTTTCCTGTGCATGACGCAAAGCTTCGAGCCTACAGAACGCTGCGGTTCAGATTTACAGCTGTCGCTGACAGCTACAAGTTCCAGTGTGCTGTGCAGAGTAACGTGTTTCATCCTGCTTAGTGTAAACACGGGCGGGAACAATCGTTCCTGTACTGACACAGCACGTCCGCCTCTAGGTGAGTACAGCTAAAGTGTGGACAGTCGCTGGCAGCCTGCTCAAAGTTCCTTTGTTTCTCTTTTGACTTTGATTTAGTGGAGGTACATCTCCTTACCGCCACACACACACATACGTATACATACAAACACAAACACACACACACACACACACACACACACATGCAGTTGGTGTTTAAGTTACAGAGAGGAACAGGGTGTCAATCCCATCTGTCAGCACTCACCTTGGCGGTCTTTGACTCACAGGTGCTCCCTGTGAAGAGGGCCTCGCAGGCACCTTGGTCCTTGGCCATGTTTATGCCATTGGTGCAGCTGGTGTCCTCCAGCACTGCTGCACAGCACTGCTCCTGGGCTATTCTGTCAGAGAGAACACATGCACACACACACACACACACACACACACACACACACACACACACACAGATGCGAACACACACACACACACACACACACACACACACACACATACACACATGCGAACACACACACACGCGAGCACACACAGGCACACACACACACGCACGCACACACACACGCACGCACACACACAGAGAGAAAGAGAGAGAGAGAGAGAGAGAGAGAGAGATAGATAAACACAACGAAAGACAAAAGACAACATACAATCAACAATTACATCCTTATGCAATCAGAAGTGTTTTCCAAGACTACCCAGTCTGACAGCGTGGTACTTTCAGAAATTGCGAAAGACCCCGATGTTTACTTTCCATTGTTTTTCTTTTTTCTCACTGCATCAAGTCTCCCTAAGGAGAGCTATTCCAAAACCACACAACACATTTTTTAAAGACGACAACGCTTTTCTGAACAATGAATGACCTTCTAAAAATTGAGCCAAGCTACGTGGGTCAGTGGAGTTCTTCTGGTCTCCTCATCAGGTCGGGCTTGAACCTGAGGCCAGTGTGTGGTCTGTGTTTTACAGTAAGCCTTTTGCAGCCCGACGGAACAAGAGGGCACTCACTCCCGCTCTTGTCCAGTTCCAAAGAGCCTCTTTATCAAGCCTTACAGGAAATCTTTCCATACAAACGGGATCGCTCTTCAGCCACAACAGAGCCTTTTAAGGGCACAGACATGCTGGTGTTTTTCTTTTCACTACTTGTCTTCTTTTTCTTTTCTTTTCTCTTCGTTTTTTTCCTCCTCATGTGTCTGAAATAATCCTCAGATTTCCTGTTATTCCTCCTTTCAGCCCTCTCTCCGAGTATAGTTTCACCTCCTAGGTATTTCCTGGATTTGGAAATACCCCCTTGCTAAACTCCCCTCCCACAAAAACCATACCCTTATCCCCCCTCTTTCCCAACTCTAATTTGAACAAATTCTGGATCATGCTGCTTTCCAAAAGAAACACTTTAGCCCATGGCAGGAGGATTGGGTGACTGATTTGGTTTGCAATCGGCCAGACCCATGTGCCACCACATCTCCTCTGGTTACTACCTATTACTGCTCGGACTACTGCATCTCCTGGACTTCCAAGGGACAAATGAAGTGGTGCTGGCTGGCCGTCGGCCACAGAGAGGCCAGGCTGTCTAGGCAGAGCCACGGTACGGTAGCCCCCAAGGAAGAGAGAGAGGGTGTAGGGGAAATGGGAATATCAGCACTGACCTGCAGGTGGTGGACTCCGAGATGAGGGGCAGGGCTGAGCAGTCCTGGCTGTCCTGGCCTCTTTCTCGCCCGTCCTTACAGCAATCCTCCATGGAGATGGGGTCTCTGGTCTCTGAATCATAAAGTTGAAATGATGCACGCAGACAAAACATGTTCAGATTATCACTGATCACATGCGGAAAGCTCTTTAAAATTCCGCTCCAAAAGTCTTTCCCTGGGGCTGATTGGCGTCAATTATGCGGACATGCTGATTTGAATGGGGTTTCGTCCAGGGGTGAAAGAACTGATAGATCTAATCACATGGTTCAGCGATTCCAAATATATGGAACCTAGAGTATATCTAACACATAGATCTAACACATAGACAGTCAAAGAATACAAATAGGATGCACACATTTTAGGGGACTGAGGGAAACTTAAAAATACAGAATAATAATATTCTCTGGAGAGACATACAACCACAGTCCTTTTGAGCACTTTTTTTCCCTCATATGACGCTGCAATAGCCTCCATTGTTGGTGCGTGTTTGAAATATGCATATATGCCATGACTTGCCTTGCCTGCGAGATTCCAAGTATATCACCGTGGGTAATCAGTGGGCCGAGCACAGGGCATCCCTTTTTCTCTGGAACATTCAGACACTCCCAACTCAAACCATCCCAAACCATCAAAGCTCACTGCCTGCTTCATTGAGTCTATAAGCTAGCTGTCTATAGGGGTGAATGTGTGAGTGTTTCCGGCTGTTTCTCTCACCAAACCCCTTCTGATTTTTACTCTAGGCTGAAAATGAACACCACAGTGTAATTGGCTTGCATAAATCAATAACTGGTTCTAGTTTAACTTTATAAAAAGACTGCTTAACAGATTTTATTAATATTTACGACAAGTGGAGACAACAAGACTGGAGATTTACTAGACTAGGAATTATTGGAAGAGACATGTTGATATGAATCATATTTGGACATATTGGACATATTTTAAGTTAATTTATTTCTCTCCGAACGTAGACTGTCTTTCTGACAGTGCTGGGAATAGTACCTGTGTGAAAGCTATTTTAACTGTTTTTCCTAATGCACATTTCCCAGTAAACCAAATGGTAGTTGTGTTGTCTGGGAGAAAGTGATATGGAGGGTCATTTAATGTAGTACTTAATACTTAACTCGCACTTACAGTAGTTACATTCCTGCACTTTTTTTTTTCTTATGTAAAATAGCATTTATTGTTACACTAGGTCTCTATTGCTCGTAGCTTGATTGTTCTCTCCTTTGTACTTCACTTTGGATAAAAGCGTCTGCTAAATGACTAAATGTAATGTAAACGTAGTGAGAATAAATATCTCTTAAAGATTTACAACAGCAAACGCCTGAGGCCTCAAAACAACAACTGGATAACTCAATCTGAACAAATAGATTCATTACCTTGTGGTTTGTGTGATCTGCCAAACGGAGAATAACTTTGGCAGATGTGTCCGTTGGACTCCTGGTGTAGGCCTCAACTTAACCAGTATAGCCAAACAGGCATTACCTCCACTGAGTCTCCAAAATGAGCACCATATCTTGTCATTTGTCTGTACTTAACATGACACAAACTGTCTATGCAGTTTTGTTATAGACTGCTTCTAGCCGCAGTCTGGCCTTCTCTTCACCACAAATTTCAAAATAAATACTGGTCTTTGAAACATGAACATTGAAGTGATCAGTTTACTGCGCACTTAATGAAATGTCAAACTGTTTAGATTTCATATAAATAACTTAAGAACATACTTTGTTTACCAGAAGAAGTCTTACATTGTTTAGAATCATTAAATAAAATGTAGTTTTCTTAAGAGAAATTGGTACCTTGCACAAGAAGCAATGAAGAAGAAGCATTGCAAAAGAAAACCCCCAAAATTCTGACAAGCAGACAAGCAAACAACACTAGTCCATGGTGTTTGATGGTTAGCAGACGATTAGACAGATTGATGCATTGCATTTGTTTTTAATAAGCGCTGAATGTCTGAAAGCACTAAATGTTTTTAATAAGCGCTGAATGTAATTTCAAGACCCATTGACACAAGAATCAACTAAAGTCTTCACTAACAAAAGATATGCTTCAGAGCCTTTTTTTATGTCTTCAGATAGCTCATGTGCTGGCAAGCATTGTGATTAAACTTTACTGAGTAAGAAATCATGATGTAGGAAGCTGTCAAATACCCAGCATGTTGCCACATGCAATCAAAATGACACAACTGAATCTAGGTGGAAGTTTGTGGCCAGAGGATCATGTACATGTGATAAAAAGTACAGTGGGTTTTTTCTGTTTAGTTTTTCAGACCATGTTATCAGTGAAATCACTTCAGGACAGTGACAAAGCACGAGTGATTAAGGCAGGCATGCTAGTCAGGACTGGTTTCAGCTGAGTAATAGCTGAAGACCTGGCCCTGTTAGTGAGCTGTACATGCTGGTGCCAGAGTGGAGAGTTTCTCATTATGGGTAATAAAGCCAGTGGAGGAAATGAGGAGGCCTAACCCCCCGCCAGCTTTCATGTGGGATTCCTATTAGAGCCCCTCTCTCGGCAGAGATAAGGGTACACTTCACGTGTTGGGGAGAGGCCAGCAGTGGGGCTGTTCTTAGAAAGCTAGGGGTGACCTGCAGGGGTTAGTTAGGCACATAAACATTCAGCCATTTGCTGACACCACTTGAACAACAGTGAACCAGGCTCTACAGACTTCCTTTTGGTCTTGTTATCAGTAGGAGGCCCCCCCTCCCCTCCCCCTGCTAAAATGTTCTGGAAATCAAAGGTTTCTTATAAAAAGGGAGGCAAGCCTCTAAAATTCAGCTTTCCAGGACCAACCCTAGACAAAGCATTAAAAGTTCCCTTCCAAGCACTGAGTGACTAAGGCTTTTTGTGGGGGTTGACGAGAAGCAGTGGTCTCTCACACAAGTTTTATGGAGCTTTTGTCTTGCAGATAAGTATCCTGTCCTGCACAGTACTAATCCTACCCTACTCTGGCTGTCAAGGCCTGTAATCATTTTTCATCTCTGATGGTCTGCAGCTCACTTATTCATCCTAACTTATAGTAAGACCGTAACCTCAGCCATCCCTCTTTGCTGTTGTTATTTTACCCGGCTAGACACTTTTTTACTCTAGCCCAAGTGATCTCACAGGCCTTCCCCCATCAGTGATGCATTTGTCTGCAAAGGCTGGCTGCCACCTTGGAACGTCATTGTGGTTTTTAAGGGCCATGCTGTTTGGGCAGAGCACATGGCTGGACTGCGTCTGAGGGCTCGTGTAAACACGCCCTAATGAGTCTGGAGCAGCGGCACCCCCCCGCCATCTCATCTCTGAGAGCCCGCTTGAGAAATAGAGCCCGACCGCCCCTCAAAGTCTGCACAGTCCAGGCCCACTGTCATTTACAATAAGCGCAGTTCTGCAGGCGGCCCATTCATGTCAGCACGTCCGCTGTGTAAATACCTTGTCCTGACAGGAAATGACAGCTGTTGATGAGATATTATTTTCACCTCAAGGCATGCCTGGCTGCTCAGGGGGGCCCCCATGCTGACAAATGTCTCACCAATCAATCAGTCAGTCTCTTAAATGTGCAGAATGCATGGTGATCATTTGAACTGCAGTGCCATTGGTTGCAGGAGGGTGGTCTGAACACTGCAAGGGTGGCAGCGGGGCAGGTCGGGAACTTCTGGAAGGGTCATCAGTGTGGCCAGTCTGTTTCTAATTGACATTAAAGCATTCAGTGGCCATGGGGGGACCCTGGTGCCTGTCTGATTCATGGCACGGCATTTGGAAGAGGGAACCCCGCTGATGGCGAGAATGTCCCCGCTGATGTCCAGAGAACCCCCTGCCCCGACAAACAGACACTCCCACGCCTCAGTGACCCCAAGATGCATTTAAAGTGTGTAAATCAGTCTTGATGGAGCAGCTTTCTTAATCACATGCAATACCAGTCTCTCTCTCTCTCTCACACACACACACACTCGTGCATATGCACACACACACTTACCCACTCTTTCAAATACCAAATACCTTATTCTGTAATCTTAAAATTGTAATACCTCTATAAAACACCTCCATAGTTCAACAAAATTCAGATGTACGAACCTAAAACCAATTAAATATCTGTAATTCACCCACACATGGTCAACATAGTATTGGTTTAACAGTGGGATTTGTGTCAAAGTGGGTAGTAGGTCAAACTTACAGTTACAATTTGAATACACTTGCCACCTGTATCCTCTGGAAAATTGAGATGGGTAGGGCAACAGCTCATTTTAGCCATACATACATTTATGGAGTCCTCTCTACACTAATAGACCATTCATTCTTAAACACACATAGACACAAACAATATTGTACTAGACCATTTCTGGTGAAACTGGCAAAATCTAAAAAATGGCACACTTCACAGATCACAGACAACCAAAAAGCACCAAAACTAAAAAAAAATTACTTACCTTGGCCATTGAGAACTCCGTAAATAGAAAAAAGTATCAATATCCAGGGAGCCATTGGATCCATCAAATGGAAAATCGTCTGTCTTGTAATATTCAGATGTATGAAGTTGGCTACACGCTGCAGACTGCTGGTTAGGGATGCAGACGAGTAGTACGATAAGGCAGCGTCACTGTCTCCCATGGAACGCCTAATTAGTCCGTTTAAGCTTAACCGGTCCCCCTAGGGGGGCGGGCTCCGCAATACGCAGTCAGTCATTTACAAGTATCAAGCATGCTGTGATCAAACCAAAACCAACATTAAAACCAAACACATACAAATAATTGAAAAATGTTTTGATATCTGTGCCGTATATAAGTTATACGTTACTTCGCCTCCTTATAGTATAGAATCAGGACACAGTTATTGCAGGACTCAAAGATCCATGTTGATTTAAGCGACATATTCCTTTGATTGGTATCTAACTTTGAAACGCTCCTTGGCTGCGTCGCCATAATCCTACTGATTATTGAACATCTGGAGTGGGTCTGCGGCGATCTAAAATGTGTTGTGGTTTTCTCCAGACGGCAGCGTAATGAATATTTAAACATTTTTGTTTTGGTGAAATGTGAAGTATGTAATGCATATTCCATATTTTGTAATATTTACGATCTTTCAGAGTAGACAATCTTGTATAATTACTCGCCACAATATTTTCGGCTGACGAAACTCTCCCTCAAGGAAGCTGATTGATTTTATTGAATCCTCCCAGACGTCTTTGTGGTGAGCCTCTGGTTTCATCGAACCAATTCCATTGGGAAGAAGTCGCAGACATGTGGGAAAGACAATTCTAGACTTTTCCTCAGACTTCTCAACTTTCAGCAGCCATTTACGATAAGACGCTGGAAAGAGACACAAGGAATTACTGTTTTTATAATCTAGTTTTTTTTGTTGCATACAACTACTGACACCAGAGCTATGTCCTTTTAATCTCGAGAGAAGGATGTTAATAGTAAAAAACACCTTAAAAAACACATTGTTCTGGCTTTGAACGTGCAGGCTCCGGACCACTCATATACCAGAGAGATTCTCACCACTCCTTCCAGGTGGAAGGATTAGGTAGCGGAATAATCGCAAGGGGACTTTATAAACATTTTTATACCAGCGAAGTCTCTGCTATTTCAATCACCCCTTTGGTTCTGGGCAAGGTGACAGAGCTAGGAGTAAGCCACACACACTAATCAAAGCCACATGTCTTTTCTACGAAGACGCCTCTGATGAAACATCTTTTTCAAATGGCCAAACTTGGTAAAACTGCTCCTGGAGCTGTAGGCTACTGTAAAGTAAACTACCATGTCTTTCTAAGGTAGAAAGCCATTTTTGCCTGACTCGTAAGCAACCACACTCCACCTGGGAATGTTACTCTCTGTTCTTAAGAAGTCAAGGCATATTTGGGATGCGACATAGTAAGACATTCAAACTGTAATATCCTATGTATAGTATATGTTAAAATACATCAATGGTAAGACTGTAGTTGTATAGCTGTAAGTAGAGCAGAGGAAATTGATACATTTAAAGCCCATCAATATTTACAGTAAGCAGTTGTTCAGACAAGTTAGAACATATTGAGCTCTTAGGGTGGAAAATTAATACGATTCCATGGCACGGTGCTACATGTTTGCATGCTTCTAGCTGAACAGCTGTTGTTGGAAGGGGGACTGATTATATTTATTAGAGATAATCCAATGATGTCATTTTGTCTTTTATTTTCTAACCATTCCTGTTTTCCACCCACCCACCCATCCATGTTTTCTACCCAGATGAATGTAAATGTAAGCACAGAATAACCTGAAATGGAAAAATAAGATTCATAGAATGCATTGGCTCTTATTTAAATCCTAATTATAATTATTATAATTATAATTAATTAAACAACATACCTGTGGTTCTAAAAGCATTTTTATAGTTTGACAACAAAAACTACATATTTAAAATGTGTCTGTTTCCCATCTTACATTAAGGCCCCGTCACACCATGACGTTCTGGTCAACGTTCTATGATGTTAGAGGAAACGTTGGTAATCGTCCATGGTCGCTGGAATTGCGCCAGAAGAGCTTTGTGTGAAAGCTGGTGAACGCTGTAATCGTCGGTAATCGTCGGTGATCGGAGGAGAACGCTGGTCCAAAAAAAAAGTTTTGAACATGCACAAAAGTTCTCATGGAGATCAGCGTTCTTCAACGTTTCATTTAAACGCTGGAGAACTTTCGTGGAACGTTTTATTAACTTTGCACGCGTTTGGCTATCATAGTCAGTCGTTGGGTAGGGTAGACTGAGTACAGTTGATGCACCCGAAATAACTTATGTGCGCAGCAATCCTGAGACGTGATTTTTAGTTTGGACATGCCTACTAACGTCCTCTTTGATCCAGGGAAATTTGAGCACCTAACCCATCTCTCGTAGAAAGATATCGGCGAAAGTTTTTTCACCAAGGGAAGATCTTGATTTTATCATGTCCCTTCTACAATTAATATGTTATTAACCATACGTGATCAACAAACGCAACTTACATCATTGCAAACGTTATTCTGTGCACTATAAATCTACATATTCCATGCTATCATGTCATGCAAGGTCATTGCATAATCTAGCGAAAAGCGGAGTGGAGGGTATATATGCTTGCTTGAGCCCAGCATGAAGTAGATGTACTGAACTTGAACATAGCTGAGCACTGTTATAGCTGGTGCTGTTCCATGGCAGATGGATATGATATGAAGACTCTTGTGACATGGACAATGTGTGTGGATGTGTTGATGTTTTCTAATAATAAACATTGAGAAACACAAATTCACTGTCAAATTTAAATAATTTATTTTAATAACATAAAACCCCAGGAATAACGCCCGTTATTTCGTAAATCACAGTAATAATAACAGTAAATCTTCGTCCGAAGACATTGCTAGTGAAAGAGGCTTTGTATTCTTCTTACTTTCAGCAGGATTTATCATCTTCTTACTTGCAGCAGCGCTAGTAGCAGACACGTCAGCACACGTTTGTCGCGCACAAGTGACACGTCACAAGTCGCGGTTACATGCTCCTCATGCGTGAGTCCCACGTTAGTAGTCATGCGTCAGTCCTACGCTATTCTTTCGTTAAGTCACACGCCAGATGTGTCCACATCGCCCTAGAACGCTCGAAATTGAACGATTAGAAAGTTCAGAGAACGTTGACCAGAACGTCATGGTGTGACGGGGCCTTTAGCAGTAATGTCCCCTAGCCTAGATAACACATGTGCTTATGTTTAGGGGAAGGGTCTTTTTTAGAACACTGAGGGGATGGACTGCCTTTATTCAAATGTTGAGGTTCAAAATAGCCAACTTATGTCAAGATAACAGACTCATTAAAATAACATTAACACAACATTAAAAGAAGAACAATTCTATGAAATACCGACAGAAATCTAACAGCTTTACTGACAATACAAGAATTGCTCTTCCAAGACCGACGACACTGATGATGAAGAATAAACATACAACAAAAAAACACAACCAGCTAGTGAGACTGATGAATGAACATTTCCATCCAAAGCCGGATTTACTCTCGAATAAGCCAGAAGAGCTGTTGGCTAAACACATAGCTGAGCTCAGCACTGCATTGCAACTAAAGCAAAACATGATAATGAGAAAAGACTAAGGCAGGGAGATGAGCTTGTCTACCTCTTAGTGACATTTATTGTCTGAAACAGACTAGATGCTAGAGAGGACCTTTTAAGATTGCCTTGGCAACAGAAATAGCTACGAAGCATGCACAGGACTTACAAGCAGGGTGTCCAAGGCTGACCCCTCTAAGACCACCACATACCCCCAGCACGTAATGCCACTCACTCGCTTGTGTCTGTATACCACTTAAGCCACTGCACGCCAGGTAATCCAGTGGGGCTATCTTTCAACTATGGAAAAGGGTCTCCTGCTATTACACTGAAAAAGATAGAGAGGAAACAGGGGAGTGTGCACAACCAACCCAGGACTGACAGGCACAAAAAACGGACTGGTTCTGCTCATGGTAGGGAATGGCAAATGGACACAGCTCATGTACGACTCATGCATAGCAAACAGAAGGAAGTATACACATATGAGTCAGCTGTTTTAAAGGCAATGCCACAGTGCCAGAATGAGGCTCAACAGGCCTCGTCCACCCACTGTTATCAGCGACCCACCAAACTCATTTTAAGCATCCCTGTAAATGAACTACACTAGGAAATAAGGCAACAGGGTGAAGGTGTTCTAACCATCCTGAGGTGTACTTTCCCCATTTCAGCCTATGGGTATTGTCAGTCTCCCAAGCTTAATCTTATCCTGTTTACTTCTTCCAATGCGTTGATGTTTCAGATGTTGTGACTAAAGGCTAGGATTTCAACAGCATTTCACTGATAGACGTTTAATTGAAGGTCTCAGGTAATCACTGTCAGATATCTACTCATCCACAAATAAGATAACAAGGTAGGAATGATCACATACAACAACAAAAAGCATACTGTATCTGTCTCAATGTTCATGATAGTTCCCCATTTGATTAGCAAACAGTTTGTGGATCAAATTAAATCAGATGATAGCCTGATAATAGCCTGTCAGCTTGCAGAATACAGGACCAGGATCCAAAATGACTGGTTTGATAAAATTGCCTGTTTTTCTTTACTGACGACACCCCATAAAAGCACTCAGACAATCAGTGTTAATGCTTATAACAGATTTTTCCATACCGATCTGACAGACTCCGAACTTAAGACTTTTCTCAATAAGTAGTATGGAAAAGGGAAAATAAATTACCTCTGGAAGTAACGTTGAGGTGGGAAACCTGTGGAAGAAAGATATTTCTCCCAATATTCAGTCTTTCTTAAAGGCACCTATGTGTGTGGTCATTATACAAAAAGAAGCCTAGGGTATGTGGCCACATTATAACTGGGAATTTAGAGTGATTTACTGGTTGGAAGTTATCTGTCATTTATCTACTGTTGGCAAAAAATACTGAACTCAAAATAAGGAATAAGTAGGCCAATAGATGAAGGTGAAGATGGATGTCGTTGACAGAATGAACATTTATACATTTTGTATGTCAAGAGGATATGCCAAAGTGTCAACAAGATGGCGGTGGGGTTACTTCCCTTACGATTCAGTAATTTTTACCTAATCTGTTATCCCATTTTCTTCTAGAAAAGAAGAGTGTTTGACATGGAAGAAAAAAAAAAAAAAAAGTTGTTTTCAAATAATAGTTACTTCAGTCCGTCACTGCCTTTGCACATTGCTCAGTTGAAAATGTTGTAAATTGTTTTGATGCCTCATCTCTTGAATTGCACTAAAATCAAATACCGCTTTGAATGGAAGTCTTGTCCTTTAAAAATGTCTCTTACAATGGCTAAGGAAGGCTGAACCTTTACATTTGCCATTAGTATTTGCCTTTAAAATATTGTCGAAACACTGGCCAGTCAACCAGCATCACACGGGACCAGAAGTCAGTAGCACCATCTGCTGGTATGTGGCAAACCAGACCGTACTGCCCTTTTATGTACCTGCCTTAAGTGGAATGTGGTGGCATCTCAGCAGGATGTAACTATAAGAGATGCATAGAGAGGGTTGGGAAAACATTGCATCATTCTGAAGGATGTAAATCTTGGCTTTAATTGTTATCAAATAGCAGTGGTAGCCTTGATTAACACGATTATTTTGAAATATGGCACAACTATGCTACCATATTTGACTGATTGTTCCACAATAAAGCATCATGCTAAAAGATATTTTATTTCTTGCTTTTGCGTAGATTACCACTTTCTGCTTGCTTCCACTTCCGTTAAAACAAAAGAAAATTTGACAAAAGACATTTGGCTGCTAAAGAGCAACAAATCCTTTAATTTCCAAAATCACTGGTGTTTCCCATTAATGAAAAAGCCAACTCTGATGGCTACTTCATTTCATGTTTTAGGCTCCAGTTGTTTGATCTTGAACATGATTTTAAGAATGGTCTGTTAAACACAGTCCAGTTCAATATGAATGAGCTCTAGATGACATATGCATAAGCCTGTGATTTCCTTGGCTTGTGATTGCTGTGAAGTAAGAACTAGCATATGTGCAAATATGTAATTCTTTGATTCTACTCCGTGTGTGTGTGTGTGTGTGTGTGTCATCGGAGTGGAAAATATGAAATTAGCGCTAGCATTGTGAGATTCTCGACACAATGCTACCACATTGGCCTCAGCCTCAGCCTGGGATGAAACTAGTCTCTGGCCTTTTTGAAGAAATCACAGGCTGAATGATTTGCGACTGACCTGCCCTTATCTCATTTCTGTTTATTAGCTGTGTAGAAGGTGAGTTTGTTGGAAACACACGGCCATATAAGGCCTCAAAATAAGACCTCATAATAACAAACAGACTAAGGCCCCGCTCGTCCAAAGCGCTGTTGAGATCTGAGGGGTTCTTACAGAGCTTGTGGCTCTTTCTAATCTATCTTTGCCACTTTCTCATTCCACTGACCCCCTCCCCCGGAAGGATTTAATAAGAAACAGCCTGGGTCCAAACTCGGGGTCTCTTGGATGTGGGAAATTGCTGCAGTTGAGGTCATTTTTTAAACAGCGATAATCTTCTGGAGGGCAGCCTTCTCCTTTTGAAGCCATGCCTCGCCTTGTCTCGCCATGTTTGTGTCACTCAGCGGTGGGCCATTAACGGCAGAAACTATTTGCCAGTGCAGTTTCAAGCAGGGGCCGGAATCACCACTAGACCCTTTAAGTCAAGTTAAAGGTTTTGCTTCTCACCTTGCCCTCCTCCAGCAAACTCTATCAGGCCTGTTAAAACTGTTCTGTTAAAGTGCTGACTCACACTGCAACCAGTCATTAAAACCCAAAGGTTTAGCAGCATTCTTACTAAATTACTTTGGATTGTCATGCTGGTAACACATCATGGGGAAATCAAGCACATTTCCACTGAATACACAACATGTATGTGTCACGTTTGACTTTACTCTGTAAGAAATTTCACACATTCAAACTTATGAACTCAAATTTAAATAAACCATAGATGTATTCACAAGTATTTTTATATTTCCCATCACATCTCATGCTTTACTTCACAGTCACTTACAAAATAAGACATCGAATTATGAGGACAAAACACCATGTTTGCATTCATTAAGCAATCATTCAATAATAATAATTCCTTTACATATTGTTAACAATGTGAGTCAGAAAATACATCCAACCATGTAAACATGATTTCAAAATAGTGTTGAAACATGAAACTATCCTGAACCCTGATTTGACAGAAGTGACAGTTAGCTGATGTGTCTCAATGCTAATCCTACAAAATGAACAATCTTTCACTACCTCTGTTGAACATCACCTTCTGGTTACAGACTACAGCTGTTTTGCTCGCAAATATTTACCAGACATGTACTTGCCATAAAAGCGCAAAAAAAAAATAATCATTTTTTTTTCTCATTAGCGAAGCCAGCCTGAAGACGTTGTGTGCTACCTACTTACAGTTCATCTTTTTAAGGGCCAGGAAGGCCATGAGATTATTACTCTGTATGTCCGAGTGTGTAAGGAAATTTCCAAAACAGCAGATTCTGGAAAAGATCTGCACTAGATCGAAGTCAAATGAATCCCCAGGTCAACCATGGTGTATAAAAAGATAGACCATCTTTGAAAGTGAACATTTGTGAGATGTCCTCCTACCTCTCACAGTACAGTATGAGCCACACAATTCTGGGCTCTGTAAAGTGCCTTGAGACACTTTTATTGTTTTGGCGCTATATAAATAAAATTGGGATTGGCATATGGGAATGGGTGCTTTTTGTAAACACCACCATTTTATGCAAAATACTGAACCATTTCTGTGTGTTTGCGTCTTACAAACATCAAACAGACATCGTCTGGCATTTAGCTCTAGTCTGATTTGGAAAACGTGACATGGCAGCTATCGCTATGTCTCTCTGTCATGCTAACTTGACATTGGCTCCCTTTTCCTTAGAATACTTTAAGCTCAACTGTTTTGGAACATCCTCAAGGCTAGAACACAAGCCTGAGACATTGCCGCAAAGTCATGTGCATGTTTAGTCTCTGTTCCTCTGAACCCTTTTAAAAAGTGTTGTGGCTCTGGCATGACAACAAATGAAACAGTAAATAAACCATCTGAATGCCAACATCAATTACAAGAATTCCTGCGTCATTCATTCTTTTCAAGTCTTTTTTTTATGCTACATTCCTTAAGTCAGCTTTGTTGTAAATGAGCTAGAAATCCAGAGAAAATGTCTCAAAATGCTGCGGATAATTTGATGCCAAGTAGAACAGCTGAGTGCTGGTAAACATATTCTCTCCCTTGTACATATTCTCTCCCTTGTACGTCGCTTTGGACAAAAGCGTCTGCTAAATGACTAAATGTAAATGTAAATGTAAATGGTAAACCATGGGCTTGACCAGACCCCTTTGGTACCCTGTATGCTGGTTTGATCACAGTATTGTGGACAGTCAGACCTTCAGCCTGCAGTCTTTGCACATAGACACTTTAGTAGTTGTCTCTGAAGAAACAGTGGTCTGGGCTGTCAATTCCCCCACCTTATACTTGACTTAAGGAAATGCGATTTCAAGAAACACACTCTTCAGCTGCTCCTCAAAGAACTTCTCCAGGCTTGCTGCGGCAGCCTCAACAACTGAATCTTTCTGAATAAAGGGAAATTATTATCAAGATACGGCAATCAATGTATAACAAATTCACATTATTCTCCATGTGTGTATGTGTATTTGTATTTATCAGTCTAAATATTTACTCCATTAAGTGAAATGATGTATCATGTATCATTGTGTTGTGCTTGTCTCAGTAACACATAAATGCTAAAAGCATTGTGAGTGAGTTGCCAGCAGAGCCAAGCCTACCTCATAAAAGTTGGAGTAGTTTCTGAAGACAACTCTCACATCAGAAACAAACTCCGCAGGGCTGTAGTAGCAGGAGCTGTGCTTCGACTCCAGCTTGCTTTTCACCACTGCAAGCTGCACTGGCGTCTTACTTGAATAACACTGTTTGGGTTCGAACTACAAAACAAAAAATATTGGTTGAACTTGTATCAGAATTAATATACTCAGCCACAGCTGACTGTTTAATATCAATAAAGTAAAAAAGGAAATACGGATAATTTGTTATGTCTTCAGCACAATACAAACTACATTCCATTCAGCAAGGAAGGACTCACGGTTGAGGGCAAGGACAGCCGGAAGTCTGCACTTAATTCACTGCAGTATATTTGTAGTAGAAGCCTCTCACATTTCTGTATGGGACACAGGGTATAGGACACACTTAAAGTCTGCAGATAGCTCTGTTACTCAGTCTCTGCTATCTAATAAAAAACATAAATGAGGGGCTCAAATATGTCTCTAATATCTGAAAACATAAAATGAGGGGCTTAAAGTCTGCAGATAGTTCTGTTACTCAGTCTCTGATATCTGAAAACATGAACGAGGAGCTTAAAGTCTGCAGATAGCTCTGTTAGTCGCTTGATAGCTTGATATGTGTGGCTAAAGAAGACTCAGTCTCTGATATCTGAAAGAATGAACGAGGTGCTCAGGAGCGTACACTCTGACCAACACTGACCCTTTTGTCCACAGGCTTCATAATGGAAGAGGCCTCATTCTTCATTGTGGTCTCTGCAAGGATTTCACTGTCATACTCCATCTCAGGTGTGTAGAGGTCTCGGCAAAGTGTGCAAAACCACTGCCCACTGGATGAGGAACACATTATACAGAAAGGGTTGAAGAATGTTACACAAATATTATTTGCTTGGAGATTAGGAGGTCAGACATTCCTCTGAACATATTTGAGATATGAGAAACCACTGAGTTAATGTGAGTTAATACATCCAGGGCCAGAGAAAGATTTAGTTTCCCTCTACTTGTATAATTAAAGACTGACAATATTAACTTATTGAAGGATTGTAAATAAAAAAATTGAAAAAATGCTTCTGTTAGGAATGTTTTCTGTACCCTGATAGCGAAGAGACATCCAGTGGTTGAACTGTTATGAAATATCGTGACCACAAAAAAAAGTGACGTGATTCCTGCATATTCTGCATTAGCCATGAATAAAAGTAAGAACACTGCACTGCAGAGTACCACAGTTGAACAAAACAACTGAGAGCAACTGCTGGAGGAGCTAGAGGGTTTGCGCCTCTTTAAAAAACAGGTGCCTCAACAAAATTGGATTTTAACACAGTAGATGATTATGTAAAGCATTTAGACGCATTTCTGAACAGATCCTCAATATTTCTTTGGATTACTGCGAAAGCAACCTATCATAAGACAACTTGCCTTACCGCTACAGAACTTTTGTCTAAAACCAGCGAGCTAATTAGCTAGATCTGACATGCACAGTTGGCACTGACAAAAGTAAGCTAGCAATATATATTGGTGACGGCCTGCTGAAAAAGCTATTCTTATATTTGTGTGAGGTTTCCAACCCTGAACATCAAACCACAAAGTGAATAGCCTGGATTGGTTAATGGGATTGACATCATCAGTCCTTCTCACGACCATTTTAGCAACAAAATCAATTTGAGAATGTTAGAAAACTGAGTTCCCTACAAAAACGTACCTTAAAAACAGTAAAAACGGCTTTAAGTCCAAACAGAGCAGTTTATGCAGTACATAGTTTATATTACTAGATTAGTGCCAATATGCTTTCCTGGAAACAAACTGAAGGACAAGCCAAAGGTTACACTATTGTCTCACCGTGAACGCATCCCAGAGTAAACATGGAGATTTAGCTCCTAGTGATGTCAGCCCTGATAAGTGCCAAAGGAACAAACAAATTGAGTTCTTACCGTGGCGATTTGGGGAGAGGGGGGATGTGACAGGAGCTGTGGTACACTTTTGAACACTTGTCACAACACAGCAGCTCTCCTCCAGTCTGGCACACTCTGCAGCAGTCTTCACTGAGGTCCTCTGCTGATGCTGGTTCGTTCACAGTCGTATGCCTCCCTGAAGGGGCCTGGGACGGCTGTGGGTTGCTGGTGCTCTCAATGTGACCTTTCGGCTGGACCTCGGCGCTCTGCTGAGGCTTTTGTGTGTGGTCGTTATAGCAACCACCAGAGGAGGAGAGATACCCCGGGCTGGGTCGTGAGGCCTGGGTTTGCTCATCTGCCTCAGGATGCTGAGAAGTTTTGGAACAGTTTTGGAACAGAACACTGGACTGGTCGGTCATACCCTGTTGTGGAACCTGCGAGGTTTCCTCTGTACTCCTGGGCTGAGCAGGCAGGAGCCAGTCCGGTGTTTTGTGCTGTGAAACCAGAGTTTGAACCCCAGTGCTGTGGTGAGACCCATCTTTGTGTGCACTGTTTCGATTGCCTTGATCCCCCGTGCTGTCCGGAAGACTGGGTCTCATTGTGCATTGCATCTTAATAGACACACGTAATAGGAGCACAGTGGAGTAATGGGTGTTAAAAACATGACACAGATCAAAACAATCAAGACACCACCTATTCTCTATGACTGATTATTAAATACAGTGCAAAGGGTGATGGTTCATGCTATTCCATGCCAGCTTGTGTTGCTACTCCGCTGTCTTACATATCTCACGTCATCCTTCTCGTCAGGCTCATCCTTAATGATGATGATGGGTCCTGGAGATGAGTGTCTGCGACGCTTTGCAGCTGAGCTGAATTGCTGAGTCCTAACAGGAACCCTCAGGGTAAAAATGTAAAAAAAAAAAAGTGTTGCAATGAACCAGGGTTATGAGAAATGCAATATATACCAACTGCCGTTGACTACGAAACTGAGCCTAGAAAGAAACCTTTCAATAGGCAATGAGCTCAGCATAGCATGTTTATATAGAAGCCAAAAAGAACAGATAATAACAATTTGTGTCAAAAAGAGTTAAAAGGTTGTACTTAGTCTCTGTGTCAGGGTGGGCATAAGGAGGTTTGCAATAATTTGGATATCCTGGAGCTGAAAAGGGAGATCATGTTTTGAACATGACAACTAATACAGAACTAATACATAAACTACACAGACCTGAAAATAAAAACATTAAAACATGCTCATTTATGAAATCACTTACCAACACTTCCTGGAATAAAGGTTGTTTGTGGAAAGGTGGGCCTTAGTAAAGGTGAGGAGAAAGCCAGGTCATTCCTCTGATTAAGACATCAAGGAAACAGTATGTCAGGCTCACACACTCATGAAAACCAACAGATGAGTTAAAGGTGCATTGTGCAGGATTTAGTGGCATCTAGTAGTGGTGCAACCAACTGAATACCCCTCCCTTTCCAAGCACGTAGGAGAACCTACGGTGACCATCAATAGCCATAAAAACACAAAAGGCTCTCTCTAGTGCCAGTGTTTTGGTTTGTCTCTTCTGGGCTACTGTGGAAACATGTCCGACTCTGTGGTAGAGGACATGTTCCTTATGTAGATATGAAGGGCTCATTCTAAGCTAACACAACGATTTGTAGTCAGGTGAATACACACTAATTAAATAATAATGACTATGAATACTATATTCCATTTGTGCTAATATATCCCCCTAAATCCATCACACTGCATCTTTAAAGGTTGGACTTCTGCATGCTTATAATGTGTTTTCTGTACATGGCTTAACAGCTATGGAAGGATTTATATGGCCATATCCAGCATTGCTTGCATGCACACCTTTTCAGCAGTATATGTGGGTGATATGTGTGTCTGTGCTAAGTCTATACTGGCCATTCACCTCCTGTAGCGAGAGGGGAGAGCTCAGTCTGTCACTGGTAGGCAGAGGTGCACTGTGGGAGTACAGAAGTGCGCTCCGAGTCTGGATGACGTCCATGTGCTTGGATGGACAGCCAGGGCTGTTCACAAGTCCCCTTAAATTCTGGAGAGCCTTCAGGATGAAGTGAGCAAAATTTAGTGGTACAATAAGTCTTATAGAATTTATTATGTGAGACAAGAGCCATTTAACATTGTGCCGTCCAAATTAAGTATGATTTGGAGTTCCCGAAAATTGAATAGAGCATGGCTAGATCTTTCACAATCCAAGATGACAGAGAAAGGCAACAATGCATGAGTCTATTTTCATTTATCTTGTCATCTGTTGAATCTGGCTGTGGGAGTTGACTACTTCAGGGGAAGATTATGAACTCTGGTTACATTTCGCAAGCTTCTCTCAGTCTTAGGACAAAACAAAAGCATTCGATCTTGTTCCCTATTCACCCAAACAAGGGATTCTTCTGGTTAACAAATGATAATATGATATCATAAGGCTTTATATTTGCAAAATAACCAAACAGAATTCTCTATTGCACAACGGCAGATCATCTCACAAACAGTTCCCGATATCTCATTAATGGGAGGATGATGCAATGTGTTTGGGGAGTTTTTCACTTGAGTAGTTTTGCTTTGTGCCCATGAAAATAAGCCTTGCTATAACGCAAGATCTGCACTATTATTAAACAGTTTTTAAGAGTTAAAAGAACTGAACGCAAAGCTAGACTAAACAAAATTACACCGCAGACATCAGCTCACATTCAGGGCTTTTTCCAACACATGTGACCAGCTGGTCCTGAACTGATTTATAGTGATGAGATCTGTCTTTGTTTTTGTAAGGGCTGACTTATGATTCTAACAGATCTTGACACGTCAGAGCTTAGAGTGTCTGAGACATGACAGCTGTCAACCCCATTTGGGACAGCGTCATCTACCGTCAGAGCCTGTTGAAACTTCATGTCACTCAAATACCTGGGCCCTTTGAGACACTATGACTGGCAATACTCCTATTTGTTGCATTCAGATGCAGCATAATCAAGTGAGCAGTGCAGATGAAAGATTAGTTATATATGGTTATATGGCTTTTCTTCTATGGCCTGGTCACTGAGCTAAGGCCACCATTTTGGGTTCAGTCTGGGGTGTTGCTGATGGGTACCAACCTATCTTAGACTTTTAGTGATTCACTCCCTTTTCTTTTCCTTAAACAACTTCCTGCTAAGGCCTCAGCACATAGGAATAACTCGACAAATCTGAGCTTGTTGCAGTATCTGACAATCCTTCAGTTAGCTTTCAGTTTACAGCACTTACTCTGTCACCTCCCAAGCTCAGACTCCATTGCCAAGTGAGTGACCGGACAGTGAATAGCACTCACCTGACTTGGTGATCCAGGGCTTTTCATAGCACCGATGGGACTCATCTGGTGGTAGTGGGGTGGCATAAACCCCCTACCCTGCTGAGGCATAGGATGAAAGCCCTGTGGTGCCGAGCTTCTCGGGGGCCGGATGGATGGAGGCCGGGGGAGAGGCACGCTCTGGGACCATGACCAGTGGGGAGGTGGAGCCAACGGTGCTGTTGGTGGCTGCTGTTTGGCTAGTTTCTCCACCTGCATCTGGAGCTGAGCCAGTGTGCTGTGCGGTGGCTTGGGCTGTTGGGAGGTACCCGGAGGGAGGCCTACGGGGTAGCCCTGCCCCAGATGATTCACAGGGTAGATGCCCTGGAAGCCATTCAGCTGAGGACCTTGGATGTTTTCCACCATTAAAGAGCCTGCAGCAAAAAGAAGGCAAAGTAGGCATGCTGCAGGCAAAAGTTGCCCCATATCAGTGAGTGGGGGAAGAGTGAAGCCACACTGTAACATGTAGACACTCCTGAACCATCAGCACAATATAATCACACCCAGAGTACTGTTTCCGTAAGACTTTTACTCTGTATTATTTTTGTTAATGTTCCATTACATTCTGCAATAGTACTGCACATTCTGCACAATTCAAAATCATTTGTCCCTTTGGAACAGCTCACACAGAATGCCAGGCAGAACCAATCACTGTTTCGGAGTCTAAATTGCAGTCTAAATGCTACAATATTCTTCCTAATGTTCGTGTCATCATCATCTCACCGAGTTCAACATTGGAGGTCCAATATCCTGCCTGACATTGGAAGTGCACGATGCTCTGTGGCACAAATGCTGTGCTGCATTTAGTCTTCAGCAGGTTGCTAATCTGAAAGAGAATCTGAGACAGACATTCATCTTGAATGATGGAGACAGAAAGTTCACAGACATTCATCTTGAATGATTCACAGACATTCCTTTGCTGTTTGTTCAGCGTCCAGCCCCTTCAGGTTTCAGATGCTCTGGGGCAGAGAACCCTGACTCACCAGGCGTTTGCAGTAGAGGAGAGCAGTGCCACCACTGTGTCCAGTGGCCCATTTGGTAAAGGTGATCACATGATCCAAGTGCCTGGATAAGGAACTAACATCCTGCTGTTGCTTCCTAAGACTGTTGCGGTTATCCTTAGTAAGAGTCTGGAAAGACACACACACACACACACACACACACACACACACACACACACACACACACACACACACACACACACACACACACACACACACACACACACACACACACACACACACACACACACATAGAAATACTCTAAATTGACCTTGGATAACCCATGTTAAACACACTATTCTCAAACTCAAACTAATTGCAAAGTCTGAAACATGTAATCATACCTCCAACTGGTTTAACAGAATCTTTCCCTTTCTGTTAATCTCTAAAATCAAACTGCACATTGAAGTTTTGATCTCATTGTGAACTGTTGTGTAGTTTTCATCAGCTTTAGCAATCCTGGGAAATAGAAAATGTCAACAAATATACCTTTATATTTCTGTACGGTTCCTCATTAAAAATATCCTCATACAATGCTGCTATATGTGAACATGCTTCTTTCAGTGAGTTACCCGTTATTTATTGAGTCCGAAATGTCTTCAATGCTTTTCCTTTTCTCTTGTAGCTGACAAATCATTTCCTCCATGTTCTGTCTGTGGTTTCTATAGGCATCTTCTAAAAACTGATAACTAATACAAAAACAGTCATCAACACATGATGCGTCTTGTATCATATGTGTGTATCAAGACACGATGTGTCATATCAAAATAGCATTAGACAACTATTTAGTAGGAAACATTGTAACACCTACTGGTTAGTAATAACTGAAATACAGATTAGAAAAATCTTAATTTAGGTGTAAAAACTGAGCATGCAGAGTTCAATGAATGTTTCATCTCATTTCTTATTCAACCTGGGTCGGTCATACCGCAAATGTAGTTAAGTCCATCTCACCAAAACCCTGTTATAAAGGCTGGTTACACTAAATAATGAATACAAACAAGTTCTACAGTATTTATAACTCTAGACAGAAGCAGCTTTGTACTTGTGGTCTTTGTGCTTCAGCAGCTGGCAGTCTCTGCATGTGGGACGATCACATGTCTCACAGAACAACTTCAGGGGCTCTTGTTTGTGAACATCACAGAAGACTGGCTTTGGTGTGGAGATCCCCAGTATTTCTGCAGGACCAGATGGATGACATAGATAACTATGCAGTCACACGAAAGCTAATGCAAGCCCCAAAACAATGTCCACTTCATCTAAACAAGGTCAAAGGTGACCTCTAATTCAGAGTTAATACAACAGAAAAAAAATAAACAGAAACAGAAACCAGAACCATGGCTATCTATCTACACACTTCCAGGTAGAACCCCTTACGTGATAGCTCCTCCTGCTGTCGGATATGGTGGTCCTTGGTGAACTTCACCCTCTGGTGAGCATCAATGCAGGTGACACACAGAAACTCCACACACTGCTCGCAGAAGCCAGAGGCCTCAGTGTTGTCATCACAACTCATACAAAGCTATGGAGGAGACAGATCATCTCATTACGTGGGTCTGCTCTGAGGGGGAAGAGATGATAAACTTTGACAGGCAACACCGCAGAGGCCCTGTAGTTGGTACTTCTCTTTCCTGAACATGATTCAGTATTTTCATGGGTTTCATTATATCAGATAGTTTTTCTATTTTTCAATTTCCAATTTGTCGGTTCACCTAGCTAGATTTCATAGATCTCATACCTAATCCTGAAGTATATATCATGACCAATGTTGTCGTTGTATTTGTATCTCTCACCTGAAAAGGCTTATCAACCGTGGAACTGGACATCTCTACAGAGTCCCTCAAAAAGAAGTTCTCCATCACATCCACATCCATGAACTCTTGCCGGCACACTGGACAGCGGATCACATTCACTAAATGAACAAGAATGTTGATTCCCATTACAAGCACACGACAGAAATACAAAGAGACTTAAAAAACCCTTCACCAAAACACAAATTCCAAGGTGACAAAACTCCAATGCAGTATGTCCTGACTTCTCCTCATAAGGATTTTGAGATTATTGAG
Organism: Clupea harengus; assembly: GCF_900700415.2. Classification (NCBI taxonomy): domain Eukaryota; kingdom Metazoa; phylum Chordata; class Actinopteri; order Clupeiformes; family Clupeidae; genus Clupea; species Clupea harengus. Next base: position 21,831,723 of record NC_045154.1, read on the forward strand.
TAGGTGGACCCTTAGAAAAATCAACTAAACATTTCATAATATGATTTACACGAGCTACAAACAGTGCAACAAATAGTGTAGAGAGTTGAGAGAAAACATTGACACGGTTTAGTATCGCAATATTTTTTGGCATGATATTGTCCCAATATAGGGGTGCCAAGTATCGCAATATTTTTTTATTTCATACTGTGATTTTAATATTATTTTGGTACATATGTTTACTATGATAACATTGCTTCTGAGGTCCACAAGATGGCACAAGACCTTGTTTTTGTCTTGTGTCACAGCGGGAATTAGAAAGGAAGTCAGAGTCGAGAACAAATTCACCGCGCCAAGATGGCTGCACAGACTCCCAGTGTACGAAACGTAATATATGGGAGAAATAAACTGCAATGTATCGCAGAATCGAATCGCAATATTTGCTGTATCGTAAAATGTAAAGAATCGCAGTAATATACTACAGTAGTCCAAATATATAGTATCGAATTGTTGCAATTCCCTGCTGTAGTAGAGAGCCCTCTGAGTCATGTAAAACAATGGAGACAATGAATAGGCTTGTAGTTTTAGACAAAAACTAACCAGTGCAGATTTTACCTGGTAAACATTGATTAGCCTAATGCAATAAAACATACAATAAATATAAAGTTAAAGCAGCAATAGAAGTTCTGTTCCAAAACTAGCAAGTTAACTACCTAAAAGGCATACAAAAACCTTGCAAACACCACCAATAGCCCAGTTGACACTGATAGAAGCTTGTCAACACACAAACTGGTGTCTTTTGGCACTATAGCTGGCAATGTCATGCTATGAAAGCTTTTCTTCCATTTTTGCAGGGTATTCCAGCCCGGTATACAGAACTACATTGGGCATATCCTGGATGGCTAGTGGGAGACACACAGGTGTTTATCTGTCTTTCACATGACCATATGCTATCGAAATGAATTTGAGGATGGTACCAAAACTAGTTGCCTATAAAACCATACCTCAAAAAGTGTCAAATTGTTGCATAGTGTTACTTTAACAGTTAAAGTTAAAGTTTAACTACATATAAATATAAAAGACGATTTTTAAGGTTGAAGGCCAGTGCAGGCCTGTTGTTGCAAGTAAGGATTGCTTTTGAACAAAATGTTAACATTCATAAAGAAAGGCCTATCCTTGTTATTATTACCACATCACTAAAGGTGCAGTTTCCATACAATGGATATGCAACAGCTTTGATCCCAGTTAAGGGGTGCAAGTGGTGCAAAGTGAGTAACTGAAGTTTTGTCTAATCAGGTTCTCCTGAGCCCTTTAAAACAAAGGTTTACCTGAAGTAAACCTGGGAACAGATTAGAGGTTTCCAGAATAATATACCACAAGTGAATCTAACAGGGAAATTTGAAAAATTAGACTCCTCCAGTTAAATCAGTAAACCAACTTTCTTGACTAGATCTGAAGTCCATCCTGTGTTGTGGACTTGGTTGGTTGAATTTCGTGAATTGTGAGCCTTGTGAGCCTATGCTCATACCAACCTAACTTTAACTAAAGTCACCAAAAAAAAGCACATTACAATTCGTCCACCGCTGGTTACCAAGGCCTATCTGACCTGCTTTTTGCACGAAATACTATAAAATAATATGATTTTAAATCACGTTCCTCTCAAAAGTGCACGTGGACCTTGTTAATTCTCAGTGGACGAATTGTTTGACGAATAATTAGCAAAGGCAAAAGGCAAAGAACGCCTGCTACTAGCATGGACGCTACACCGTGTCAGGTTTATTTGTAAACAAGCTCACGTGGTTTCGACCCCTGATCGACGGGAGATGCTCCTGGTTGATCGGGGACCATCAAACTCCGCCAGGGCAATGGCACACAGGTCTTGCACAATGAATGAAGACATGGCAACAGCATAGGCTCGCGGTTGTGGAAATTCTGCTGGCATGCTGCACAGATTTCTTGATTGCTCAACGTGCAAAGCTGCTTGCCAGTTTCCTTCCTAGCTGATACGCCCTCTGCCTCATTCTCCATAAAGGCAACATCCCAAGATCCCGTTCTCTCGGAGCTCTCGTGCATTGCTCACAAAGAATAGCGAGCGATAGGCGATCTAAAGAGCGTGGACGGTGAATTTACTGTCCATCGCAGGGAAAGAATTTGCAGGCTGTGAACTGGACCCTTACATATACCAGACTTGCAGCATCCTACCCATTCTGAACATTTTAAGTGTAACACAGATAAGCATCGTGCAATTTTTTTCTCAGCTGTCCTTCTCAGTGCTGACATGTCGTCATGTTCATCAGCAGGTTACGCCTACTCTAGTGTTACCAGTTTCAACACTGACGTGATGAATTGTCGTTTACTTAGAATAATAACAGGTACAGATGCCTATCTTTCTACAGCCATTGATGCTCCTCTTCCAATTAGTTGCCCGGCTAGACAATGTATAGTGGTAGGCTGCATAAATGAGGTGGGAGGAGACTGACGTAGGCTACTGGCGACGGTGAGGTGGGCATTGAGATGACCATCCTGTCGACGGTCCAACGTTAACTGAATCTTACCTAAAGTCATAAACATCCAATCCAATCCTGTTTCTTATTTTTACCCATTCCCAATGTTTTTGAACGCCCACTTGGTTTTGAGTTGCCACAAAGGGGTCGTTTTTTAAATATCCTCCTGTGAAATGAGACAACCCATTTTAGTCCTGTCCATATGTCTACTCTGCACTGATATGAAATGAGTGGGAAAGAGTAGAACATTTGCTGCTGGATTATTTTTAAGCTTCATACACAGGACATAAAAAATACTGTACTGTCACTCAAAATCGTCCTTCATACACAAAGTTCTATTAACAATGTCTATTGACGATTTTTCTGACATGCGTGTTCCAATCCAATTACATATTCCTTTGCATCTACATTAAACGATATTAAACGATAAGATATTCCAACAGATTGCAAACATTCCAAAAATTGTATTATTATTTGCAAAGATGGGTTCTTTCCCAGTAGCCATGTTCCATGTTACACTGCCTCAGTGCCCAAAGCATTCTGGGAATTATCTTCTACCACACTGTTTGGAGTCTGCACCGTAAAACGCTCCGTCTGGAGGGCCATTTGGAGAGCCATATGACCTCGAATCCTAAAGGAAATGGGACACCCTGTGCAAGAGCATGCAAAGGGGGGGGGACAGGGATTTGGCCTTTATGTGAGAATGTGGGCATGGCTGCTTTTTCAGTGAGAGAGTGTGCTGAAGGGTCTTACAGGGTGGTCTTTAAATGGAGAAGACACAATGCAACGCTATGACTAGCCCCATAGAGAAGGCTAATCAAGGCTGTGTGTGCCAATTAGGCTGTGTTGAGGCTCAATTCCAATTTATTTCCCTTATGCGAGTGTGCTGTGTGTTTCTATTTGCTTTATAATGTGACCTGAATTTGACACCAATGGGATCTGTAAACTGCTCTTAAATGATCCACATGCGTAAAAGCACATGAACAAATCTGAGGTGGCGAGGTGAGACCACCAATGGGGCCAGTATCCCCCGCTGTAGTAAAGTGTATTTACTATTTTAGCATTCAAGCCACTAGGTGGCAGCAGTAGTCTGGAGTGGGTGGTTGGTCTGTGTGGCAGTTGGAAGTTTACCTGCATGCTAGCAGTTGGATAAAGCTACCTGCATGAAACTGTATTGTTGGATTACGTGGTAATAAACTAGGGTGACCAGACGTCCTCTTTTACCCGGACATGTCCTCTTTTCGAGACCTAAAAAATGCGTCCGGCAGGGATTCCAAAATCGTCCGGGATTTTGCCTCGTCGGATATTTGTGTTTGTCTGGGTCTTTCACAAACTAGTTATACATCCTTACAAGTTTTGGAAAGGGTATCTCCCTTACGTTCCACCTTTTTGCGCAAGCTCTGACTGTAGAGAGAACTGTCATTGGTCGACCGCCTTCCCAGTGTTGCCAGATATGATAATTATCCTCCAAATACGATCATTTTGACCCTTTCATACATTACGCCATTTCCAATCTGGCAACACTGAGCACCTTGCCGCCTCCACTAGTTGCATCGTTTCCAATCAGGGCTTTAGTGGAGGGTAAACGCCGTTTACGCACCTATGGAATTTTGGAAATAGCGTTTACGCACCTCTAAATATCGTTTACGCACCTGTAAGTGCCGTTTACGCACCTCAAAGTTCCCCGGGCCTTGTATTCTGCCGTTGGAATAATCAGAAATAAATTTGGTGTCATTTTAAAACACCTTCATTTCAAATTGTTGAACATATAAACGCTGTAGTCTGAATCATTTTCATCTGCGCTGTATTATGGTCTGTGACCCTCCAATCGGTGCCTTGGCTGCGGCAGCGACACCAATCAGGAAGTATGCAAACACATACACGTTGTGGATTAGCCTGCCTTCCTACCTGTTCGGAATGGATTAATTAGCCATGGATATCAGGCGATTTTTGAAGAGACCATCAGTGCTCCCACTCCCACAGATGCCCGCAAAAGGCCTCAAGTACAAAGTAAGACTGAAGATCAATTCACGTTTTTAAACGTTGTTTTGGTTTGGACAATATCGCATTAAGACGGACAAACTCTATTAATAACGTGCTTGCAAATACGATGATGAGGTAACAAGGCAGACTTCCCGGTGCCATCTAAATAGGCCTAATAAAACATCAATTATTTCAGCAATTGAAGATGCATGAGTAATTATCCTCACGCATATCGCTGTAGATTAGGCTAATTCATTGAAAATTGTAGACAGATTCTTTGCAAACCAGAGCATAGCTAAGTGAAATGTTTTAGCTTAGCTATACAATCTTCCATTTTCGCGGTCAAGGTCAAATAAAAGTGTAGCAGAAAAGAAACAGCAGAACAATTATAAACCCAACCGGTGAGGCAGAGGTACTGTTTGCCTCCCCTCCGTGAATTTTTTTTTTTTATGTCAGATCAGCAATACTAAGAAGGTTCTACGCATGCGCTCAACCCAGTTTGTGAGAGATTGCGCAATCTGAGATGAGGCACAGCCTCCCCTGCCCGTACGTCTTAATATAGCAATTGTGTTGTTGTGTTGAGTTGACATTGGAGGTTTCTCCAATGGTTAAAGAACAGGGGAAGTGTTTAATTGCAGCATGATTTCTTTTTATATTATACTTTTCAGCTGTAACACCCAGGGCCTGTTTCCAGAGGCCTTACATTTTTTTTAGGTCCTATAGAGGTCCTTTCTTTTGTCTCCCCCATAGACATAGTATACTATGTCTATGGTCTCCCCCTCCACCCCCTTCATTGTTGTGAGGCCTGCACATGCTTTTCTTTACTGTTTTCTTGAAATTGAATAAACTACAAACACATTTATTCACTGTCATTGATTTAATATGACTTTAACTGATAACATAATGGAATATAGCCAGGACAGCCTTACAGAGTCGCGACGCTTTGTGTTGCATTGCTTCGCGTCGAGGTCTGTCTGATCACAAAATTCAATAGTTTACCCACCTCTAATTTGACCACTACAGCCCGGTTTACAATAGTACATGACATCTGCATGTGGAAAAGATGTCAAAACTTCGTGGCGGGGGAGGGGGCGGGGTCATATGCATGTGAAAAAGATGTCCAAAAACTCTCTGGGAGGGGTCCCACGACAAAGTGTCCTCTTTTTTACAAACTCAAATCTGGTCACCCTATAATAAACAGATTGAACATAAAGTGGTTCAAGTTACTACAAATGGCGACGAGGATAAAAGCACAGTGAAGAAGCTTCTGTGGAAAAGTGTCACAAAACGGTTGGATAAAGGACGACGTGAACTTCTAGGAGCAACATGGCCAGTTTGGTAGGAAGCACGTTACCGTTCAATAGTCAGGAGCAATCTTGGGAAGAGTATTGTGAAGTCCAGCAACATTTTTTTGATGCCAATAAAATTGAAGAGCCAGAGAGGAAGAGGGCTATTTTGTTAAGCTCAGTGGGGAGCCAGACGTACAGTTTGATAAGGAATTTGCTCAGTCCTGCTAAACCAGGAGATAAAAGTTATGACGACCTCGTGAATCTGTTTAAGGAACACTTCAATCCAAAACCCAATGAAATAGTTCAGCGTTTCAAGCTCTTCTCCAGAGCCAGGAAATCAGGGGAAACTGTGTTGGAGTATGTTGCGGCGTTGAGGAAAATTGCGAGCGACTGCCAATATGGAGACAAGCTCACCGAAATGCTGCGAGATAGACTGGTGTGTGGGATTGGAGAGGAACAGATACAACGTCGTTTATTTTCAGTGACTGGGCTAACCTTTGATAAGGCTCTAAAAATCGCGCAGGCGATGGAAGCAGCCAACAAAGACGTGCGTGAATTGCAGACTCAGTTGTCGGAGTCCTCGTCTGCAAGCAACCAGGACGTGCACAAAATGGCTGCTGCGCGATCAGAAACTAGAAGAGAGCGCAACAGAGCATGCTACAGGTGCGGCAGTGAACAACACATGTCCAATGACTGTCGTTTCATCTCGGCAAAGTGCCACATGTGCGGTAAGGCAGGGCACATTCAGAAAATGTGTAAGTCTAGATTCTCACTGGATGTATCCTTAGATAAAAAGGGGGAAAAACAGCAGACAAGAAAATGGGGGAAAACCCAGAGAACACATCATGTCAGTGGTAGAGAAGGGAGTGAATCAGAGGAAGAGGATGTGTTTGTGATGAAGAGCATAGGAGACACTGTTATCCCAAAAGTTGCACCTCTCACCATGACATTGACAGTTAATGACAAGAAAACCAAGTTTGAAGTAGACACAGGTTGTGGGGTGACAGTAATGAATGAGGCGGATTTCCAAAAGCTGTGGTCAGGGAAAATCAGGCCAGAACTGGCAGATGGTTCCATTAAACTGAGGACGTATACAGGACAGAAAGTGGAAATATTAGGAACTGTGACTGTCGCTGTGAAACACAAGAAAACAAGGAAAGACTTGCCGCTGGTGGTAGTGCCAGGCACTGCACCAAACCTGCTTGGGAGAGGCTGGATTAAAGAACTGGGCTTAGAATGGAGCTCAATAAATCACCTGATGGGCGCAAAAGCACAAACATTGCAAGATGTGCTAACACAAAATGAGGAAGTGTTTAAGGAGGAATTGGGTAAGCTGAGGGGGCCACCAGCAAAACTCTATGTGGACAAGGAAGCAGCACCCAGATTTTTCAAACCAAGACCAGTGCCGTATGCAATGAGAGCAAAAGTTGAGGCTGAATTGGATCGATTGCGGATTGCGGAGGATGTTATAGAGCCAGTCAAATACTCTGAATGGGCTGCTCCTCTGGTTCCAGTTTTGAAACCTGACAATACTGTGAGGCTGTGTGGGGATTATAAATTGACTGTTAACAGAGTGTCAAAACTTGAGCAATACCCGATTCCCAGGATAGAGGACTTGTTTGCAAACCTGTCAGGGGGAGAAAAAATTAGCAAGTTAGACATGAGCCATGCTTATCATCAAATTGCTTTAGATGAGGAGTCAAAGAAGTTTGTGACGGTGAATACTCACAAGGGGCTTTTCACCTATAAAGTATTACCTTTTGGAGTCTCTTCCAGCCCGGCTATTTTTCAGCGCACGATTGAGGGAGTCCTACAGGGGATACCACACGTGGCGATTTTCCTGGATGACATCCTGCTGACGGGCAGAAATGACCGAGAGCACCTCCACACTTTGAAAGTAGTCTTGCAGCGACTACAGGATGCAGGGCTACGACTCAAGAGGAGCAAGTGCACGTTCATGGCAAGTGAAGTGGTTTTCCTGGGCCACAAAGTGGACTCCATGGGCCAGCACCCAATATCAGACAAGGTACGAGCCATTGAAAATGCACCACCACCATCAAATGTGACAGAGTTAAAGGCCTATTTGGGTCTTCTAAACTATTACAATAAGTTCCTGCCCAACCTATCAACTGTTTTAGCTCCTGTGCACAAGCTACTGTGTAAAGACACTGAGTGGAGATGGAGAGCAGAACAACAAGCTGCATTTGAAGAGTCAAAGAGACTACTGCAGTCCGCTGAAGTCTTGGTCCATTATGACCCTACAAAGGAAATAATCCTTTCATGTGACACATCTCCATATGGTGTAGGAGCGGTGCTATCTCACAAAATTCCTAATGGGGCAGAGAGGCCCATAGGATTCATGTCTCGCACACTGAGCAAAGCTGAGCGCAATTACTCTCAGCTAGATAAAGAGGGCTTAGCTGTAATTTTCGGAGTTCAGAGGTTCCACAAATACATCTATGGCCGTAGGTTTACAATTGTGACTGACCATAAACCGCTGCTGTCACTGTTCAATGAATTGAAAGCAGTTCCCCAGATGGCTTCTCCACGCATTCAGAGATGGGCAGTGACGTTACGGGCATATACGAATATGAGATCCATTACAGACCAGGGAAGGATCATGGAAATGCTGATGCACTCAGCCGCCTGCCATTACCCGAGGTGCAGAAAGCAGAAGGGCCAGAGGAGAGAGTGCTCATGCTGGAGAATTCGGACATTACGCTGGTGTCAGCTGACCAAGTGAGATCATGGACTAACAGAGATGCAGTGCTGGCGAGAGTTAGAGAGATGGTACAGAAGGGGTGGCCACAAGAAATGGAGGGAGAGGAGTTCAGGCCATACAATGTTAGAAAAAATGAATTAAGTGTGCAGAACGGGTGTGTGCTCTGGGGAGCACGAGTCATTGTGCCTAAGCCAGGCCGAAGTGGCGTGTTGAAGCAGTTACATCAATGCCATCCTGGGGTATCTCGTATGAAGGCGTTGGCGAGGAGTTATGTGTGGTGGCCAAGGCTGGACCAAGATGTGGAGAATGTGGTGAAAACCTGCAGCACATGCCAGGAGTACAGGCATAACCCACCAGTAGCTCCACTTCACCCGTGGGACTGGCCAGCCCGGCCCTGGCAAAGGCTGCATGTCGATTACGCAGGACCTTTCATGGGAAAAATGTTTTTTGTGCTCATTGATGCCCAATCAAAGTGGATGGATGTCAATCCAGTAGTTTCTTCCTCTTCAGCTACCACCATTGAATGTTTGCGAGTTAGTTTCAGTAACCATGGATTACCAGATTTATTAGTGTCAGACAATGGTACTTGTTTCATGAGTGGGGAGTTCAAGGAGTTCCTGCAGAAAAATGGCATACGGCATACGACATCAGCACCCTACCATCCCTCCAGCAATGGTTTAGCTGAACGAGCCGTACAAATTTTTAAGCGGATGATGAAGAAGTGTTCTGAGGGCTCTTTAAGAACAAAAGTGGCAAGAGCTTTATTCGCATATAGGACAACACCACAGACCACTACAGGGCTGTCACCCGCAGAAATGTTGATGGGTCGAAAACTTTGCTGCAGTCTGGATTTGATACATCCTGACCTGAAAAAGAGAGTGCAAGACAAACAAGGTAAACTGAAAGAAAACCATGACAGGAGGGCAAGGGGCCGACATTTTGGAGAAGAGGATCCTGTCCTCACTAGGAATTTTGGCCCAGGACCGAGATGGATTCCTGGACATGTAGAGACAGCGACAGGGCCAGTCTCCTACAAGGTGAGGCTGGCGGACGGCCGAGTGGTCAGGAGGCATGTAGACCAGATCCATTCAAGAGCGTGTTATCCTGTGGAGAATCCTGAGGTAGAAGTGGGGGGCTACACTTCACCTAGTTCCGATGCAGCTCCGTCGTCAGGGCCTACTACACCAGAACGGGTAACCCCTTCTGAACAGGAGGACACAGAGACGGCGCCTGTTCCTGACAGGGACGAGAACCAAGGGACTTTGGGGGAAAGGGTAGAGAGTCCTCATGCAGGGGGAAGACACTCATCACGCTTGAGACGGCCTCCTGCATATCTGGAGGACTTTGAGACATACTGAAAATGAAGATGCACACACTGGATATACACTGACACATAATTGTGTGATGGACTGACAAGGACTGATAACACACACAAACACACACACAGATATACATAAAAGAAATAATAATAATAATAATGAATAATAATAATTCTGTTCTGTTCTGTAAATTTAGTAGGTACAGTGCTGTTGGAGAATACTGACCTGCGGTTGGGTGTTAAGTAATTTACCTCATTAAGATTTTGTTCCTGCTTAAAAGGGGGGAGATGTAGTAAAGTGTATTTACTATTTTAGCATTTAAGCCACTAGGTGGCAGCAGTAGTCTGGTGTGGGTGGTTGGTCTGTGTGGCAGTTGGAAGTTTACCTGCATGCTAGCAGTTGGATAAAGCTACCTGCATGAAACTGTATTGTTGGATTACGTGGTAATAAACAGATTGAACATAAAGTGGTTCAAGTTACTACACCCGCCAATGGCCATGTCTGACTGCCGAAGGAGACCTGGGACTGATGCCCAAACCCGGCCCTGCCGGGGACCAGGAGCCCACCCCGTGGAGTCAGGAGCCTTTCGACACAGTGGAATGAAGCTACTGCGCAACAACAGGGAAGAGATGCCAGAAAATCCAAGTGCAGATAGCAGCCCAGTTTAACCACCATCTCCTCTACCGCGTTAAACTGGGCTGCTCTCTGCAAAATTGGAATTTTATCAATATTTACACCAGCATTCGTTTGTTCCATCACAATTCAGTCATTTAACATGGTTTACAGCTCCCAAAAAACCCCACACATTTTAGGATGTAAAAAGGCATGCAAAAATTCACAGCGACCTCAGGCCTACCTGCGTGTGTGTGTGTGTGTGTCCTGTGTCGCCTCCATATATGCACGTGTGTGTTCCAGTGTGTCGTGTGTGCCAATAAAAACCTGACAAAGGTCTTAATTATGTCCTCTAGAGGAGTGGAAGCCCTGCCTGTCTTCCTCTTATAACTCCGTGGCATGATGGTCAATTTCTATTTTTGGTCTAAAATTAAGAATGTCACATAGTTTTAGTGATAAAATGTAAGAATACAATGTACAATTACAATTAAATAATATGTTTAAAATATTCATAAGTGGGGTGCCACTGGCACAACTTAACCCAGGCCCTTTGGCAAATCACCCCAATCCCACCTTTTTGGAAAAAATGCATCATCCAGCAGTTTTGAGCTAAAATCATGCTAGCTATATAGACTCATAGTGTAGCTTACCAAAGCACTAAAACATGTGTGAAATGTTTCCAAACTTGTCTAACTGTTCAGACACAACAATCAAAAAACCTTGATCATAGATCATTTTACTTTTGAAGGCAAAAAACTGTTTTTTTTTTAACTTAAATGTGCTTTCCTCTCATGCAATGAGGCTCTTCTTTGCAGGATGAGTAAAATGGCTGACTCTTCAAAAATGTGTGGTCACTTGACCAAATTCTTCTATGGTTCCCTAGAAACAGTGTTCCAGCCCGGTACACAGAACTACATAGGGCATATCCTGGATGGCTAGTGGGAAAGAAACATGTGTTTATCTGTCCTTACCATGACCATGTGCTATCAAAATAAATTGGAGGATGGTACCAAAACTAGTTGCCTATAAAACCATACCTCAAAAAGAGTAAAATTGTTGCATAGTGTTACTTTAACTAGACTTTAGAACATGCTGATGATAGACCCTCCCCAAACAAATGTGGCAGCTGCATGGAGAGACTCCACCTGTAACTGTACAATGACATGCACACAGTCCACATCAGTAAAAAGGAGGAGACACATCCACTCTCGCTGCTTTGTAAGTATGTATCCAGGTTTTATTATTGTCATCTATAGCTTTATTGTAGTCTATAGCTTTATGTGCTCTTTGTAGCCTAACTTGCCTACAATTGCAACAGTTTCATAGCCTACTAACCATGTAGACGTGCGAAAGCTTTCGTTTTCAATTCAAGAAAAACTTAAGGGTCACTAAATGGGTCACTTTTGATCAGTTGTAGCCTACCCATTGTGTCGTTTTATCCCTCAACCTCGGCAACAGGGATACGCTAAGGGGGCATTCATTGCGAAAACACTAATATTCTATGCTATAGCCTACATTTGTTTGTCATTGTTACAAAACGGTTGTACTACTGTAAAAAAAAACTGTGTCCATAACGTACGCTACGTTTGTTAGTCTCACCCACCAAGAAGGTGACAGAATATCCATAGGTACCGCAAGGCGCTCCAAAGTTAACGGTGTTCTAATCTATCGGATGACTGAGGCGCAGTAAAACGCGTCATGCATGGTTTATGTACACCATGCCTGACGCCAGACCTATATTTGAATAGAACAACTATAATAGGGGACGCCAGATATATTTTGGAATATGATTTTGTTTCAGAACCTACATATCTTAATCCTTTATTGAGGAGAAGTTTGCACAATTGTATGTATTTAAAGAATGAGAGACAAATCAGGAATCCTTCATTTTGTCATGTATGATTGAGAGTCATCTGACAACGTCAACTTGCTCTGGCTTGTGAAATGCTTCCACGATATCCCACCAGAAATTGACCATTAGGAGTCATTCACCTCAGGTTATAACTATACATGTGTGCAAAGGAGGAGAAACACAGGAGCAAAGGTAGGTTAATACATTACCCATTAACTTGGTTTGGTCTGTCTGAACAGACATATTCCACATTTTGAGAGGAGCGATGAACCTAACGGCAAAGAGCCACTCTGTTCCGTTGAGCGATGGGAATTCCGTGCCCCTCATGGGACTGGGGACATACGGGGACCCACGGACAGTAAGGCTATGATATGATAAATATGATATTTATGGCAATGTTCGAGCCACAGGTTTTTAAGATTGTCTGTCTCTGCTCTGCAGTCTTACACTCAACCACATGTGCACCATATAGCCTACATGCATACACATTAAGCAAATGCACTTCTGATTCAAACCCATACAAAACTGTTTAAAATTAAATGACTTGGTACATTCACATAAGCCATTTTGGTTGCCATTTAATGACTTGGAACCTGCTTGATAAAATTCAATTTCTGTTTCAAAGTAGATCAAATATGCAAATGGTGTTCTGCATCTTTTTTTTTATCAGACACCTAAAGGCACTGCTTATGAATCTGTGAAGCTGGCCATAGATGTGGGATACAGACACTTTGATGGCGCCCTTGTATACTTCAATGAACATGAAGTTGGCCAGGCGATCCGTGAGAAAATAGCTGATGGAACGGTAAAACGAGAGGACATCTATTACTGTGGAAAGGTATGTAATTTCTTGTTTGTGGGTTGCTGGTTACATAACTGCTTAAAAATTCACATTAAAAGATAAAACGTGCGTAATCTTTTGTGACCTATCATTGACCCTGGCTGTCGCCACCTGTCCTGACAGCTGTGGTGCACTTATCACCCTCCAGCAATGGTTAGACCTGCCTTGGAGAAAACTCTCAAGACACTTCAGCTCGATTATGTAGATCTCTACATAATCGAGCTTCCCATTGCTTTCAAGGTCAGCAAAGAACCCTTATGTTGTAATAGGCATATGCAGCATTTAGATTGTATTTTATCTGTGTTCAAGCTTCTGTCTGATATTATAATCAAAGAGAATGTAAGATGCAGTATTCTCAGTTCTGATGTTTATTTTTGTGCAAGAGTTGCACAAAAGTAAAATCTTACTTTGCCCATACAGTGTATGATTATTTCTGTATGCTGTTCTCCTAGCCAGGAGATGTCTTTTACCCTAAAGATGAGAATGGGAAGTACATTTACCATGACGCAGATCTCTGTGCCACGTGGGAAGTAAGTAAACATCTGTTTGTTAATCTGTCTGATGATGCAGCCTTTTTCCCCAAAGTCTTGAGGTTGGACAGATTTGTATAATGAATTGGGTTAATCTACGATACGATGGTATGAATAATATGTTAATGATAGCAGTCAGTGTTAAACAGCCTCTGCGTCAAGGCCAGAGCAATAAAACCGAGGTTGCGTACAAAGTGCATGCCATGATTAGACCTGTGTTTTGCTCCCTGTTTTGTGCGTTGTTGCTGTTGTTACATTTACATTTAGTCATTTAGCAGACGCTTTTGTCCAAAGCGACATTCAAGGGAGAGAATAGTCAAGCTACGAGCAATAGAGACCTGTGTAACAATAAATACTATTTTACATAAGTAATTTAAAAGAAAAGTGCAGGAATGTAACTGCTGTAAGTGCAAGTTAAGTACTAGTAGAAGTGCAAGTTAGGAATGGAGACGCTCTCTGAAGAGTTGGGTCTTCAAGAGCTTCTCAAAGGTAGAACTTCTGTTTTAAGACTAACTTTACTAACTTGACTTTAAACAGGCATTAGAGGCTTGCAAAGATGCTGGACTAGTGAAGTCCCTGGGAGTGTCAAACTTTAATCGCAGGCAGCTAGAGCTTATACTGAAAAAGCCAGGACTGAAACACAGACCTGTCTCTAATCAAGTAAGTATGTGCATAACGTATTTGTATGAAGATATTTCTCTTCTATGTGTTATACTATAGACACTATTAAGAGACGCCCAAAAAGGGATTACTATGGGAATGTAACACGACACTGCCAATGTGATTGTAGTTACATGCTTATTCCATGATATATGATATGAATTAATGGTATGTCTTATATTTTGACACAGGTTGAATGTCATCCATATTTCACGCAACCTAAACTGCTGGAGTACTGTAGGCAGAATGGCATTGTGATTGTGGGCTACAGTCCACTGGGGACTTCACGAGATGCATCCTGGTACTAATGAAGCACATTATCACTAAACCCAAACTGTAGCTTTATAGATAAGCCTTTAATCCACTTCCTAGATGTGTTATAAATCCCAAGTAAACAGTATTATTAAGGAAGGAAATAAAAGTACTACTGAATCTGTAATGTCTACTTGGAAGCTGACTATGACTGTGCTCTTATTTAGGGTCAACTTAAAATGCCCACCAATGTTGGAGGACGAGGTGTTGGTTGACATTGGCAGGAAGTACAACAAGAATAGTGCACAGGTGGCCCTACGCTTCAATGTACAACGAGGTGTGGTGGTTATCCCGAAAAGCTTCACTGGCCAACGCATCGATGAAAACTTTCAGGTTGGCCAAAGTGACAGTGTCATCTCTCAAAAAGTCTGATGCAGAATTAAGACATGAGCATCATATGAAAGGTCGGAGGGAGATACCGTGATCTATCTACTGCTAGACAGTTCCCCCTGAAACGTTTGATATAAGCAGGGGATGACTGTGTCTGAGGTGGTGACTGAGGTGTTACATCATTGTTAAAGTTTAAAGGAAGTTTCTTTATCGTTTGATTGCGCAATCTGTCTTGTAAGAAAAACAACATTTATTTTGTGGTCGATGCAGCAATCTGTGCAGTAACGAAGCACGTGGAACATACTCCGGATTGAGCGGTGCAGATCTGAACCACAAACATCTCCAACTCTAGCAATATATACTGTTTAAGACACCCTCTAGGCTTTTAATGTAAATGAGCTAGGCTTCAAATGCAAACAGGTCTGGCAACCTTTTGCTGTTCTGTATGATAATCAGGTTTCTCTGACTGAGATGGTTCTCAATGGCCTACCCTATTCCCATACTATGTTTATATTATATATGACTATGCAGTCACTCACACGTCAGTTTGTTTCCTGACCCGAGGTGTCTGAGCAAATCCAGTGTGGGGACCATCGTTTGTTACCATGATAAGATTACCATTTTGGATATTATGCTGGCCAACTTTTGGTGGTCACAGCAGCTGCTTGATCATGAATCTCATGTTCACTCACAGGATATAATAATTTCTTATACATCTCTCTGCTATTTTGTAGATATTTGACTTTTCACTCACTGATGAAGAAATGAAAGCAATTGAAGGACTAAATAAAAACATCCGTTTTGTGGAGCTTCTCATGTAAGTTCTGTCCTTGCCAAGTTTAATATTGCAGTACTGGTACTTTCCTCATGACATTGTCAATTTCCTGTTTTCCTAACAGGTGGAGTGACCATCCGGAATACCCATTTCATGATGACTATTAACAGTGTTTCAGATGACATTTCCAGATGACCTTACCATCAGATGAATTACTAGATGTGTAATACCACTACTAGACATGTCAACTTGGATGTTCATTTATATGTGTAAACATTGTGTAATTGTCCCTGAATCATTGTACACAACAATATATCGAGAAGAAATATGAGCATATTCCTTTTATCGTGATGTATCCATCTTTGAGAATATCTGCAATTAATTCAGGCCAGGATTACATCAAAGTTTAAAGACTGGATTAATGTCAGTATGAAATAATAGCTGTGAATCTGGTGATGTTAATAAGTTAGTGCTACTAATAGGCTGAGAAACAGTCATGTTACAATGGTTTGTGACTAAAATAATCGTAATAACTGAACATTGTATGCTGTAACCAGATAGCTTACAAAATTAAATAGCCAGGGTACAGTTAACTTCGAAATCATTCAATCAATCAAGGCATTTTCTGTGTTTGTGAATGTAACATACGTGTTCTTGAAGTGGTAGTGTATCTTTTGTAAGAATAATATACTTGAGTCTGAAAAACAAACTTCATAGCCTACTGCAAAAAAACAATAGATAAATACATACATAAATATGACATAGGCTACAAACTAAAAATAACACGATCTTTGCATAGTTTTTAAAATGCCTCTGTATGATGACACATTTGTGTAGACAGGAGTTGGTTTAATTATACAATGAAACATTACATTCAGTTATAGGCACAGTCTTTAGTTTTTAGTGGCATCTGTCAGTAGAAATGGAATATAGTATTCATAATTATGTTTTCATTAGTGTATAATTACCTGTAACTACGGATCATTTTGTTTTCATAGAACATAGAATGAGCCCTTCGTATCTACATAGGGAATGAGCCCTCTTTCACGGAGTCTGATATGTTGCACCACCATGTTTCTACAGTAGCCCAGAACAGACAAACGAAAACACTGGCTCGAGAAAGGGTTTTTCGCGTTTTTATGGCATTTGACGACCACCGTAGGTACTCACACACGCTTGTAAAGGGAAGGGTATTCATCTGGTTGCAATTCAGCAACCTCACCACTAGATGCCACTAAAAACTACACACTGACTATACCTTTACATTTTGGTAATGAAATGGGTCGTTTCAGTTGGTTGGTGTTGTTGTTGGTGGGGTTGACAAGCTAGTTTGACCAGCTTAAGTTATGTTTTCACATGGTCATACCAGTTTGGACCAACTAAGGCCATCTACCAGCATATGCTGGTTTTCAGGTGTTTATATCAGCATGGCTCCCAGATGCCAGTTTGAGATGCTAGTTTTAGCAAGAAGCTTTGTGAATTACTCTTAGTCAAAACTTTAGGAGTCCCAAAGATAAGACTGACCAGTGGCGTTTCTACATTAGGGGCAGGTGGGGCACTGCCCCACCAGATCCAGATGACGCTGTTGTGCAGGAAGCTCAATACATTCGTACTTCGCGGCAAAATATACATATATATATTTTTATATGCAAAGTAGCGTGAATATGTGTGTGAATAAACTTGACTCACAAGTATTATAGTCTTGTTTTGGAGTAATTTGATTCGTGTGTTTTTGTCTGTGTGCTTGTGTGGGTTTTATACCTGCTAGGGTGCTGTCGGTAGGAAAACTGTATGATCAGGGAAAGTGTATTAAAACCGGATGTCGTCACTTTAAGCCGGTCTCTGGTTGGATAAAGCTTTTCAGCAGCAATGGACAAGGACCTTTACTTTTTAGTTGAGAAGTTGTGTTGATCGCCTGGCATGCAAACGATCGGTTTTCTTGAAGTTCCTGAAGTTATACGGCTTATGTGAATAAAGCTATCTACACAACTTTTTATATGTATACATTGACTCGTTTAGTTGTTCATGTGGTACACGTAGGTCTTAACTGAAGCTAACGCTTAGACCAACAATCCATTGGAACACATAGTAGCTAGCTAGCCTCGCTGCTAATAAGTCTAACGTTAGCATGCTGATATGAATAGACCCATTATAGTCAGGTGGCTTAATGCTCAATTGACTTGTTAACCAAACTTTTACGAAGTCATACAACTAAACACACAAGTGACTTGTTAACCTATGTCTACATTGACTCGGTTAGTTGTCCATGTGGTACACGAATGTTGCAGAGTATTGTCCTATTGTAGGACTTAACTGAAGCTAACGCTTAGACCAACAATCCATTGGAACACATAGTAGCTAGCTAGCCTCGCTGCTAATAAGTCTAACGTTAGCATGCTAATATGAATAGACCCATTATAGTCAGGTGGCTTAATGCTCAATTGACTTGTTAACCGAACTTTTACGAAGTCATACAACTAAACACACAAGTGACTTGTTAACCGAACTTTTACGAAGCTATATGACCAAACACAAAGCTAGCACTGTTAATTCCGCTATAGCTAGCCAGGTCAATTAGCTCACCTAAGATACTGCAATTTAAGCTAACCAATTACCTCATTTCCCCCAAAACCCATCGATTACATGTGTTTGTGATGTGTAACATATATCCTTAATCAGTCATTCAAGTTATTCACGTTTATTTACCGCTAGCGATTACACGACACAAGGGTAATTCAATCGCTATTAATGTTGAACTTGAACTTCAACAACGTCACACAATATTAAAAGTCAGGCATCGGCATGGTTCCTACAGAATAAATCAAAGGTCCTTGTCCATTTCTGCTGAAAAGCTTTATCCAACCAGAGACCGGCTTAAAGTGACGACATCCGGTTTTAATACACTTTCCCTGATCATACAGTTTTCCTACCGACAGGTGCTCATATCCATAGATATATATAAAGGCTAGATGTCTCGTCCGCGTTGCCAGCCAACGGAGTCGATCGTCCGCACATGGCGGCCATCTTGCCCCAGGCAGCTCGCTCACCCATAACATTGTGTTGGTAGTGGTATGTACTTTTTAAATAACCATAACTTGTTCAATTTTCAACCGATTTTTAAACGGGTTGGTTTGTTATAAACGTCAGAGGTGTAGTTATGACACTGCATACTTACGAATAATTATGTTATTTTCTTAAAAATATCCCAAAAGCATCCCGAATTATAACCACGTTAATAACGTTTGTAAGAAACCAAACCATTTGTAAATCCGTTGAAAATTGAGCAAGTTATGGTTATTTAAAAAGTACATACCACTACGAACACAATGGTATGGGTGAGCGAGCTGCCTGGGGCCGCCATGTGCGGACGTTCGACTCCGTTGGACGAGACATCTAGGCTGTGTTCGGATTCCTAGATAGCTGTCTAATCCTTGATCTCTTGTTAGACAGGTGTCTAACGAGAGAGGTCCTTTCGGGGGAAGGTATCTCAAAAACCTTTGATTTCGAACAGTCTATTAAGATAGGATGTACGGCAACATGACGCTGTGTCATCATCCTGTGTGTGCTTATTTGCTAGCTAGCAGCTACTGTTAGCGACCTGGCTAACGGATACATCGCTAACGAAACAGACTATTTTTGTTAATCAATCATGACATAAGTACCTAGTACACTGTTTATTTCTCGGTAACTTTTTTAAAAAATTACCAAAAAAAGCAAAGAAACGTACATCGGTGAATACTTTTGTGGAACTTCGACGATTTCATCCGCCATCTTTTTTTAAATTTGTCTCCGGTTAGGGAATGGCGCAGAGAGTTATGGGTAATACCTGCCGCCATAAGACAGCAAGGCAGCTCAGATGCTCTCTTAAAAAATGACCATTATGTGACGTATTTCAAGGTATCTTACTAGAGAGGAAGAGAGGGTTTAAGACAATTCGAACAGTCCTTGCTCTCTTAATAGGAAGGAAGGAAGGAAGGAAGGGAGCATTTTAAGCCAATTCGAACAGGCCCCTAGCCTTTATATATATCTATGCTCATATCTACTAGGGTACGTCATAGACGCCATTTTGTCTGTCGCGGTTTGACGTATCGACTCCTCATTCGTTAACCTCTGCTCGCGGAGTTCAAGGGCATAGCTGTTGAATATATGCCTAAATGTAAAATGCCTAATATAAAAAGGACCTGATCGCGTTAATGCTGACGGTCAACTATATTTGTAAACCGTAGTAATAATACCCGAAGCACCGTTGTGGTCAAGTAAGGTCCACGTTTGTGTAGCGGCAAATAACAGTCACACTGTGATTGAAGTTTTTTTTTTATCGTTTTGTTTGCCATGGATTGGTTAGCGTAAAGATACCTATTACCGCCCCAGCTATTAAAAAAGTGACCAACAGTTAAAAACATTTATAGATCGAAAAATATTTAATCAATCAATCTTACATATTTCAGTAGCGGTGGGTGTCTAGATTAGGACTGGTAACTTGTTTGGATTTCAACTGAAACGTGTTTTCAGTTTTTTTCCGTTGTGTAGAACGACACGCAAATTTAGCTGATACAGGAGGTGGAACCTATAAACACCCTTTCTGTATATATGTCTATGGAAAGCTCTATGACCCTCACAAATTCTTGTCGCGAAATCGAATTCGTTCAGTTGGTTCCATGAGGGTTTGTACACACAGAAATGAATCGCTGTCTAGTACACTAAATAACGCTGTACAACTGCAATTTTTTGCACACATACAAGTTAAATACCCCTTTTGGGTAGGAGCGTATGGTGTTTAAAATCCGTTATCCTGGTTGATACAGAAATCAATATTAAGTAACGTTTACCCGCGTGAGGGCGATTATAGGTCTCGGGCGGTAATACGGGTCGTTGCGATAGTTAGTTTAGCTAACGTAAGCTACACAAGCCTAACAGCTAGCGAAACCGTTAGCTTACGCTAGCCACCTCCACACACACACACACACACAGGCATTTGACGATCGTATCCAAGCTGTTATTGAATAAACTTCAACTTCAACCACTACTTAACACGTACGACCTCCTGTAAAGGTAAGTACTATCTTATGCCATTGTATTACTTTGCAGTTGACTTAGTCCTGTTGTTACATAGGCAAGGTGTATTGGGGCTAGCCTACTGTCATTAATTTATGGATGAGCAAGCACCAGTGTGTCAGTGAGAGCTGTTTTTGTGTACCAATAATGACAACGTTGGTAATCGGCTGTGTTTTCTGTTTGTGAAAGTCAGTAAAAACGTCTTTTAAAATTTGTATCGTCTTCTAGTTTTGTAAGAGTAGTTTGCCAGCTAACCTGCTAGCTAGCTACCTTGTCTGAGGTAATATAAGTCTGAGGAGTTACTGTACGTGTCCACGGCACAAATTACATGCGTTAAATCGCATGCGTAAAGTCGGATGGGGGGCGTGGTCAGGAAAATCACTTTTGGCTGTAGCAAAGTTCAAGTAGCAAGTTCGGTTGCAGTGCTGCGCTAATGTTGCACATTAGCAAAGTTGGGCTTTGCTAGGGACAGCCAGGTGGGCTTTGCTTTTTAGCGCTCGCGGTTATGTTGGAAGCACCCACAGTTTTGTGCTGTCAATAAAGTCATCATTAAATACATGATTAGATACTCAAACTCCGCGTAGTGACTGAGATCAGATGCACTCTGCTGTAGAAAGGACGCCTGATTCGCCTCCCTCTGAACTTTGTAAGTAGCCTACACAACTAGTACTACTGTTGCTGTTTTTGTTATTGTTATTATTATTAGCAATTATTACTTTCATAATCACATCACATTAATACTACTAATTGTAATCAGTAGCCTAGTATTATTTAGCCTTGTGGCAGTAATTGTAATATATCTACTACAAGTTACATGGTCAGATAAAATGTATTTGTACAATGCAACTATGTGGTAGGATGATAGAAATGACCAAATGCAACTGTGTAACGAACAGCATGGATGAACTCTGTGTTTAAATACAGCTGCAAGAGAAGGGACATCCAGTAGTACTCAAGGGGCCAGTAACACACAGGCCAGGAACACACAGCCTGCTTCAGGTGAGTCTATTTAATAGTATTTATTCAAGCCACATCCATACTTTAAAGTACAATAGAAACATGTTAGCATGTATTAAATACAATAGCTTGTTTTCTTAAAGAAGTTCAACCACATTCATGATCATTTCACTTATTATATTAAACACCGCTTGTCTGGCTATACAATATGCTTGAATACAGGTGAAGGTGAAGGGACATCCAGGACCACATCAAGCACTCTGGGCACCAGTGAAACTACACTGCCGCCTGCAGACACCTCACCCTCCACAATTCCTGCTATCCAGGGAGAACCTATAGATCCTGCTGACTGGCCAGCCCTCTGTGATCCGGTAAGGACAGAGTTAGTTTGCAGAGGACCATACCAGACCAGTCCAGACTTTACATTTCCAAAAAGAGATGATGGGAGAAGCTGCCACCACAACCACTTCTACAGGAAATTAGTAAATGGGGAGAAAATCAAGAGAAGCTGGCTTGTATATTCAAGGAAAAACAATACTCTGTATTGCTTCTGCTGCAAGCTCTTTTCACAGAAAAATGACCACCTCATTAGGAGTGGCCTAAATGACTGGAAGAATTGTAGTGAGGTATTTGAGATATTTTGTAGAGGTACGTACAGTATCCATAAAAGCACTTTTGTTTGTAGAGGGTATAGTTAGGGTATAGAGGGTCATAATTTGCTTAAATGTCCTTACAGGTGCTTAAGAGTGTTTTGCACAGTTTATGGAGTTAACTTAATCCTAACTTTGAGTGTGTAATAAATTATTTAAACTAATAAAAAAGAAAATGTTCTGAAGCTATTCTGGTGTTTGTTTTCCATGCAACCTTTATTGTTGAACTGCAATGTAGAATAGTATAATTATAAGTGGGTGAAAAAACTGCTATGCAAAGTTAAGTGATGTTAAGTATTGTGTGTGTGGGGGGGGGCGCAAAACTCAATCTCACCTAGGGCAACCAAAGGGCTAGAGCCGGTATAAAACCCACACTTGCTCTGTGAAATGCTGCTCTCCGCTGTCCCTCCCTTTCCGGTGGGGCAACGGCCCAAGCCATAGACATATATACATGACATATACCTTTATATGTCTATGGCCCAAGCTGCCAAGTAATTTGATTCGTGTGTTTTTCTGTCTGTGTGCTTGCTCTGTGAAATGCTGCTCTCCCCTGTCCCTCCCTTTCCGGTGGGACAACGGCCCAAGCTGCCCCACCGTTACCATGGAAACACCAATGAGCGTGAACCACACAGGCCAAAGTTAACATTGAGCGGTGGGTATGGAGTTAGATTTGTTTCATAATTCATAAACAAACGAAACGCGTTTCAAACAAACGAAACGCGAGTCACGAACAAACGAAACGCGATTCAAACAAACGAAACGCGATTCACAAATGTGATTTGTGATTCACAAACAAACAAAACTCCATTCACAAATGTATTTCATGATTCACAAATGTATTTTGTAATTCACAAATAAATGACCCCATGACATTTGTTTGCAACCTGACGAACACGAGTTACAAATCCCTGCATTCGTCTGTGTGGATTTTTGGAACTTTCCTAATGCGTTTAGATTCACAAATGCATTTTTTCTAAAAGATATTCTCTGCAGCCTATCAGATCTCTTCCAATTTTAGCCAATCACATTATAGTGTCTATGTGGACTACAAACCACCCATCATGGTTATGGACATTATCCGAGATCACGAGCAATGTCATCTGGTAGCTGCTCACCAAATGTTAGTGAAATATAGCTTGTTAATCTTATTCAACCCATTATCATACGTGGTTGAATATTCTTGAGAATGGCAGGATCCATGTTTAGTCATTTTAAGTGTTTCCTAGGCTAACGTTTAGCAAGCTAGCTAGTCAATGTCTAACATAACATTGGCCTTGCTAACATGGATAGAGCTACGCTTGCTGAATTAGTTTGCTCTCTAGCCAGGTAACATCTAACATCTAACATCTTACATGGGACTTTAGTGAACAGATTATTAAAGCGATTTTTTTTTTCAAAGCAGGGGCTGTCAAGTCAAGTCAAGTGGAGGCAGCAGCGCATGCTCTTGTGCAATATTTCCCCAATGCCAGAGAGCCGAGCAGCAGAGCAAAGTTAGGGCTGTAACTATGGCCCCTACCATACCTAATGTCGCCAATACCGACAATACTAGGGTGAGACAGGCTATGAGAAGGTAATAAATACACAGTGCACAGACACACATAAGGTGCTTCAGAATTCTGCGGAATATTAGCCTAAATTCGAATGAATGGACCATCCCAGCATTCAGATGTCTGCTATAATTTACATTGGGCATGAAATGACCAATTTCTAGCTACCAATGCTTAACTACCAAGCTACTGCCACACAATTTTATTAGTTTGACATGCCACACAATTTAACCATGTAAGATGTGGCTAGAGAGCAAACATATGCAGCTAGCGTAGCTCTATCCATGTTAGCCAGGCCTAGCTTGCTAAACGTTAGCCTAGGAAACACTTAAAATGACTAAACATGGATCCTGCCATTCTCAAGAATATTCAACCAGAATATTCAACCATGTATGATAATCGGTTTAATAAGATTAACAAGCTATATTTCGCTAACATTTAGTGGGCAGCTAACAGATGCCATTGCTCGTGATCTCGGACAATGTCCATAACTATGACGGGTGGTTTGTAGTCCACATAGACACAATAATGTGATTGGCTAAAATTGGAAGAGATCTGATAGGCTGCAGAGAATATCTTTTAGAAAAAATGCATTTGTGAATCTGAACACGTTAGGAAAGTTCCAAATATCCACACAGACGAATGCAGGGATTTGTAACTCGTGTTCGTCAGGTTGCAAACAAATGTCATGGGGTCATTTAGGCCGCGTTCACACTTGACTTCTTTTTTCAGCTGCCGGCGCCTTTTTTACATGCAACCCTATGGGAAAAGGAAAAAGAACGACGCCTTTTTAAAAAGCGGCCGCCTTTTAAAAACTTCTAAAAAAGCGCAACTCCCGACGCCTTTTTGAGTTCAATTTTCTCAACTTTTCAGAAAAGCGCTGGGTGACGTCAAGTGCCTTTTTGACAGCTGACCAATCAGGACGAGGAGAGTAGGTACCAGCGTACCTTCCCTACTAACCTACTACCTTAGTTTAAAAAAAATGGCGGACCAAACTCTGTAGTTCATCGTATTTGTACCTAGAAGTTTTTAGTTTTACTTTTTTTTTGCTTAGATTTTTAGAAAGTTACCGAGAAATAGACACCGTACAATAAAAAAAACACATTATTGTAACTGAAAACTACGTGTAAGAGGATTTGCGAGGTGTCTGAGCTACCTAGCTAATGTTAGCATGCTACTAGCCGTTAGCGATTAGCAATTCCTCTGTGTTTTTGCAAAGCATCTGCCCCAACTTTCTTTTCCCGACATTTACATTTATCTTGTACATAATCCCTCATAAACACAGTGAAGTCACATGGTATCCATGAATTCTGAAGCGCTCAAAAGGCGCTGAAGGCAGCGCTTTTTTCTAAAAAAAGAAGTCAAATGTGAACGCGGCCTTATTTGTGAATCATGAAATACATTTGTGAATCGCGTTTCGTTTGTTTGAATCGCGTTTCGTTTGTTTGTGAATTATGAAACAAATCTAACTCCATAGGTGGGGCCATAGACATATATGTATATATACATATATATATGTATATATGTATATATGTCTATGGGTGGGGCACTTTCAGATGTGCCCCACGAAATCTGCCTGGCAACTAGACTGGAATAATTCGAAAACCACGAGACCTGTACCCCCCCGTGACTAAGAACAAAATTAAATCATACAGTAGTTAGCTATCACTAGATTTCGACAACTTTGGAAGAGTTTTTTTACGTAATACAATGAATAACGTAGATTATTTGTTGAGGGTGCAATTTAGCACATTGCCGCTGGAAGAAAAATTGGAAATAAAACGTTTGGGGCCACACAGACCAGACGACTTGATCCTGCAGCAGCCTGGTGAGAAAGCGAATCGAACTTTCAAGATGGAGTGATTTGAAAGAAAGACATGGCTAACTGCGAGCACAACAAAAAGAGCACTGTTCTGTTCTGTTTTCCATGCCTTCTTTTTTGTGACCACGTTTTTTAATCGCGAACGTTGCGGTTAGAAAATCGCGTTCTATCATATCGCGATTAAATCGCAAATGCAATTAATCGTTCAGCCCTACTCTGATGGATATAAAGACCTGAAGCATCTGGCAGAAAGAACGGTGAAACATGAGAGTAGTAAAAGTCATATCAATTGCGCCATGAAATTGGGACTATTGGCAGGGGTCAACATCATGGCACAGATAGATAGTGCTTACCAGCGGAACATTTTAGAGCACAACAAGCAGACTGGGGAGGCTGATATCGTGCCTAAAGCTCTGTGGGAAGTGCGAACTGGGCCTGCATGGTCACGACGAGTCAGCCGACTCAGTAAACCCAGGCATTTTTGAGACGATGTGCGAGGGCGACACCAGGCTGAAAAGACACTGCGATTCGGTGAGTCAAACTTTATTTTGGGAGCTGATGGATGTATCAATGCAACCTGCAAGGACATCGTCTTTTTACAAGGTTTTATTCATTTAGCAGCATGTTTTGTTGCTGATATTTGTTTCAGTTGTGCCTTTTGCTTCATATTGTAAAAAAAATTCACAAGTAAAGCTTAAATGCCATATTTTGTGGGAGCTTACGTTTCTTTCCATAGTCACTCACGAGAGTGAATGTAAACATGACAACACTGAACGTGGCCAATAATTGACGCATGCCGGTATTTGACGCAGTTAAGATACTGCTTATAATAATCAGCAGCTACCTCTATTTTTGTGACGGTGACATGATGTCATACAAAATTGCCCCACCACAAATTTCAGACTAAAATTGCCACTGAGACTGACACACCCATTACTTTTACCCAAATAGTTTCTCCTAAATTCTCAAGTTAGGAGCAACTTTTAGCCTTACGTTTTCTTTTGCATATGGGCTCTGAAGAATAACAATAGACCAATAGACCAAAGCCAATAGACCAATATATTCAAATGCATAAACCTGTTGGAAGGGTTGCAGAAGTGTATTTAATTTGTACATATGCATGCATCCCCACTGTATAGTCAGATAGTACAAATGCATTCATCCCCACTGTATGGTCAGATAGTACATATGCATGCACCCCCACTGTATGGTCAGATAGTGAAAGCATAAACAAAACTATTCCATCACAGCTGTAATGGCTTGTGAATGAACAATCCTCATGTCTGAAGCAACATTCATTATTTCAGGACATAATGACACAAGAATAGACAGGCTTAATTAAAGTTTTAAAAAAAGAACATTTGAAGGTTTATGAGAAAAACCTCCTGCTGTGTCCTCGAGAGCACTTAATGGCAATTAACCAAAAACTCAACAGGAGATGTCTTACCACATGTTGAAACTCATAATTAACAGGCCGGTTGTTATGAGCAAAACTGTGCGATTTTAATTGGGGGAGACAGGACAGTTTTTTAAGACGGTGCAGACAAACCCTGACCAGCGACCTGTGGCACCGCTGTGTAGTGCAGCAGAACATTTGAGGTTCAAGTCAGTTGTTTGGGGGGGGGGAGAGAATCCTTTTGTCTCTATTTTGTCCTTTTTAAGGGATACAAAATACAAAATCCCAAAGTGTAGTCAGCTTTGTGAAAGGTTGTGACTGTTTTTGAATAGAAAGGAATGTGCATAGAAGTAGAGGTTATTAAGCTATGTTGTCCATTGTGACTGAACTCACTAAATCTGTATTACAGTCATGTAGTGGACTAAATTAATATCGACTGTTTAATAAAACTAAAGTACATTCTGATGGAACCGCACATTGATGTTTTCCTGTTCTGATTGGTTGTTGCATGGTGGTTCTTGTGTGAGCATAGAAATGCTCATATGAGGAACTCATAGAACCGAAAATATTGCTATTCTACTGTTGTAAGAGACATGAACTAAGTGTAGCATTATTTTGTATCTGTAACTCATACCCTCGGATGTGTACTCTGTCTGTCTCAATGAGACCTGAACAATTAGCATCTGAACCCCTTCTTCCCAGATAGCTTCGTCCTCTGCTATCACCCTTCGTCCTCTGGTATCACCCCCCCCCCCCACAGGTGAACCCCTCTACCCCACTGTCTCCCCTGCCATCGCCTATAGGGTGTGGTCTCCCCTCCCCTCCTGTATTCTACCTGACTGAATGGTATAAATGCCACTAATTCTACAATCAGGTAGGCCACTCTCTGAGCAGCAGCGTAGAGAGTGTCTCCACGCTGAAAGTCCAGAAATCCTGACTGCGTCTTCCCGCCCTTCTTCAAGTTTGGCGTGCTCATTTAGATTCCATCATTTACATAAAGTGCCATTGTTGCATCCATCCTCAAACCTTTTCCCTGAGAACTCTCTCAATGTTAATGCACAACAAATCATTGCCTAATCGTTAAACAGTGACTCTAACAATGTGGTTTGCAAGGGAACAATGCCACAACAACAATCTCCCCAACATCGTTTGCACCCATGCAGCGCCCTATCCCCACCCTCCCACCTCTGTGCTTCACTTTGGGGCTATGCATTCACTGTGGTAGTCCTGGCCAGGTTCACACCAAACATTCTGGTCCCCTACTGAGTCTACTGGTCTTTGACCTGCACCAAAACGACTCCATTATTAACAAACACCTTGAGATGTTACTCTTGATGTGGTGAAAATCAGGACAAACCCCCCCAAAAAGCTGCCTTTCGTTGGGAAAACTAAATGTCTCTGGTTAGACTAGAGTGATCCGTCGGGTGATGGGGGTGCACGGAGACTCGCACAAATAAGCCTTCACGAGCAGAGAATGCCAAGGCTTGCAATGTTTGAACTAGTTCTTCAAACTGGGCCAGTTCAGTGGGTGCCACTGGTGTGGGAACAAGCTGTGAATGAAGAGCTGGGAGTGAGAGGAAGCGGTACAGTCAGATGAATAAAGACTTGCTTTTGGGTGAAAAAACTTTGGACGACTTCACGACGCTGGAGGGATGTTTTCAGTTCGGTTCAAAACGAGCAATTTTGGTGAAGGTGGTCCTTTATTGGAAGAAATTCTCTCACTCCACTATTCTCTCCCACCATTGAAAGGGAGTCCTTGCAGAATGTGAGCCCAAAGGTTATGCAATCTTTCTGTCACACTGAGACTCCACTGTGTGGCGCATTCTCCCTCTCTCTCTCCCCCCCTCTCTCTTTTTCACTTCCTCTCTTTCTCACTCTCTCTTCCTCTCTCTCTCTCTCCCTCCATCGCTCTCTTTCTCCCTCTCTTTCTCTCTCTCTTCCTCTCTATCTCTCTACCTCTCTCTCTCTGTTTCACTCTCTCTCCCTCTCTCTCTCTCCCCCTCTGTGTGTGTGTGTGTGTGTGTGTGCGTGTTTGCATTTGTGTGTTTGGGAGTGTTATCAGAATGGGAGAGTGGAGTGCATTGGTTGGTTAGCTGGAAGCTCATTGAAGGTTGACGGGCTATTTAGAATTACAGAACTCTCCACCCCTCCACTCACATTATATTGTCAGATACCTCCCTGGCACATCTCAAACCTAACAGCTACCTTGAGGCATCACAATGAAGGGTGAGTTCCGTTTGAGTTTCTTCTTTTTAAAGGCCTAATAGGATTTGTGAGTTTCTGTTATTCTTATTTGTTCATGGTATTTCTTAATGCATACATATTTTGGAATGGCATGTTAGTGAATGGGACTTAAACAAGCAGTGTAAGTGTTTTTTTAAAGTGTCTATGTGCACTTGATATTATTTAGAAGCCTTCAATTATAACTGCAACTAGGTTGTGTATTGTATTTAATCATGCTTTTCGAGTAGTTCCATCCTAAATTAGTTTTGTGTAGTTTGTTGGCCCTCCCTCATTTGTGGAATGTTTAAATGAAAATTTAAATGTTCCTGTCGTCTTATTTGTGATTGTTGCACATGAAGAGCTGAATTTCTAGGTATGCTTATTTAGCAGATTATTGCAATGATTTACATAAACATAATTTACAGCTAACAGTTGCACGGTTCTGTATCTCATCTGCCAATCATTTATAGGGTTTAAGTGTGTAGTCCACTGACAAATGATTTGGTGGTATGCCTCAACAAAAGAACCCTTAACATTTCTATTTGGTTCCTTTTCAGGAACTGTATTAGCAAGCAAAGGATACTTTGATTGAAAAAAAAAAAACATTTCTCTGGCAAATGTTCTCTGGCAAATATGATCGTTTTACCAAGAAACAGTCGGTATAGGTGATCTGACTATATCTATGGCCTGATTTTCAAGAGCAATCCTTGAGTTATGCCCCCTCTCCATTAATTGTTAACCAATTATGCTCTCTCTCTCTTTCAAACAATGTATTGCCTCAAACTACATAGGTATGAGAGAATACACCTGGAAACACCCTATATCTCTATACTATTCAAATAGAGTAATATTATTTATATTTATATTAGTAAAAACATATGAAATGTAACACTTTTTCCATATGCAGCATATACTTTGCACCAATATACTTTAAGGTGTGTGGAAGATTCTCCCCTATAATGTGCACCTGTTTTTAATTAACTCTGAAAACCATTGTAATGTATTAGTCAGAACACCCACAGAGAGAAATGGCTTCAGACTCTCCTCTGCAAGATTCCACATGTTAGGTAACGCAATGTATCGAAAATGCCAGTTATAGCAGTTGTGCAACACTTGTGTGTTACTCAACTACGACTGTAAATGTAGGGGAGTGAGAGAGCACCTATGATTGGTGGAAAGGATTTCAGAAGCTATCGCACATGCTATGCCACTTCCATGGCAGATCATAGCCAAGTAAAGGAGTTTAATGAAATAGCAGGTGCTCCCAAATCAGGATGAGATTTGGCTTCAGGCTACTGATCAGCTGCAAGTCCTTGCGAGGGTAGATTACACATTAGTGATGATGCGTGAAACAGTGTGACCCTGACTTTAGGAAACCAATGTCAAGTTGAAACGTTAAGTGTTTTAAAATGTAGAGGATTTCAATCTGAAACACACAGATCTAGCTGACTAAACCTGTCTGATCAGCGTCTCAACAAGTTCAAGATTCACTCTTTCCAACGAAAAATGTATGCGAGCTGACCTTTCCAACTCTGAGAACTTGAGAAAAATAACCGGTCTGCTCGGTCCCATCCCCTCATTTCAATCTCACCTCAGGAGGTAACGCTCTAGCATGTTTGGCTCCCATGGCCCTTGGGACATAGCTTTAGAGGGAGCCCAGGATTTGTTTAAATGTTTAAAGCCCCCCTTCCCACCTCATCCAAACCCCCCACCCCATCATTAGTTTGGTCTGGTCTGGACAGGGAGGGGAGGAGAGGGGAGCAGAGCAGAGGGGGGCCTTTTGGCCTGGTCAGTGCCAAGTGACGCGAGAGACAGGGGGGGGAACCTCGGGCCTGTTAACACGAACTGACAGCAGTGAGCACAGTCAGTGAGCAGTCTGTTTCCTGCACAGAAGGAGCTCTTTCATTAGAGTCTGATCTACAGGGTCATTGGCCAGCATGTACCATGGTAATGTCATACATGACTATCATGGCCATTCAAGGGGCGCATGTCACCAATGAGAAACACGATGTGGGGTTTCTGCACACGTTTGTAAGAGTTAAATGCACATGCATGTGTTAAGCTGTTGACTTCTCAAAATGCAGCTCGCAGTACATTTACATTTAGTCATTTAGCAGACGCTTTTGTCCAAAGCGACGTACAAGGGAGAGAACAGCCAAGCTACGAGCAATAGAGACCTAGTGTAACAATAAAAACTACAGTAGAGGGGGCAGGGCAGAAGAAGCAGTAATGTCCATAGCCAAAATACCTGCACACATCATTATTTTATCACAGAAATTAACAACATGGATGAGGGGCCTAAATAAACCGATATCAGCGAATGATAGGCGAGATTAAAGAGGTATGTCTTAAGAGCCCATTTAAAGGTTTCCACCGTTTCAGACTACTAAGAGAATCTTGAAATCTATTCTGAAACTAACAGGTAACCAGTGAAGTGATTTTAAGACTGGTGTGATGTGCGCCCTCAGTTTTGTTTTAAATGTCTTGAATGCACTTACACAACTCAATACGTTTTCAATACGTATCCTTAGATCGTATGTGTTTCTCATCTTTCATGCCCATAGGAGACATGGACAGTGTGGCCAAAAGGGATCCTTCAAATGGCCACAGCAGGCCTTTGGATATTGTCCCACACACAGAGGAGAAGATGCAGGAGCGTGGTCAGTGGACAAATAAGATGGAGTTTATCCTGTCCGTTGCTGGAGAAATCATTGGGTTGGGCAATGTCTGGCGGTTCCCATACCTGTGCTACAAGAATGGCGGAGGTGGGTGTTTCTCTCTGTGACAGCCATACTCATCTTTGTTTATTACAGTGTATTACAGTGTCGTAGTTGTGATGTGCTTCTTACAGGAAGTTATCGTGCAAGACCAGGACTTTGAGGGGGGGTCGTCTGTTTCTGGCATTTTGATGGTCATTTTATAGTGTGTTTCAGATACACTCATCTTGTTTTGTGTTTGCAAAGCACTTGAGTAAACGGACCCCTGGCCTACCAGACAGGCTTTTGGAAGTTTCTTCGTCATAGGATTAGGGGGTCACAGCTGTTGTTTGAAGTTTTTTGTCTTTGAGGAGCAGCTGCTCATAGTGAATACACAGCAGATGTTATAAGATGAAGTCTTATCCTCTTGTTGCAGCAAACTGTCATTAGAAAGCTGCCGTTTCTTTCTTTCCACTGCACACAACTACGCACAGCTAAATCACAAACATTTATCATTATGTCGCAAATGATTATTATGTCAGTACATGCTGACTAAATTAGTATTGGTGAGAGAGATTGTTAGGTGAAAAGTTACTCAAGTTACCTCAGGACTCCGGAGTTGCATATAAGTATTTTTATTTAACAACAACAACAAGCCCGTTGGGCTCACCCACTTCCTGGCAGGCCAGAGAGAGGCACGGGCCCTCTCTCAGAGAGAAAGGGGGCCTGGGCTCACTCCCAGACTGCATCAGACGAGAGAGAAGCCAAATTAAAAAAACACATCACACAAGGTTTATATAGAAAGAAGTTAACGTTCTCTGACGGCAAAACAATTTGTCAGCAGGGATAACCACGTGGTGGGTCTCTGACGTCCGGGGAGATCTCACTATGCTTTCTGTCATGCAAGGATGTCGGTTTTACACAAGGTCGAAAGAAGCACAGTTCGATCCTTCTTATCACCTCTGGTTCAAACATGCTCTTACACATATGCAGACTAAGTGGCATCAGTTACACACACACAGAAACACAGAAAGACAATGTTCCTGCTTACATAAGCACATTCATACAAGGTCATTTTTAATACAAGGCACTTGATTAATACATTCATACTTGATTAAAGTCAGAGTTTCATATTTCCCTATCAGAGATCACATGAAGCTCAAGATCACAGCTCTAATAGTTTTTTTAGTTTTTTTTTAAGAGACATGCTTCACCTCCAACTTCCCTTCCATTCTGAACAGGTGCATTCTTCATCCCGTACCTTATTTTCCTCTTCACCTGTGGAATACCTGTGTTTTTCCTGGAGACTTCACTGGGTCAATACACCAGTCAGGGTGGCATCACCTGCTGGAGGAAAATCTGTCCCATTTTTGAAGGTGAGTAGTCATATCCCATTTATCACATTCACATATTACAGTTTTTTTTTATTGGAAATGAGGATTCATGCTTGGAAACATAAAACTGGGAAACTGTATTTATTTATTTATATTATTTATTTATCAAAAAGGGATTTTTCCTCAACTAGATTTTTTAAAATGTGTGTCAGCAATAGAGGCAGAAGCATTCAGCGAGGTGCATATGATTAAAGAATGTCCAGTTGTGTGTACCAAACTAAAATGTTTTGCTTACAAGTTAAAAATAGTAAAAGAAGGTATATGAATAATCACTCAACATACTCTGTGTTGTTTTCTTCTCTGGACCACCCGTAAGTGTTATCTTGTTCTTTCTCTGGGGCGTAGGAGTTGGATATGCCACACAGGTTATTGTGGCACTGCTAAATTTCTATTACATCATCGTATTGGCCTGGGGAATATATTACCTTAGGTTCTCTTTCACTTGGGATTTGCCTTGGGCCTCCTGCAACAATACATGGAACACAGGTAATCCACGCTTGCGTTTCTGAATTATGCATGCCAAAACATGGATCCATTGAATGGATATTTCCAGCGTGTCTTATTCTGTCTGTTATGGTTTCTAAGCCTCTTGCGTGGAGTTCCAAAGAAGAAATGATTCTCTGGACCAAAGCCACTTGACGAATGCTACTTCGCCAGTCATTGAATTTTGGGAGTAAGTTGGACTATCCACATTGCTTTGTTATCCATTTTGTAATCACAGCAAGTGAAAGGTTTGCAGCTTGATTACACTTTTCTTTCTTAAATGTGTTGAAATACATTCTCATTGAAAAGGATCACAATCAAGGATAATTCAATTCAATTTTATTTATATAGCGCCATAACAATACAATTGTCTCTAGGCGCTTTACAGAGCCCAGAGCCTGAACACCCTTAGTGCAAGCACATTGGCAACACGGGCAAGAAAAAACTCCCTGTTAGTCAGGAAGGAACCTTAAGCAGAACCACGGCACATAAGGGGGGACCCATCTGCTTGAGGTCGGCCGGGTGGAGATAGGAAGGGGGGATGGGGGGAGGGTTGTGTGGCAGAAGGGGATGGGAAACAACAGGTGCTGTACATATCCTGCATTTGGTAGGTGTACATAATATATATACAGACATCCGGTGGTAAATACATGATACAAACAAGACCAGTTTAGTGGGTATACACTGTGCTGATAGGGTTACTATTACAGGGGTAAGGGGAGTCGGAACAGAGAAACATGTCGATGGTGGCAATAATATATATTGTATATAAATGCTAGCATAGGGTATGAGGTAGAGTAAGTGTACGGCAGTGCGGTGGCGGTGGGTGCAATTGGCAGAGGGTTTCTACGGGTAGACCGGGTGGAGAGATTACAGCAGCGTCCCATAGCGAAGATAGTCTGGATTAGGAGAGAAAGAAAAAGAACAGAGTGAGTGGGTAGAGTTTGGCTGTCCATATGCGTAGTTGAGGAGTAGTGGGGGTGAGGAGCAATGTTTCCACTTCCATCAGCAATTGGAACATGCTACAAGGGAGAGAGAACATTTTTGTTAGTAGACATTTATTTCAGAAACAGATAAGGAGATACCTTTGGGTAGTAGATTTACAGTAGGCAATATGACCATTTTATCAGTATTATTATAAGCATTAGCAATGTGATATGAGAGGAGAGGGAGAGAGAGAGGGCGAAAGAGAGAGAGAGAGGGGCTGCCTGGCTAGGTGTAAGGGGATATTATTTAATATATTATTTAGATTTTAGTCCAGTTTAGTTGATTAGGGGGGGGGGGGGGTACTTTGGTATGTCTTGACAGAATAACCATGTAAGAATTGATGTGTAACAAACTAGTGTCCGTGTTTATATAATATGAGTTTGCTGTCCATAGACAAGAGTGAAACAAGTAAAGAGAAAATGTTTCTTAATACCCTTCTTGGATATACCTACAAAGTTTTGTATGTAAGTTCCTTGGTTATAAAATGTCCTTGTCATCTGTACTGTGAAAGTGACTTTCTCATCTGGGGAAAAAAGTTCTTTAAAGGACCTTTATTTTATTAAAGAGTCCCGAAGGAACCTTTTTCCAGTAATGTTCATCAGTGCATGTAATGTGTCTGCAGGAGGAAGGTTCTGAGGATCTCCTCTGGGATTGACCACATGGGGGATCTCCACTGGGACCTGGCCCTCTGTCTCTTCATCGCCTGGGTCATGTGCTACTTCTGCATTTGGAAGGGTGTGAAATCCACTGGCAAGGTGAACTATAACAACTGACCGACAGACAGACAGACAGACAGACAGACAGACAGACAGACAGACAGACAGACAGACAGACAGACAGACAGACAGACAGACAGACAGACAGACAGACAGACAGACAGAGTGCTTTATTGATTCTCAGCAATTCCCAATAGCAATACACACATCAATTAAAAAAACACACAATGAGATACTATAACAATAACTACTATGCTGGATAAAAATGGAAAGAAATGGAAAAACAGAATTTGACACTGTCACTCCGAGAAGGAGCCTTGTCTCTCGCCACAGAGGGGAGATATCACACAGGGTGATTGCTGTGGGCAGGAATGGCTTCCTGTAGCAGTCCTTATTATAGTTAAGCTGAAGGGTTCCTCTGACTGAACACACTCTGTTGTCTGATCAGTAGGCTATGGAGAGGAATTATTTTAAGCAGTTTGTGCAACATCCGTCTCTCCACAACCAGCTCCGACGACTCAAGGGAAGTCCTTAGCACAGAGATAGCCTCCTTTATCAGTCTGCTGTGTCACTGGCTCTGATGATCCTGCCCAAAAAGATGGCTGCAAAAAAATTGCACTTGCCACAACAGACTGGTAAAAGAAATGCAACATCTTGTTGCACACATTTAAGGACCTAGGCTTCCTCGAGAAGTAGTCTGCTCAGCCTTAGTGTTGTATTTCTAGTCCAGTCTGTTGTCATGGTGAACACCCAGGTATTTGCATCCCTCAACCACCTCAACTTGTTTCATTTACTTATGGTTTCTCCTAAAATCAGTGACTGTCCCCTTAGTCTCAGTGACATTCAAAAGGAGATGGTGGTCCCTACACCACGCCACAAAGCGGTCCACCAGTTCCCTGTACTCATTCTCCTGATCACCGCTGACACACCCCGCGACTGCAGAGTCATCAGAACATTTCACACTAGCCACTAGCCAGTCACTCTTCCCACTCTTCATTATGGGGGACCATTCACAATTTTCAGCTGACGTTAACAGTGTGGAGCACACGGGATATCATGATCTCCTGGGTCTTACCAAAAAGTGGATGCATGGCTCTTAGTGTTGTTGTTTTTTTGTCCCTTTGTCTTTTTGCTGCAGGTGGTGTATTTCACAGCAACATTCCCCTACGCCATGCTGCTGATCCTGCTCATTCGGGGGGTGACCCTACCCGGGGCCTCCCGAGGGATTCAGTACTATCTGTACCCAGATCTGGGACGACTAAGTGACCCACAGGTCAGAGGGGTTTACTCAATTCTATTGCTGCTATTCTACTTTCAATACTGTTCATACTCCATATCTTATTCCTTACTCTACATATCTTATTTATTTACATATTCCACTTTACATATGCACATACTCTGCCCTTTTACTGCTTTTTTGCACTTCTGGTTAGATGCTAAACTGCATTTCGTTGTCTCAGTACTTGTACTCTGTGCAATGACAATAAAGTTGAATCTAATCTAATCTAATATACATTACCGTTTACACATACCTCAGTTGATTTATTGAATTTCCCCCTCCCTAACCTATCCTATTTTATACTAGCCTATTCTAACCTCCTAACCTATCCTATCAGTAAATAACAGAGCCATTTGTTGTAGAGTCATTGTGCCTGTGCCATAAAGAAGCCAGTTAACAACCCAGTGTTTGTGTTTGTGCGACACTGGTAAGGAGTCAGACCTGTTGTCAGGGGGGTAGTGTGTTGGAGAGGAGAGCTGTTTTGCCGTGCGCAAATGGAACATGTGATCAGCGATCAGGACCCAAGGGGGTGGGGGTGGTTCCTTGGAGATAATCTTGTCCATGGGCCCGAACAAGACACACAGTGGGCCTGTTAGGACTTGGCAAGTTTGTCAGGATTTGTTGTTGAGTTGAGGGCTGTTTGATCGTTTTATATTTGGTTGGCCTAATTCTGCCCTTGTGCAATGAAGGGATCGAACAGGTGTTGGTGTCATGATCCCGAACTACTCACTCAGCAGGGAAGTGTCATTTTGTTTGGGCCATCTGTGAGTCTCAACAGTTTCAGACTGTTTCATCTCTATGGGGAGGAGGAACCCCCTGATCTACGACCACACAGTGGATAGTGCCCTTGGAGCGTATGACACACAGCATTTGACTGATGGCTACTTTGCAAATGTTGTTCTGTTGTCTTTCAAACATTACATCTGTGTAAGCACTGCTAACGGCTGTAGAGAGTTCCTTGAAGACTTATTCTATTATTGTTAGTGCACTTGCTGCTTGCGAGCTACACCCAAACAAAACAGTCCATATGCCTAGCTCTCTGCTTTGTACATTTGTGTGCATGCTACCAGTTCTGATGTAATTTGTAGAGGTTCCCTAATGTAACAGAATTACTAACAGATTAAATCAATAATTTGCATGCCATTTTACATGACAGGAATCATAAACAAATGTGGAGTGGCAGGCTAATTAAGTGATGTAGATGTCATTATTTTACCCATATTTCGTATAACTGATTACAGCACAAGCCTGATATGAAATTATTTGTATTTGTATCATGGTCATTTCGGTTTGTCATCAGCAAACAGCCGAAATAGTCACACTGTGCTCATTGGGTAGAGAATCGCTGCCCTGCGCATCCAACAGGTGGTAGGAGAGTCCTACCCAGTGGTGCTGTTATACTTTTTATAGGCCAGGTCAGCACAGACTCTTACTGGCATCGGGATGCTGTTCAGAGATGAAAGTTTAGTCTTAGTTCAGTCTTTCCAACCCAAGGCTGGTACTACAGTATAGACAATTATTTCTTCAAATTGTTTCCTGGTTTAGGCTAGAAACTCTGCTGCAGATGCTTCTGCGTTTTGTGACTCTACATACAGCGGGTAAAATAAGTATTGAACACGTCACCATTTTTCTCTGTAAATATATTTCCAAAGGTGCTATTGACATGACATTTTCACCAGATTTTGGTAACAACCCAGGTAATCCAAACATACAAAGAAACCAAACAAATTAGTTCAGAAATTAAGTTATGTCTAATAATGTGAAATGACACAGGGAAAATGTATTGAACACGCTTACTAATATTATTTAATACTTTGTACAAAAGCCTTTGTAGGTAATGACAACTTCAAGACGCTTCCTGTATGGAGAAACTAGTGGTATACATTGCTCAGGTGTGAGTTTGGCCCATTCTTCCACACAAAATCAAATCTTGAAAGTTCCCTGGGCCTCTTCTATGAACTCTGATCTTCAGTTCTTTCCATAGATTTTCAATTTGATTCAAGTCAGGTGATTGGCTGGGCCATTCTAGCAGCTTTATTTTCTTTCTCTGAAACCAATTGAGAGTTTCCTTGGCTGTTCTATGTCTAGCTGAAATGTCCACCCTCGTTTCATCTTCATCATCCTGGTAGATGGCAGCAGATTTTTACTAAGAATGTCTCTGCACATTTTTTCATTCATCCTTCCTTCAATTGTGTGACGTTTGCCAGTAACGTATGCTGAAAAGCAGCCCCACACCATGATGTTCCCACCTCCAAACTTCACTGTTGGGATGATGTGCAGTGCCATTTCTCCTCCAAACATAGTGTGCATTATGGCATCCAAAGAGTTTAATTTTGCTCTCATCTGACCAGACTATATTCTCCCAGTATTTCACAGGCTTGTCCAAATCTTGTGCAGCAAACTTTAAACGAGCTTCAACATGCTTTTTCTTCAGCAATGGAGTCTTGCGTGGTGAGCGTGCATACAGGCCATGGTGGTTGAGTGCATTACTTATTGTTTTCTTTGAAATAATTGTACCTGCTCATTCCAGGTCTTTCTGAAGCTCTCCACAAGTGGTCCTTGGCTCTTGGACAACTCTGATAATTCTTTTCACTCCTTTGTCAGAAATCTTGCGAGGAGCACTTGGTCGTGGCCAGTTTATGGTGAAATTATGTTCTTTCCACTTCTGGATTATGGCCCCAACAGTGCTAACTGGAACATTAGGAAGTTTAGAAATGCGTCCGTAAACAATGGCATCAGTATGTTTTGCAACAATAAGGTTGTGAAGGTCTTGAGAGAGCTCTTTACTTTTACCCATCATGAGATGTTTCTTGTGTGACACCTTGGTAATGATACACCTTTTTAAAGGCCATCAATTGGGACTGAACCAGCTGATATTAATTTGCATTGACAAGGGGCCGGATTGCTTTCTAATTACTGATAGATTTCAGCTGTTGTCTTGGCTTTCAATGCCTTTTTGCACCTCCCTTTCTGCATGGGTTCAATACTTTTTCCCTGTGTCATTTCAAATGATTGCCTCGCCTGTTATTTAAAGGCAATTTCCACAACAGAAGACATGCCTATTCATAACAGAAACCTGCTCTCCCGAGCAGCATTTACATACTCATAGCATCACAGTATATCATGAAGTGGCCGTGTGTAAGGTTTTGACATGTGGCGAGACCACAGGTGTGACTGTTTGGTGAGACATTCTATTCTAAGCGCTAAGCGCTACATGCTGCCAGTGGCCCAAACCTTGCCGTTGGGT
Organism: Clupea harengus; assembly: GCF_900700415.2. NCBI lineage: Eukaryota > Metazoa > Chordata > Actinopteri > Clupeiformes > Clupeidae > Clupea > Clupea harengus. The sequence continues at coordinate 21,871,883 of NC_045154.1, forward strand.
TTTAACACCACCCTGCAGAATGCAGACAACAAAGGCTGCCCTCATTCAAACTGGAGCTGGTCACAGGCGTTAACAAGTGGAAAAGCACCACTCTTAGAGAAATCGTCGAATGAGTAATGGAGGGGCTCTTTGTGCAATCGATGAAAAGACAGAACTGATTGACAGACATCTTTTGTTTTAATTTCGCTTGCATCTGGGTAAGGGTCCTTAATCTTTGTGAGCTATGTAGCTGCAGGGGCAGGTTTTTGAAGGAGTTGGAGCACTCACTTGTGATTACCATGTCGACTGAGTGGTCTCCACCGGCAACAGCTCCCTCTGGACTCCAAACCTTTGACCAAAGGCGCCTATTTGTGTTCATTTGGCATTCACCATCTTGGTCCCTAATTAGTTTAAATGTTGACCTGTCTTTAAATCCTCCACCAGTGCCACAGGTGTCAGTCAAGCATACTCATGCATACTTCCCCTCAGGTATGGATGGATGCAGGGACACAAATCTTCTTCTCCTATGCCATCTGCTTGGGATGCCTCACAGCACTTGGCAGTTACAATAAGTATAACAACAACTGCTACAGGTGAGTACTGGATTGGAAAATATGAAGTGTAAGAAGGTATCTTGATAAAACGCTAATTAAACTATTTAATCGATGTGTCATATGTTTTTTGTTGGTCAGTACAGTGCATTTTTTCTCTTCCAGGGACTGTCTGGCTTTATGCTTTCTCAACAGTGGAACCAGCTTTATTGCTGGCTTTGCCATCTTCTCCATACTGGGTTTCATGTCATACGAACAGAATGTGCCCATTTCAGAAGTCGCAGAATCAGGTAACTCCCTCTACAACATACACCTGAACATAAGAGAAACACTTTGTTTTAAACTTCGCACGCCACAGGCATAGGCAAACCTATAAAAAAGAACACAGCCTTTGAAGAAAAAACCTTCTTCAAAAGCTGTCTGATGAACTTGAACCTTGACAAATGTAGACTAACTTAAGCGTTGTGTGTCTTGTATGTTATCTTTTCATGGTCTTGCCCTTGAAAGTTAAAAAGTAAGTTATATTACACATAATATACCGGTGCACTTGAAGACAGAGGTGGAAATTTCCCATGCTTACTCACCCATGTAGCATTTCACTTTACTTACCACCACACCATTAGGAGAGAGGCCTGCACAAGATTTATGGACATCATAGAAATTGGTATTCCACTACCAGCTACACTTACAGAACATGTTCTCACCCCCCCCCCTGCCCAGGTCCTGGTCTGGCCTTCATTGCATATCCACGCGCCGTCTCCATGATGCCTTTCTCCCCTGTCTGGGCCGTTTTCTTCTTCGTTATGATTGTGCTGCTGGGCCTGGACAGCCAGGCAAGCCCCTATTTCTAATCTATTATATTTATTTAATATAACATAATCTTTTTCAATATGATTGGACTGCTGGGAATGCACAGGTTATGTGTTTGGGGTTCCGTTGGAGTAAACTAATGAATGACGATGAAATGTTTTGATTGTTACAAGAAATGAACCATGGACGTGACCATTATCCAGGTTCAGTACTGACACCACAGATTGGCTCTCATGAAGAGGATTATAACAAACAAAAATGTGTTTAAATTCATTAATAGTTTTTGTTAATAACTGAATCCGCATTTGACTACCTAAATATACTACTTTTTTGTTGAGCAAAACAACTTTCATAACATTTTTATGCTTGGGCAACCTTGTAACAATTCAATTCAATTTTTCTTTTCTTTCTTTATATAGTGTCAAAAACAGCTGAAATTGTCTCAAGGCACTTTACAGAGCCCAGAGCCTGAATTGTTTAGTTCTAGTAAGTTAACGAGCAGCAGCGTTTTGTATCAGTCAGAGGCTCCAGATAGGAGAGCATCTTGAAGGGATAGGATTTTTCTTTAGCAATATTGAACAACAACAACAATTATTACATTCAACAAAACAATTATTACATTACAACAATAAACATTCCTCTTGCACACAAACACAAGTGAGATATGTGACAAGAACTGCTAACCAGCTTGAAACAATTAGTGTATGAAGGAAACATCACACTTTAGCCTAGGTTGTTGTTAATGTTCATGTATTTAGTCCTGTGTATTCTTTGCCTGTCTAGTTTGTATGTGTGGAGAGTCTGGTGACGTCAGTGGTGGACATGTACCCTTCTGTTTTCCGCCGTAAGAATCGGAGAGAGCTCTTCATCCTGGGAGTGGCTATTGTGTCCTACATGGTTGGACTGATCATGCTTACTGAGGTAGCTTCCTTAACACCATTGTAGATATGGTTTAGAGCTGTTCAGAATGTTCCTTTTTCAGGCTGGGCTGACCTGTCACTGTCGTAGGATACTTGGAAGGACTCACCTTACTGCTTTCGCTGAAGAGATAAAGATCTTTCTATAATCATTCCTGTTAATGAGTTACTTTTGGGCAGACAAAGCCAAGTGTGTGTCTTCAACACATGCAAGATAGAAGAATAGCATGCACTTTAGGCAAATGGCAGGCCCCAAACCAGGTCCCACCATTAATGCTATAAACAGACTGTATAATGTATCCCGTTGGTATGGGTGTTTTACTGTATTGGTATTTTGCATTTTGGGATTTTGTTCAGTGCCAGTGTATTCTGACTCATTTATAACCATCTGACCCATTTAATACATCTTTGCTTCTATCTCTTTCACCAGGGTGGCATGTATGTCTTCCAACTCTTTGATTATTACGCAGCCAGTGGGATGTGCCTTCTGTTTGTGGCTGTTTTTGAGACAGTCTGCATTGCATGGATATATGGTGAGTTCCTGCACACTTGTACACACATAAGCCATGAAAATCACATAACACTCACAGTTGTATTTGATTTGTAAATGGTATTCTGTATGTATTCAACAGACCATCATAATTGTCACTCTATGGCATTGCTGATTTATTGTATTTACGGAGGCCAACAAACTATTGCTATTTCTAAATCATGACTTTTTCCTCAAGGTGCTGATCGTTTCTATGACAACATCGAGGACATGATTGGTTACCGACCTGCAGCACTCATCAAGTACTGCTGGATGTTCTTCACTCCTGCTACCTGCTTTGTGAGTTTTGTTTTAACATAAAAACATCTAGCCATCTAACCAAGCTTTAAACCCAAGCTCAGTCAGGGTGTTCAGCAACAATGAGTGAAGAAGGAGCTCCACCTGCTGGCTAATACCAGAATAGCAGTTACAGCAATTACAGAAATACTCTGATTGTAGATCTTTTTCCTTTTTTTTAAATTGTAGTCCCTCTGGGCTGTAGAAATATCTCTCCACATACCATTATTGTATACCCCACACAACTCATTTGTAATCCTTACAATGGATAAAGTTTAAGAAGGAAGTCATAACTCATAAGATAATGAGAATTACAGATAGATTCTAGATAATTAGAGTCTAGATAATTATAGAAAGATAATGACTAACCTACCGTAATGTTTTTATCTGCGCAGGGCACATTTGCCTTCTCCCTGATTAAGTACACTCCTCTCAAGTACAACAATGAGTATGTGTACCCGTGGTGGGGGTATGGCATCGGCTGGCTTCTGGCCCTGTCCTCTATGGTGTGCATCCCTCTGTGGGTGGTCTACAAGCTCTGCACCACCAGCGGAACACTGAAGGAGGTACGACACACACACACACACACACACACACACACACACACACACACACACACATACACATAGCAAGCAGTAAGGGTGTGAATATTACATTTTTTTATGTTCAAATATCCAACCGTGTCTACGAATTGTTAACGTCGTATTTTTTAGGGTGAAGGCTACAGTAAAATTATCTTGTGAGAGTGCATAATGCCACCTCACTCCACAAATGTATACCCGACTATTGTGAGAGTGCATACCAGCACCACAAATTAACAATGTAATTCTGAAGAGAGTATTTGCTATAGTATCCCCTATCTCCGTGAATCTGTGCTAGTACATACTGTAATAACTGAATAGAGATTTTAGTATTGAAGTAGTTATTATAGTGCAAACGGTTCTCCAGATATTTGATTATCCATACACACCGATTGTGGGCAAATGAAAGACTTTGCTTGTACCCCCTCCAAATATAATGTTGTTCTTTCTCTCGTAGCGCTGGCACTATCTCACCCAACCCTCTCCTGATTTGCCCAAGTCCAAGCGGGATCAGCAAAAGCTGCTAGCGATCTTCCCAGCAGGTTCTGAAGACTTCGCCCAGAGAAGTGCCCCTACTAAGGACGGCTACATCCCAGTGAATGAGAAGGAGTCTCACTGTTAGGATCTAGCTGTTTCTGCCTCAATACCCCTAACCCAAGCTCTACTGCACCTCAATACCTCAAACATTGTAAGGCAGCCAAATATGCACCAGCACAAGAAGGGCATAACTGTTCTTTGCCCCCCCCCCCCCCCCCCCCCCCTCCTCTCCTGTGAAGTTTTCTGTGGACAGCACAGATGCAGGTTGCTTTGGGGCAACTTTGCTATTTTGCTTGCTTTCTGGGGCACACATAGGGCTTTATCTGTGGGTAATTTCTTGGGCACACAAACGGTAACAGAATAATAATCTCATTCAGTCAAGTCTTTTTTAGGGTGCGACATGGTGTGGTAGCCCTTTTTTGCCTGGGGACAGAGAGGAGCACAAAGTATATACTGACACTGATGTATGTAGGGACGTTTCAGTCCATGTGATCATATCTGCTTTCTAAGGAAGCATGTATGTCTGTTTTTGCATTATTTTCTCAAAAGGCTGCCTTAGTTTTTGTACATAAAGTGTTCTTATTGTAGGATCTGAGAAAAAATGTTTTTTATATATTTGTAATGGTTTTCTTCTGCACATAAGCATACAAAAGATTCATCATGTCTCTTAAATCTATGTTGGGACATTGCTGTTATGCGCTGATATGTTCTTTTTTTCATGATGTCTTTAACACTGTTATCAATCATTTTGTTCTTTAAAGACTTGACCTTTAAGCCAGTAGTAGGCCAAAAACTATATCCTTAAAATCTGAATTTTCACATAATGAATATCACTACTTTAGAAGCCACAGATTGGTCATTCGACTTGCAAACTATGGCTGTGGTCTGCGTATCAACAGTTTCTCAAACAGATAGGCTAGGCTACGTGTTGTGGAAACTAATGTCAAAATCAAGCTCACATGTATTTGGTCAAGACATATACACTACATCATAAATCATTGACTAATAGAAAATCTAGACAGTTTGAAAGCTTAGAGAAAACTATATGCCAATGAAGAGTTTTTGGAATTTTTCTGTTACTAAAATGTTTAATGAAATATATTTGAAGCCACTACCTGACTATATCATACAATGTAATTTATTTTCATAATGCAATGGGGCTATAGGCTGATAGCGAATCAGTGTTTTTTTTAAGGTTTTGTAATACATTAGCATAGCTATCCAGTCTCAGTGTAAAAAAGACAACATTAACCATTCATGAATATAACATCTTCTTAATCTAGTAGTAAGATGAAATGAGTACAGTACATAATATTGTTTAATATCGCAATGTCAGATTTTACAATTTCTATTACAATTATGGAAGCAGTTCCTATGGCATATCTGGGTGCACTGTAGACATAAGGCTACCCTTGTACAATTTATTTTCAATGGGATCAAATGTACGGAGGTGTGTAAAAATCTGTCCATGGAAAAAATAATCATGTGCTTCTTTTTTTTAGTCCTTTTTTGTATGTATTATCAGTGTAGTTACTTAGTAGTCTCTTATTTCCAAAGTGACATAAAGCATCATGAGAATTTTATGTGAGGCAGTACTGGTGCTATCTGCGCTCCACCCTAAATATCTGACCATTCAATAAAAGTTAATCAGAGGCCTCCTAGTGCCAACTGCCTCAAAGTTGAGTTTCAGGGACAAAGCTGTAACATTTAAGACTTCCTACATTTTACATTTAGTATGGCTTCTGCATGTCTAAGAGCAAATTTGTCATTAGATGGTACTGTAAATTCATTTTCCTTATGTTGCATTAGATCTTTTGGTGATATTCAAACCACGTGGGGAACTACTGTATGTGTGCAAGTGTAGCACACAAATACTTCATGAATCCTGAGAAGTAGAGAATAGTGGCTTCATGACAGTTGTAACTGACTAAATCTGCAGAAAACTAAACAGAGACTAAAAGCACAGTAATAAACACCCAGAGTTTTTATGAGAAGCCTCACTTTACTTGCTTGGTAACATCAATAGTTACACAGCTACATTGATTGATTGGATTCATTTTTATACAGGTGCACATTTGTAACCCAAAAATTAAAGAACATGCTTTTCAAGTTTGTCTTGTCAGCTATGTCTATGTCATCTATAGGCTACCTCATTACACAAATACAAATGAATATTAACATCATGGTCCAAGGTTTTAACCAGGGTCATGGCCACAGAGATGCAAAGTCTGTAGAGAACATTCTTAATGATCAATTTTAAAGCTAACGGTATGTAAAATTTTGTCTTTATTTGTTTGTTATGATCCATCCTATTAGTAAGCTAACCAGTTTTCAAGCTAGAGAGAAGTGTGCTACCCCCGGTTTATGTGGGCTACAGAATTGTGTAGAGCTATGGGAGGGAAAATACTGCCGCAGCATACTTCTGTCCACATATTTATTCAGGATTAAGGTTATTACAATAACAAAAAACTAATTTAAAACTACAAGTAGTACAAAAATCACTAGCCCTACAGTTTATTTGATGGGAGAATTTTTACACCTCTTAACTCTTTACTTCACTTTAGAGGACTTGTTTCCCTCATAGACAGGTTTCCCCCAGACAACCAGAGGGGGGCGGTGTTAAAGGTTTCCTGAAATCCGGTCACTGTTTACGGAAGTCCAAGTGACGTGTCAATATTCGCACAGGCATTGTGGGATCGGAACGGCTCTAGCTATGGTGAATTCAGGAGCCATGAAACCCATGGCTGAAACGAACAAATAAGTTATTCGTGCTGGCTGTTACCTTCACTGTATATATCTATGGTGACAAGTGTTATGGGTGATGCATTGGATACCTGGCGAAGGAAGGCAGATGACGTCCTCGGCGGTTTAATCCTGCTATCAGACGATTAGTGCAAGAAAAGTGGAAGATTGTGTCAATGGACGCTTGTGTAGTGCTTCTCGTCGCTTGTATTTTTTCACTGGAGGTGAAAAAGTAGGCCGGACCCTGCCTTAGGATTGCTATAGCAAGCCTCTTATTTTCATGTTTTGGATATTTGGCCTGAGACAATAGCAATAATGTCGACGAGCAGCCCCGAAGCCGTGAAGAAATTGCTTGAGAACATGCAAACGGATTTGCGGTCTCTGTCCATGGAATGCAAGAAAAAATTTCCCCCTGTGAAAGAGGTAACGTTAGCTAGCTAGCTGATTAGCCAACGTCAAGTAATGAATGTTGCTAAACCATTTATGACTTGTCTTTTCCGTACAAACCTTACCCCAAACTGTATTTTCATTTGTTCGCTGATGTCATCAACACAGCGGTACTAAAAGCAAACGTTGCTTGAGAGCAGAGATGACACTTCATCTGGGAATGCAGCTGTGACAGCTGCAGATGATGTAGGATAGTCACTGACAATACAAGAATGGCACTAAGCTACTTGCCTAGCGAACAACATGTTTAGTAACCTTTTGATTGTTGTTTATACATCAGGTAAACTATATTGTTAGCTCTTTAACTTAGTGGTTGTGTAGCACCGACCACGAAATGAATGCGGACCGAATTTATTCACTTGTCTTTCATCCCATCTAACGTTTCACAGGAGTTTGGTTAAACAATTTGTAGCTGAATTAATTTACATTTCTTTTTCAGTTTAGTTTGTCGTTTATATAATTGTATGAGTACAAATTAGATTGGGCCGAGTAAATGGCCATGTTTAATTACACTGCATTCTGATGCCTTCTGCATCCTGGACGCCACAGCTTCCTGAGAAGCCCCACGCCAACCTTTAAGTTGTGGGTGATGCACGGTCGAAGGCCATGTCAGTTGGGGCGTTTTTCAGCCTTAACCATTGATGATATTTCGTAAGCCCCTGTTTGTTTTTTTGACCTCAAACACAGTATGTTGGTTGTTCGGACTAAACCCTGAGCGTCTTATTTGGAGGCCTGGTACGGTATGCCTTTGGCCATACAGTAGCCCTCTTTGGGTTCGTATGCAACTTGAAAACGGAAACACAGGACTGAGTGCATTGTATAAAACAGGATAAGCAGAAACTGATCTGTGTTGCCACTCACCAAGGCCATAGGCTGGGGTAGGTCCCAAACAGGTTTTTGGCTAGCTCTGAAGGGAACGCACCAATAGGGTTTTCACCAATACTTTAAGCAAAAACTCTTTCCATTTTCAAGATATGTGTTTATTTATTGGATGGGGTTTAGCAATCAAAAAAGCATGTACACACCTGGGCTTGAGTATTGTATGGTACAATTGTGCAGAAGCTAACTTCCTATTGTATTGTATTTGGTTACTGCTTTGCACGCCATACATGGAATATCCTTTACCTTTAAACAAAATGTGAGTTGAAAATCTTGCTAAATGGCTGAATGTTTTTACCTGGTAGAATAGATTGTTTACACCTATACTTAATGGGTTGTGGAATAGATGATTTTATTGAAGGCAAATGGAATGCTTAACATTAAAGTTATGCTTTTAGAGAAAAGTATTTCGTTTGTTCAACTCACATATGTTAGCAACGTAAAATCCATGACTCCCTGATGGTTGCTTTCATATAACATCTAGGCCAGTGAGGGTTTATTAAAGAATAGAGGCTGCTTTCAGAAATTCCTGTCAGACTGAGGATGCACACAGGAAAATGGTAATCGACACCAGGAACTTTTGCAGTAGTTAAACTGCTATTATTGGAAACTTGACATGCGTAAACACAAACTAATCAGTAGATCATGTAGTAGAATTCCAATGGTAAGCAAATGGGAATAAAGGCTACTTACAAGTATAGTTATTTTTTGAAACCTTACATAGAAACCTGTTGATGAACTGTAATGGTCTTCCTTTCATACGCATAGTAACTATACTTGGCACTGGGTATTATACAGCGTGAGTTTAGTGTATGCCATTTGAACAGTGAGAAAACAAGGACTACTTAGGTACATTCATGCTGACCACATGGACCAGTGTTTGTCATTTAGTCTGGAGGTCAATGTCTGATTGTGTGTAGTTGTGTTTACATGGCCACCATTAGGTCCCTTTTGAAAAAAAAACATTTGATTATCACCGGATTAAATCACCAAATTAAATATTACTCTGCAGATTTTTGATGCCTAGTGTTTTGTCCCTAAAAACAGTCCATTGAGGGGGAACTTGTTTACCAGGCAACAATCCATAGCAGGCTGAATTAAGTAGAAACATCCCCAAAATAGCCAGTGACTCTCACGAATGGGATAGGTTTGTTTTTCTATCAAAGTCACTGCATTTGTATGTGTTTTTTATCATTTGCATTTCTGAAATGTGTAGCCTGTGGTTTGTCCCTGAAATGCTTTCTAAAGTGAGCTGAGATCATAATGAACTTGTTGCCTCAACCTTGAGTAGGACAAACTGTTTTCATGCTGTGTTGCTCAGCTGTTTTAGATCTTAAGGATAAGTGGGCTGTGTTTCGGGGGGGCAAAAATACATGTGTAGGCTAAAAATCATAAGGGTGTGGTACATTTAGGGAGTCCCTACACATGGAAGAAAACACTGAAAATCTTCAGTGTTTTCTTCCATGTGTAGGGACTCCCTAAAACATTTCCTCTTTTGTGTATGTCTGGTTACTGGGAGGAGAGGCTTCAGTACCAGCTTTAAATACAAAATGAATCCATTCATAGGTGTGTCTTCTGTCTGCAGTTATGTCTCCAACATCAATTTGGTTTTAATTTCCATGGTGTTTATTGTCACTTTGACTGAAGTTGATTTAGAAAAAATATTAGAATGGTGTGGTATGTTTGGCCCACTCAAGAGAGCCCTAGCTGTATGCATTTTTTTTTCATCACTTAAAAACCCCACTTAATTTCAGTTAGCACCACCCTGTAGGCTAGAGGGATTGCTATTCCTAGGCCTGAATGAAGGTTATTTATAGTGAGCCGTAGCCTAGCTGTCATACAATACACAGAGCCTATTCATTATTGTTCAGCCAGTTCAACCAGTTTAGGATCAATTGGCATTAGACAACATTATGTGTCTAACATTCCCATTACTCCACAAACTGTCCCAGTATTAAGATATTGTTTGCCTGTGAGCAGGATGTTTCCACCAGGTTACTGAAACCACAAAAGCCCTTTCTTAAAGGTGCAGTAAGTGATTATAATCCAATACACTTTTTATCAAATTCAGTAAATATTCCCTCACAGTCCACTAGCTGTCCCTTCTGTGTGTGCTAACATGCTGGACTCCACGCATTGTCAAGAAAGAGAGATGGCCAAGAAACAGCCAAAACATTTTAAATAAGTTATATGAGCACTGCAGTGTTGAGGCTCATTAACATTGGTGAGGCGTTTCAAAGGTGGAGTTGAAAGGCATGAAATCCAATGCAGAGGTTGCTGTGTTTCTGCTTGACAGATGGGTAATATTAGTTTAGCTGTTTCACAGAACCAATAGGTATTATTTTGTCCCGTTTTATAATGTTTGTGATGGCTAATCACAACTGGTTAGCTAGCAATCAAGTACCTGCGTCACATTTGTGTGTGAGGTAAAGTTAAATTACTTTCCTACAGACTTATTTTCTAAATTGCCAAGATATGCTGTTGTTGTGATGTTAGCTATAGTAGCAGGAGAATATCGATGTCTGGAGTGGCTGTTCTGGCTCGGGGAAGCCATCTCATCTTCTGCATTTGAACTGTAGCTTCACTGCAGCAACTTTAGCTTTACAGCAGCAACCGTATCTTCACAGCAGCAACTGTAGCGTCACAGCACCAACTGTAGCTTCACAGCAGCAACTGTAGCGTCACAGCAGCAACTGTAGCTTCACAGCAGCAACTGTAGCTTTACAGCAGCAACTGTAGCTTCACAGCAGCAACTGTAGCTTCACAGCAGCAACTGTAGCGTCACAGCAGCAACTGTAGCTTCACAGCAGCAACTGTAGCTTCACAGCAGCAACTTCAGCTTCACAGCAGCAACTGTAGCGACAGTTTGCTAACCCACAACCTAGTTAACTTTAGTTACATTACTTGCCGTGTCGTTGTTCGCTCTATACCATGGCATTTGTCCCAACGTTTGCAAAGAGTTTCATAGTCATTAAGACCTAAAAGCACAAGTTTTCTTGCACAGTGGGATTATTTGGATTGATTAATAATTTGAAATGCTATTCTGGGTAACGGTACCTTCCTTGTTATCTGATAACGTGACAATCCTACGGTCCCCTTTTTGGTCAGTGTAGTTTTGTATAAACAATCTAAACAACTAACTCTCGCTAGTTTTTACTCCATTGTGTTTTAGATGCTGTTTTTGTGTTCTTGCAAGTCATCTGTTCGAATGATATTTGATATTTTGTTTGTTTTGCTTCAACTATGATAAAGAGACATCCACTTCCACATCGTGTAAGGCTTGAACGTCTAGACCATCTCCACCGCCCGTGTCAAGCATTGGCCCTCGGACAGCAGATGCTCTGGATTCTGCCAAATTGGTCAGCTAGCCCAGTTATTAGTGTTGCTGCCTTGGCAATGCATGGTCATGCGTGGCTTCTGAAGCAGCACTGAAGGGAAGGGTGTTTTGTTTGGCTGTTGAGCTCAAATATCAACAATCTCTCTCCAGTATCGCCTACCTTTAATTCTTAACTGTAGTGGACTGGCATTCATAAGAAACAAGCTTGAACCCCCCATTTTATCCTTCCTTTTCTCCAAAGGCAACTTGTTATTGTTATTTCAACTGTGGGTAGACTACTTCACCAAGCCTTTTTGAACTTTTTTCCATCTGGTTTGACTTCCTGTGCTGGAGGTCCGTGTGTTGGCTTTGTGAGGAGAACCACTAGGTGGTTGGATTGGAGCGCACTGATTTCCACTTACTTGCCCTCAAAGGCCAGCAACTCTCAAGTCTAAACAAAGGCAAAGAGCGATACTTGCATTTTTAAAGATTATACTGGGTTTTAGTTCTGCATTGATGTAGAGTCTGGAGTAGTGCACAGTGCCAACTAAAATGAAATCTCTGTTGCTAAGTTACTGCCAGGTTGACCTCAGCCTTTAGTAGTGAACCACTTTAGTACTGTATTTAGCTGTTTTTGGACAGAACTATTACTCTTATACTAACTTATGTTTGGATCATAACTTATTTTTCATTTCAAGTCGCTAAACATTTTATGACCTTAGTGACCTTAAATGTAACTGGCTGTTTCCTCAACAGTTAGTGGTCAGTCAGTACTTTAAAGCAGCAGTAAAGAGTTTGGATCGAAAACTAGCAAGCTAACTACCAAAAAGGCATGCAAAATCCTTCCAAACACCCAACAACAGCACAGTTGACACTGATAAAAGGCTTGTTAGCATAACTCATGGCTTTTGGCGATATAGTTGGCGATGTTGCATAGCCTAGGCGGCTAGCTGAATCAGTGTGTGTTTAATTGTTCTTCACATGAATACCAAGAAAACTAATTAGAAGACGATACAAGTACTAATTGCCTATAAAACATCCTTCAAAAAGTGGCAAGTTGTCGCTTAGTCTCTTTAAGAGAAAAGTTAAGTTGTGAACTAGAAATGCATCTCTGCAAGAAAATGCAAAGTGTGATTGCTCTGCAGCAGCATGGGATCACTAACCCATGCATAGCAAATGACAGATTATACAGCACTAATACATGACAGTATTCAAAATGAGTTTACAGTCTTCATTTATTGTGTGCAGTATGCTGCATAACAGATCAAGGCAAACATTGTATCTAATTTATATTTAGTTAAAGGTGTGAGTTTTAAAAGACCTTTCTCCATTCTACCCACGCTACCCACGCTCTGCTCCGTGCTTTCAGTGTAAAGAAAGAATGTCCATGATACTGAGATTACTTGCTTTGAAATCCTCAATGTCATCGAGTCTGGCAATAGGTCCTCTTTGGGAGTACTCCGACGAGGAACCTTAAAATTAATTCTATCTGTCTGCAAGAAAGCTGACTTGTGAGAAGTTGTGGTGCACCTACATAGGTAGAGAAAAGCCATGAAAATCTTTCAGCAAATATGAATAAAAAGCATGAGACACAATTGTAGTTAGTGTTATCTGTGTGTAAAAGATCGGTAGAAGATCTGGTTTTGAAGAAATGCGTGTATCTAACTGTCTGATGTTGAAAATATGTACATCACCAACCAAATTCGGCTGCAGTATCCCGATGTTGAGGACGAATTTGAATTTGTTGGTCAACTGGAAACAGCAAAACCTAGAAATGTTCTGTTAGTCTACATCCCTTTGACACACAGATGATGCTCACCCCAATCATATCTTCTGCTTTTTATGCATCTTTGCTTACATGTAATGGCATGGTTGAAATGACAGATTAAAGAAAGCAAAGCGGCAGCGACTGTCGCTCTACCCAGAGCCATATAGGGTTGGTCTGCCCAGAGGCTCGGTCTACCAAGGGCCATATAGGGTCGCTCTACCCAGAGTCATATAGGGTCGCTCTACCAAGGGCCATATAGGGTCGCTCTACCCAGAGTCATATAGGGTCGGTCTACCCAGAGTCATATAGGGTCGCTTTACCCAGAGTCATATAGGGTCGCTCTACCCAGAGTCATATAGGCTCGGTCTACCAAGGGCCATATAGGGTCGCTCTACCCAGAGTCATATAGGGTCGCTCTACCAAGGGCCATATAGGGTCGGTCTACCCAGAGTCATATAGGGTCGGTGTACCCAGAGTCATATAGGGTCGGTGTACCCAGAGTCATATAGGGTCGCTCTACCCAGAGTCATATAGGCTCGGTCTACCCAGAGTCATATAGGCTCGGTCTACCCAGAGTCATATAGGGTCGCTCTACCCAGAGTCATATAGGCTCGGTCTACCCAGAGTCATATAGGGTCGCTCTACCCAGAGTCATATAGGGTCGCTCTACCCAGAGCCATATAGGGTCGGTGTACCCAGAGCCATATAGGGTCGGTCTACCCAGAGTCATATAGGGTCGCTCTACCCAGAGCCATATAGGGTCGCTCTACCCAGAGCCATATAGGGTCGCTCTACCCAGAGTCATATAGGGTCGGTGTACCCAGAGCCATATAGGGTCGGTCTACCCAGAGCCATATAGGGTTGCTTTACCAAGGGCCATATAGGGTCGGTCTACCCAGAGCCATGTAGGGTCGGCCTAGTTTACATCTGGCAGAGTTAGTGACGTCACAATAGGTGAACGTTACACCATTCATTTCAGTTGGGGGAAAAAAAAGACAGATTGATTTCTGTACTCAAAATCACTGCAATTTTAACCACAATTTTGGAGAATTCCTGAGAACCGCTTCACAATGCTGTGTGAATGAGCAGTCACACTAATATGATTAATAAGCTCTTATTATATATGGCTTGTTTGAGTAAACAATGTCCTTTTTGAAGGCCAGTTTTAGTCAACCTTACTCCAGTCAAAAGTCCTGCTCAGGCCTCTGGCAGGAGCTACTCTGAGAAAGCTGTGGCATTTAACCTTGTTGGATGAATGCAGTGGTTTATTTTAATACTGAGTTGACACCCTTCTTTCCATAACGGAGTAAACAGCATGGTTTTAATGACATGCTACCTCAAAGGCCACAGGACTATGTTCACTTTGTCTTCCCAGTTTAGCAACGCATTTAAGCATATTTAGATACTTTAGTTTAGCACCTTGTTTGGTAGAGATTGTTAGTGTTTTGTTAGTATTTAGGCCTTCAATTTAGATGAAAACTGGTTGGAAACACAGAAGGAGGTGTCTTCGGCAGATATCCCACATACCGTCTTGTCAACATTGAATACGATTTTCAATTGCGCTTGCTCCAACTCCTAACTATTATGAAATCCTTTAAAATTAATCCTATAGGGCTGACTTAGTATCCATCCTCCTTGCATCCACTTCGGCCTGCCTCTGTACCTTCTCACGGCTCCTGCCAGCACAGTAGCCTATCTGTCAACGACTGCCTGGCACTACCACGTTTTTGTCAGGCAGATGAACCTTTTCACACGTGTAATGGCCGACCTGTTCACGCCGTTTGTTTTCCAGCAGCTCTGACAGCAGATCACAGCACAGCACAGCACTGCTGAGAAAGCAACTGATACATTGAGCAGGAGTAGGAGCTTTGTGGTAGTCACAGTCAACCTGAATCGATTAAGAGGCTGAAAGGAGACAAATGCCCAACGGTGAGAGAAGGGAAGGAAGAGAGAGAGAGAGACAGAAAGAGAAAGAGAGAGATGCTAGGGAGTGAGAAGAGAAGGGAAGAGTGTCCTTGCCGTGTATGTTTTGGTGGTGGTTCTTCTACTCTGTTGGGACTCATAAAGGGTCTTCTGTTGACTGTGCGATGTGGGTCAGCAGCCAGAGCTTGGCTATGCGGTGCACATCGGCAGCACTGGGCTGCTCTGGCTCAGAACTGTCTCAGTCCTCAGACACCCTCTCTCTCTCTCTGTCTGTCTATCTCTGTCTGTCTCTCCCTCTGTCTGTCTCTCTCTGTCTCTCCCTCTGTCTGTCTCTCTCTGTCTGTCTCTCCCTCCCTCCCTCTCTGCATTGTGCCTCCAGCCCTCCAGAGATGGGGTCATTTCAAGTCACTGTCTGCATGTGTGCCATTCTCTCCCTGATGCTTTTATACCCATGTTGATTGTAGTCCATTAATGAATAGTGAATGCTTTTACTATACCCATGTTGGTCATAGTGCAGTACTGAAGAGTTCAATGTTGTCATGAGAAGCTATGTGATGAACAACAAAATATTTTAGGCCTACTGATTTTTGTGTTTAGTTAGTTTACAATACATTTGAAGGGGCATTTCTTATCTCGTTCATTTATTCAACTTTAATTTAGTTTGTTTACTCCTTTTCATTTCTGTCATTTTTGTCTAAATAATTATCACCCAATCACATCTTTAAATCTTTAAAAAGACTCAAGGCTGTTGCCTCAAGGTTGCAAATTCGTGAGGTGCAGTCCACATTGAGGTATAGGTGATGTCATTTCACGGGGGTCCACTGAGTTTGTTTTTTGGTTTGGTATGACCCTGACAGATTATTTTTGTCAGGAACCTTGTCTTTAACAAGTCAACAAAAACCTAGAGGTGTAATGGGTAGCGTATCCAGGAAAGACCGTGTGAAAATTAACAGGGTTTTGTGTATCTTTGTGTGTGTGTGTGTATTTCCAGGCTGCAGAGTCCGGGATCGTGAAGATCAAAACTATTGCCGCAAGAAACACAGACATTCTAGCAGGTAAACTAAATCTGTATGTATTTCACTCACATCATGTCATTTTGGAGCTCCAGTCATTTCAGACAAGGACGACCCAAGGAAAGGTCTTGGCAGTGTTGTCATGGGAGACCTGACTGCCTGAATATTATTCTCTCCCTCTGTGTGTCTCCCTCTGTCTCACCCACTGCTAGCAGTCTGCCCAGTGCTTATTGAATTCTTTCTGAAATCAGAATCAGAATCGTTTTTATTGCCAAATAAGTTTACACATACAAGGAATTTTCTTTAGCATTTTGGTGCATAACAATAAACAGAGTAAGTACTACAAGTCAAGAAACATAAGAAAACAATATATAAAACACTGAATTGATAAACAAAACAAGACAAAACGATGCGCACCAACACACAGAGGCAGCCATCCGCGGCGCCATCGTAGAAGTGTCAGTCCCCAAACTTCCACTTCCACTATGGAATGTCTGAGACCCTGTCTAAAGTGAGTTTGGTCCATGTAGCATTTACACAAGTACAAACGTAAACACTTACAAATTTACATTTTAAAGGAAGCCCATCCCGTTAGCTTAATAAATGGTATAACATGTTCAGAACCAATTAATCAAATTGGTTTAAAATGAAATTAATTGATCATCTTCCATCATTGGTATCATACAACATATATTTAATAGTGTTTATGAGCTACAGTCTGCTATTTTGAGATTTTACTTCTCTCTGAGAGCGATGGTGTTTCGGTATTTATTTCCATGTCGTATCTGCCCCAGATAAGATTCAGCAGCTTAGTTCCTGTTTAGTGTGTATGGAGTGTATTTGTGAATAAGTAAGCTATTGTTATCCCTAAAAGGGCTATATGTAAGCCTGATTAATTGTTGACTAGCGAGCAAAATTATTTCATACTTTCCACCCCAAGCAGATTGGGGGCAGTGTATTACTAAGTATGTACACCCCTACCTCCAATCCCTTCGCAGAAGTAAACTAAAAGTTTGGCCAAGTGGGGGAGGATGAAGACCACATGTAGCATGGAAACATTTATATGATTGAAAGATAGATCTAGGCTACGATTAGTGTCTCCATCAATGTCAATTGATATTTATATGTTACATTAAGTTAGTCGAGGCTAACATACCCCTGTAGGTCTTCATTTGAGCTCTCAAGCTTTTGAGCTAGCTGACAGTCTAACCATTGATGTTAACCTATGGGCATGCTACTGAGCTACTTTTTGATACTAAATACAGGATAGCCATGCTTGCTTGGGTCCATTTGTCAGTTTTCTAGGCTCTAGCTGGTTAGCATGCTAGCTAGTAGATATCTGGGCTACTCAGTGCAAAGGCACTGTTTTTGACACACCAAAATGGTAATTTCTTCATATTCTGTTGCTATTTCTAGTTAATTCTTGAATGTTTTAAACTAAAATCCTTAACATATAGCACCTTCTAAGGTTATTGTAAAATCAGCAATCAAGTCTAACTTCATCCCTAGCTCTGTGCGTTACTTACACCAACTGCTAAAAAGTGGGCAAGTGGGGGCTGGGGAGGGGAGGGCCTGAATAATGAGTCTTAATGAGCAGATGGAAATGAGACTCACACTCACATCTCATTTCATGACGTAGAGAAGTCCCAAGCGGTCGACTCTACATCAGCATCAGCCTTGCAAGGTTCAGGATGATTTTAACCAGTAGTTGGTGTGTTGAGTATCACAGTACAGTCATATCATTTAGTTTATAGCTCAAAAAACACATTTAGGTGTGCAGTACCTCTTTAAATTCTGAATACTTGAAAACAGAAGTTTTCAGTCAAAGCAAAGACTGTATTTATTAAGGAAATGCTGCCACTTCGTGACCAGAGAATCCACCACTCATTCACTTTAATTACATGCCTTTAATTACCCCCCAAGTTGACATGTGCGTGGTGTGACATGACCTTTGGTTGTATCTGCAGCTTTGAAGGAGAACAGCTCAGAGGTGGTGCAGCCTTTCCTTATGGGCTGTGGGACCAAGGAGCCCAAGATCACCCAGCTGTGCCTGGCGGCCATCCAGAGACTCATGACCCACGAGGTGGTGTCCGAGGTAAGGCCTGCCTAAAAACACCCTTTGTGAAATAGAAGATAATTACACTGAACTCATCCATTGTTGTATTCATTGGTATGAAACCGTTAAGAAATAGATATAAACATGTATTGCATTGATATCTTATAAACACAGAAAGTTTTGCAAAGCAATCTTGTGCTCTTCATAACCCCCCCCCCCCCCCCCCCCCCACAGTACAAACAAGGGATCTCATGATGGTAGTAGTCGGAATATGGGTCTAATGATGGTAGTAGTCGGAATATGGGTCTAATGATGGTAGTAGTCGGAATATGGGTCTAATGATGGTAGTAGTCGGTATAGTGTATTCAGTCCGACAGCTGTCTCAGTTTTGACTGCCAGATGCTACTCGAAATTTAATCTGACTTTGATATTAATGTTAATGTACAACACTGAAAGTGCTCCTCCTCTTTGAACTCTGCCAAACACCCATACTTCATCCTCTCCTCTGCTCACAATGCGAACGGTGGAGCCCAGACGTGTTCAGTTCACAAGCCAGTGTCTGTCACCTTTGCCTTTCCCCCTGGTCTGCTCTGCGGAGGAGACCAGCTGTCTGTGGAAAACGCCCTGCCTGCACACAGCCCCTGCAGGGTGATCAGCCGCAGTCATCCTGGGCTCAGTCTAAAAAAGCCCCTTCACCACGCTCCACTGCCCCCGCATCTCACATAAGCCCTGGGGTTTAGCAGTGTGACCGGGACCAGCGGTGGACGAGCTCGACTTCTTTTCCAAACACCCCACACCGATGTCGATAATAAATCAGATTTTCAGTGGAACCAACAGCATTTAGACATCTGGGTGTCGGGCCAAATAATATATTTTTTTTTTTAATGGTTTGCTTGCAGATTATTCTGTTGTTGTTCTTTTGTGCTTTATCAGTGTTTCATGTGGACAGAAAGGATTTGGATTACTTTAGCAGTTTGCTGTAGTGACCTCTGAAGGTCCCATTTTAAGCCTTAGGAGAGGCCATCTTCGCTGCAACCTCATGACCTTCCACTTCACCCTGAGGCTATGATGTTGACCTCTGAACCTATTCTCACTGACTCATTGATCAAAGGTGGGAAGATGGACACTAATTCATGAGGGTTTAAGCTTGTGTGTGTTTGTGTGTGTGTTTGTGTGTGTGTGTGTGTGTGTGTGTGCGTGTGTGTGTGTGTGTGTGTGTGTGTGTGTTTGCCAGGCGGCTGCTGGAAACATCATTAACATGCTGTGGCAGCTGATGGAGAATGGCCTGGAGGAGCTGAAGCTGCTGCAGACGGTCCTGGTGCTGCTCACCACAAACACAGTGGTGCACGATGAGGTCTTATCCAAGGTACTCGCCTACTCACATTAACCTCTTTGTGACGACATATCATCACCAGTCTGAAGAATACCCTAAGCACAGTATCTCACTGGGATTTTAGTAGATCTCAGCATTGAGAAATGAAATCAGAACTAGACATAAAACCATGAATGAAGTGCAACACGTATCTAATTGTTACTGTGTTTAATGCAGTACCAAACCACTCTATGTGTTTTGCTCTCTTTAGGGAGAGAAGGCTTGTGTTTATTAGCTATTCATTCTGTTCACATCCTCCTCACGCTGGGCTTTCTTAAAACACAGGTGTTGCGTCTTCTGTTTGTGTGTGTAGCGTCAGTATGTTTGTCTCTAAAATAGGCTCCTTGCCCCCTTAGGCTATCGTGCTGTGCTTCCGCCTACACTTCACAAAGGACACCATCACCAACAACACAGCTGCCGCCACGGTGCGACAGGTCGTCACTGTCGTCTTCGAGAGGATGGTGGCAGAAGATGAGCGATTTAAAGGTTAGCGTGCACCTCATTAACACAGTTAAGTATATTAGTGGTGTTTTTTTCCCCCTCCTTCTCATGGATGGAGCAGAAGGCTCAAGAAGAAAGGGGCCATTGTGTCCCTGAACAGGGGATATCATCACTTCAAAACGCTGAGCCACTCTGAGAAAAGTTTTCTCCTGCGGGCTCATTTTGCAATCTCGTCTTCTTGCCTTGTTTTCCCTCTGGAGCCAGGAAGAGGAGTTATTCTCAGATCGCCAAAAGCTGCTTATCCCATGACTTAATTCTGAACTCGATGAATAAGTAATGGGGGAGTTTTTTTTTTCCTTCTCTTTTTCGGGCGTATTTTCATTTGTAGGCTGTCTGCCTGTTTGGTGCCGTGTTGATTTTATTACTCCCCCTCCGTGTCCACGTATGATAATGTAATCAGGAGCAGCAGCTCCCGTGGCTGCCTGGTGCTAATGTAATTCAAGACAGGCATGTGTGAGAGTGATTGAGTGCCCCTGTGTGTGAGTGTGTGTGTGTGTGTGTCTGTGTGTGTGTGTGTGTGTGCCTGAGTGTGTGTATGTGTGTGTGTGTGTTTTTATGGATGAGCATACATGCTTGATTCCCTGAGTGATTGAGTGTGTGTGTGTGTCTGTGTTTGCAGTTGTGTGTGTGCATGCTTGTTTGTGTTGACAAATTCAGTCGAAACTGCCTGGAGGGGTCAGAGCAGTGGCCTGTTGTGCCCCCATGAATCTCAGCCTGTCTTAGGCCTGTGGCAAGAGCCCAGCAGTCACATGAGTCGCCTTTGCACCATTCCCACTCAGGCCCGTCTCCGGGGCCAAGCTAGGTCAAATGTCCCTCACCTCTCCCCCCCTCTCACCCCTCTCAGGCATGGCTGATGAGCCCCCGCCAGTCCAGGGCAACAGCAACCGCCGCTCGGTCAGCACCCTCAGGCCCAGTGCCAAGGACGCCTACATGCTCTTCCAGGTACATCCAACAGGGGGAGCTATACACTCATTCTCTTGATTTCCTACTCAGTTGAAATATAGCTTCATTTAGGATGTTTTCTTTATTCCATCTGTGTTTTTCATGGGATATTGACAGTTTCACTGATGTGCTGTTAGAGTTGGATTGGGTTAGGTGTATTCTGGCCAAGGATATTTAAAGGCTAGTATTGGGAAACACCCTTGAGTGATCTTGCATCTGGACTCGGGAGTGGCTGTTAAGGGTTGGCTAGGAGTCTGCTGTAGATTTCAGTGTCTCTCCACTACAATGTTTTTTTTATACTGAAGAAACACTTTTGATCACATGCAGTAGACATTTTGCACACGTTCATCCTCCCTTGTTTTCCCTTCGAATAGGATTTGTGTCAGCTGGTGAACGCTGACGCTCCGTACTGGCTGGTGGGCATGACGGAGATGACGCGCACGTTCGGTCTGGAGCTGCTGGAGTCGGTGTTGAATGACTTCCCTGGAGTCTTCCTGCAGGTCAGCACATTCAACTGTGCTTCCTCATCGCAGACTGCCGCAGGAGAGCACGCAGTGCTGAGTGCACTGAACTGTTTGTTGGGCGATGCATTTGTCCTTGGCCCACGAGGGTCATAGTTTTGCTCTGGTTTCTCTTTTTTCCCCCCCATATATCATGTGTGACTCACAGGAGCGTACTCCCTCTGACGCAATACAGCACATTATGTAGCCTTAACCCCTGCGTGGGGTGATGTACTCTTAGTATTTAAAGGGTAGTTCTGTGAGGTTAACCTGGCCGCACTACTTTTTTGTGCATTATCAGAACATATTCTCCACACATCTGCCCATGTGTGCTTTGAATATATTCGAACTCTTTGTCCTCGTTTACGCTACCGTGTAGTCTGGCCTTTGTAGTCATATTTTAATAATAATAATAATAATAATAAAAAAATAATACATCACATTTATATAGCGCTTTTCACAGTTCTCAAAGACGCTTACATTTGACTTTACTGTCTTGCCACAGTCATGGTTGAGTCATGGTTGTCTGAGTTGTATGCTTCTGCCCATTGGATTGGAAGGCCTTGCTGTAGTTAATCCCCTGAGTTGCTGCCTGTATGTGTTGTGGTCTGATTCAGTTGTGGTTCAAGTCAAGTCAAATTTATTTAAGAAGCACATTTAAAAAAAACTCACGTTGACCAAAGTGCTGTACAATCAAGAGTAGGCAATCACAATAAAATATATTTAATCAAATTCATTGATCCCTCCCTGCAGCACCAGGAGTTCAGCTTCCTGCTGAAGGAGCGCGTGTGCCCCCTGGTCATCAAGCTCTTCTCGCCCAACATCAAGTTCCGGCAGGGCAGCAGCGGTGGCAGCTCGGCCTCGCCCGCGCCCGTGGAGAAGCCCTACTTCCCCATCTGCATGAGACTGCTGCGCGTCGTCTCCGTCCTCATCAAGCACTTCTATAGCCTGCTGGTGAGGACCACAGGGACGCTGTCTCTCTCTCTCTGTCTCTGTCTGTCTGTGTATCTATCTCTCTCTCTCTATCTCTCTTTCTCAGTGTTCATCTCTCTCTCTCTCTCTCGCTCTGTCATTTCTTACTTCCTGTATCTCATCCCTATCTCCATCTCTGTCTCCATCTCTCTCAATCTCTTCCTTTTGCTTACACTCCCCCTCTCTCTTGTGTCTTGTCTGTCCATCTGTATGTCTCTCTCAATCTTTATCTGGCTTTTCCTTCTTGCCTTAGTCTCTGCTCTTGGTGTTCCTGTCATGTCAGTGTTTGTCATTCTCTGCTCTTTTTCTCTCTGGTGTCCGTCGTGGTTTTGTCAGCGACCTGTTCTCAGTGTTCAACCATGTGGTCTCCTTCTATTTCTGTCTTCTTTCGTTGATTTATATTTGTGACGCACGTCTAAAAGTGATGACCGTATGTGTTCACTGTTCCGTGTGCATGTCCATTGTCCTATAGGTGACAGAGTGTGAGATCTTCCTCTCTCTGCTGGTGAAGTTCCTGGACGGGGAGAAGCCGCAGTGGTTGCGAGCCGTGGCCGTCGAGTCTGTGCACCGGTTGTGTGTTCAGCCTCACCTGCTTCGGTAAGAGCGAGAGAGAGAGAGAGAGGGAAAGAGAAAGAGAGAGAGAGAGAGAGAAAGAGAGAGAGAGAGAAAGGCGGACACTGTCACACACTGTCAGTCACGCAGTCCCCACACATACAACATGAATGACAGGCCTACACAAGCACCGTCAGCACCACCCTCATCCTTAACATTCTGTTCCACCTTCTGTGTATAAGTTCTCATCGGTTGTTATTACTATCAGCCGTTTGAAATTTGTCGAAAGGGTGGCCTTGTCTAAAAATGAGCAGTACCAGTTGTCTGTCTGGAATTGATGGGGGGCTGTTAGCCATGGATTTAAGGATAGCTGAAACGTCACGGTGTGCTTAGCGAATGCGTCTGAAACGTGGCTTGTGTGTGGACACTTAACAATTAAGTGGACTGGTGCTTTCATTCTGAAACCCTGTTCCCTTGTAGCTCCTTCTGCCAGTCCTATGACATGAAGCAACACTCCACCAAGGTCTTCCGGGACATTGTCAACGCCCTGGGGTCCTTCATCCAGTCCCTCTTCATCGTGCCCAACGCTGGGAACCCAGCATCCACCAACACACCTGTTGGTCAGTGTAAGCCTCTCTGCTGAAACCTCAGATCTATACAAACATATGACTAGCTGCTTTATAATGGTAGCTTTGTACTTCTGTCTTGATGTCATTCCCTGTTTGAACGTAATTTAGTACTACAGTGCTATGTTTGTACTTTAAAAGTGTAATGAATTCAGTCAGTTGTGGTACAGTGCCTTAGATCTAAAAAAGCCATTGATATGATTAAAAGTGGGTAATACCTGTAGGATTTGTCTTCCTGTTTCTCTCTCTATCTATCTCTCTCTCTCTCTTTCCATCTCTCTCTCAGGTGGTTCTGGGTCGGCAGCGCAGACGGCAGCCCAGAGCGGGCAGGGCTTGGCGGGGGTGAGCGGGGTCCTGACCACGCAGGCTGCCTTTGAGTACCGGGGCACCTGGATCCCCCTCATGACCGTCAGCGTGCAGGGCAGCGCCAAGGCCACCTAGTAAGCGCCGACCGACCGACCGACCGACCGACCCCTCTCTGCCTCGTCCCCCTCACCTCCCGCTCCCCTCTCTGCCTCCTCACCTCCAGCGCCCCTCTCTGCCTCCTCACCTCCAGCTCCCCTCTCTGCCTCGTCCCCCTCACCTCCATTGCCCCTCTCTGCCTCCTCACCTCCAGCTCCCCTCTCTGCCTCGTCCCCCTCACCTCCATTGCCCCTCTCTGCCTCCTCACCTCCAGCTCCCCTCTCTGCCTCGTCCCCCTCACCTCCCGCTCTCGTCTCAGGCGCACAGATGGCTTGACTAAACAAGGCTCAAGCAAAACACGTCCAGACAGCAGCGCCTCTCGTGCTCAGTGCACTGAGGGGTCAGGACTTACTGTGTGTGTGTCTGCTGCTCTTGTGCAAAACACAACAAAACCAGCCGCTGATGCCATGCCCACCAGGTTCACCAGGGTCACCCTAGTATAAAAACCCTTACTGTACACACATCATGCACAAAGCTGTGTGGCTGGGAATGCTTGATGAGATGGTCTTCCTCTTTTCCTTTTTTTTGCCTGCGCTCACCAAATAAATCAACAAATAAAACCAAAAAATGTATTCAGGCTTCTAGAGAATTAAGTGCAGACTACACAATGAGCCTTTGTATCTTGTGCTCATCTTTTCCTGATTAAAACCCCTCAGTAACAAACAAAGCACTGCCGGGCATGATC
Source organism: Clupea harengus (assembly GCF_900700415.2). Taxonomy (NCBI): domain Eukaryota; kingdom Metazoa; phylum Chordata; class Actinopteri; order Clupeiformes; family Clupeidae; genus Clupea; species Clupea harengus. Next base: position 21,896,840 of record NC_045154.1, read on the forward strand.
AGCAGTAGAGTTTATGGCCTGTGTCACCCACCCATCACTGCAGATACACAGAACACTGTAACACATGCAGAGCAACAAGGGTCCAGAACATACGTGTCACGTACATGTTCAGGAACTATACTGAATTATTGCAGTGACAGAACTCAAATGCTAGTACTGATCAAGGTGAATGGCACACGTGTCAAAGATGTGGTAGTGGTAGAGCAGGCGTACATGGTCAGTAAATATATGATAAGATATATAGATATCTTCTAACTCTTTTTCTCCTTAGCCTGGAGATGCTGGACAAAGTTGAGCCGCCGTCCATCCCCGAGGGCTACGCCATGTCTGTGGCCTTCAGCGCCCTGCTGGACCTGGTGCGGGGCATCACCTCCATGATCGAGAAGGAGCTGGCAAAGGAGGAGGAGGATGCCGCCACCCGGGACGGCTCAGAGGCACCCGCCTCACAGGGGAACCCCCAAGAACCCCGTGAGTGAGAGCCTGCTGGGTTGTAGACCACTTCTGTTGTCTTGAAGGAGAACACCAGTTTTTTTTTTATAATTTGGGCCCTATTTTCATATCTGTTTGGGTACACATTTTTACTATGGACAGAAATGTGTTAAAAACTCTATAAATGGCAACTGCTAAACGGCTATAATAACAACAACAATAATAACAATATAATCCTATGGGGCTGTGGAAAATGACTGCAGTCATTAGATCTTCCGGACTGGAAGAAGAGAAAGGTAAACTGATGATTGTAGAACCAGTCATTTTCTGTAGTTTCTTTGCAGTTATTGAGGTAAATTGACACAAATCTACCTCTGTAGGGATCCTTTCCATGTTGTCAGACATTTACAATAAAATGTACAAGTCCGTCAGTGGTGAAAACAAGCGTTTACTTTGACGTGGATGGTTGCCACATAGGATTACAAAATGCCAAATGATCAAGAGTTCTCCTTTAATAGCAATACACGCCAGCTGTGAACAATACAGGCCAGCTTTCGGCAATGTAAGAATAACATACCGATCAAAACAAAACAAAATACTGTTCATTGGACTTAAAATGAAATGTTATTTGGACTTCAGTTAGTTGTAGACGATCTGGTCTGTTCAAGTGGTTGAATAAGCTTAAATCTTGGTGCTCAGCTTTATGGCGAGTACACAAAAACAACAAAAGATGACTTTGTTAACCACAGTTACCACCATTTGTTAACCACCTTGGGCCTACAAGCCAAGTGTAAGGCACATATGAGCAGAAAGCATATATATAACAGCAAAACTGATTTTTTTTCAGGTATGGGGAAAGAACAGGAAGTTTGTTTCAAAGTAATATACTGACCTCTAGCTGTAGGAATGCCAATAGCATGTTAAATGTGAGCCCCCCCCCCCCCCGATTTTACTGGACTTTAGCCTTTTAGATGTAAAGTATTCAGTTTATAAATACCTGAATATATGCAACAACACACTTTTTGCTTATATAATTCTAGTTAAACATGTCAGTTAACCCAACTGTGGCCTTCATTCTCACTTCTGCCATTTTTGTCAGGCTATTAAGTTCTGTGTTAAAGTTTCTTTGTGTTCCCCTGTCTCCAGTGGCGCATCAGGTGTGGGAGGAGATGGTGAATGCGTGTTGGTGTGGCCTTCTGGCTGCTCTCTCTCTGCTTCTAGACGCCAGGTACCACTCCACTTTGTATTTACTGTCACCCAGAACAGGAGGGGATGGGACTTCAACTATTGGAAGCCCTCTGTAACTCTGGCTGTATAACTGAATATGTTTAGTTATGAAACTGGAAGCTTCCTAACCTCTTAGACTTTACATTGACCAAAGCAGCTTGTCTCCTATCAGTGCTTTTCCTGAAGGCAATTACACAACACTGATATGTCTGTCTCCCTTAATATGTGTTCTAGTAAAAGACAAGCATCTTTTTAACAAGCTACTTGTATTAGCATCTGCTCGTTAAGCCCTGACAATGCTCAATACTGACATTTCAAGTCCCTGAAAAATGTAAAAAAAAATGTGATAATTAAAAGTTAGATATTTTGAGGTATGTTTTTGATGAGTATTTGGAGTGCTATAGTTTCTTTATATCCGATATGAGGGGGGGTTCATGTTTACCTGTGGGTGTTTGCCATGTGTACCTGATCTCTCTTTCCTCCACAGCACGGACGAGACGGCCACGGAGAACATCCTGAAGGCGGAGCTGACCATGGCCACTCTGTGTGGGCGTCTGGCCCTGGTGACGCCACGGGACGCCTTCATCACGGCCATCTGCAAGGCCTCCCTGCCCCCGCACTACGCCCTGACCGTCCTCAGCAGCAATGCAGCCAACTTCTCCAACAAGAGTGAGCCAGGCCCCTCTCGTTCTCTCTGCACACTGGGTTTGTGTGTGTGTGTGTGTGTGTGTGTGTGTGTGTGTGTGTGTGTATATATAGAGAGAGAGAGTTCCAGACTGACTGAATGTATATGTCTTCATCTCTGTGTGTCTATGCCACATTGAGTATATTACCCTTGTGTCTCTTTGTGTGGTCTGTTCCTATCCGGAACTGCCACTGTCCATCACTTCTACACAGATATGTGTGTGTAATCAAACAGTCATATGATAGGCTTGCTAGATCCCATGGCTAGTTGCATCAATCTTGAATCTTGTCTGTGTACCTGGAATGTGTAACAAAATACATTGCAGATTGGAGATGTTTGTATTTAATTTGAATTGGGCATGGACTGGTATAAATGAGTGATGGTGAAAGGAGTGTGGTTGTGTTGCGTTATGTTATCAGTGTTGTTTGACTTTCCTAAACGATGTGTGCTTAGATGTACGCTGCCCCGAGGAGCACGTCTGATCTGTTACTTAGGTGTCATTAAGCCGTGCGATGCCTACTGCTCATACAGTAATTAGTCACAGCAGGATAAGCGTGTCAGGGGAAGTCTACCTCTCTTTTTCGCTCCCTCTCCCAGTCTCTCTTTTACACATCACTGTCCCTCTCTCTCTCTCTCTGTCTCTCTCTGTCTCTCTCTGCCTCTCACACTCGCACCTACACACACACACACACACACACACACACACAGATATATACACACAGACAGACACACATACACAGATCCCCCTCATAAATATTACATGCGGAGAAATGATCTTAACTCTGAAAGCACCCGAGTGATAAGTCGCATCACTTAAACTGGCGCCACATGTAAATTGGCTGCAGTGCTAATCTCGTGTGGCGTAGTTTGCATGGGTATGAATTAATCAAGGCGCCCAAATGTGTCGTTACCGCCGCTCTCGCAGCACGCGCTGCGCTTTTTGGAGTGGTCCTGCGAGTGTGCCGTCTCAATTAGCGCCACTTTGATGGTGATCAAGTGTAGATTAATAGCCCAAAACATGCACAGTATGATTTGCTGTGAGTGCAGCTGTTTGCCCTCTCTGCCTCTGTAATTTTGTTTTTGACGTAGTCGTGTTTAATGTGTGTGTGGGTGTTTATTGTGTGGGTGTTTATTGTGTGTGTGTGTGCGCGCGTGGACTCCTGTAGCATAATTAATATTGTAATCACAGACATGTCTTCACCATTGGTGTGTAAACTATTGTCCGTGGGGATGCAACGCCCTCTTGTGGCCGATGCATGCTGCAGCACCTTTTTGAGTTGCATATATCTGAATACGAGTCGGTGAGTTTGACTGTGTGTCCGTGTGCTTTCCCCCAGCCTACTCCATCCAGGGCCAGAGTGTGCAGATCATCAGCCCCTCCAGCGAGTCCCACCAGCAGGTGGTGGCTGTGGGTCAGCCCCTCACAGTGCAGCCCCAGGGCACGGTGGTGGTGAGTAGCTGCCCTCTGACTGTACCACTGCTCTTACCACTCAACCCTCTTTGAACAGTCAGAAACATATCCACACTGTACCACATTCATGTCCTTTTGCTTGTTTTTAAATGGACTCGGGATTAATTATAATAGCTACTTAAGGAGGTTTATGTTATGTTAATTATCTCTCTCTCTCTCTCTGTCTCTCTCTCTCTCTCTCTCTCTCTCTCTCTTTCGCTGTCTTTCTTTTTCAGCTCACAGCTAAAAACATCCAGTGCATGCGGACCCTGCTGAATCTGGCCCACTGCCATGGCGCTGTGCTGGGCACCTCCTGGCAGCTTGTTCTCGCCACACTCCAGGTGAGTTACACACACACACATACACACACACACACACACACACACACACACACACACACACACACACACTCACTTTCATGAGGAAGACTTATTGCAGTGCTTTAAATCTACCTGACTCTCCTGAAGGCTCTCATGCAGTTGATTTGTTAGCACTCCTCTCCATGCTCCACCAGCTCCTATCTCTCTCAGTCTCCCTCTCAGTGCTGGTGTCTCTCGCTCATTCATTCCTCTCTCTATCTCTCTCAGTCTCCCTCTCAGTGCTGGTGTCTCTCGCTCATTCATTCCTCTCTCTATCTCTCCGTCTCCTCAGTGCTGGTGTCCCTCGCTCATTAATTCCTCTCTCTATCTCTCCGTCTCCTCAGTGCTGGTGTCCCTCGCTCATTCATTCCTCTCTCTATCTCTCTCAGTCTTCCTCTCAGTGCTGGTGTCTCTCGCTCATTCCTCTCTATCTCTCTTAGTCTTCCTCTCAGTGCTGGTGTCTCTCGCTCATTCCTCTCTATCTCTCTCAGCTGGTGTCTCTCGCTCATTCCTCTCTATCTCTCTCCGTCTCCCTCTCTCAGCTGGTGTCTCTCGCTCATTCCTCTCTATCTCTCTCAGCTGGTGTCTCTCGCTCATTCCTCTCTATCTCTCTCCGTCTCCCTCTCTCAGCTGGTGTCTCTCGCTCATTCCTCTCTCTCGTCTTCTCTCTCTCCCCAGCACCTGGTGTGGATATTGGGCCTGAAGCCAGGGGTTGGCGGCGTGCTGAAGCCAGGCCGTGCCGTGGAGGGCCCAAGCACGGTGAGTGTGTGTGTGTGTGTGTGTGTGTGTGTGTGTGTGTGTGTGTGTGTGTGTGTGTGTGTGGAGTAGGGCAGGGCCCAAGCACGGTGAGTCCCCTCTGCCGTTTACCAGGGCTGGGCCAGTGGGAACCCTCTGATTGACCTGAACAGAGCCCGGTCAAAAGCCAGTCCATCATGCGTGCCCACTGCACACATCTCACGAGTCGGCTGATGTGTTCTACTGTGTCCAGTCAAACAAAAAAAACAAGTCAGCCGTAGCAGATCGCAGACACAGGAGATAGCAGACTCTAGACTCACGGGGATTTGGATTGTTTACTTCTCTGTTTATCCCAAGAGCTCCCTTGACTGCAGTGTTTTGTTTTTTTCCCCCCTATTACCCAGGTCCTGACCACGGCTGTGATGACTGACCTGCCTGTCATATCCAACATCCTCTCCAGGCTGTTTGAGAGTTCCCAGTAAGCACAACCCATCTCTCCAGGAGTCACTAGTGCGCACGAGTAGCCTGTCTCTGATTTGTGTGTTCTCTAATGCGTGTGATGTGTGGCTTTAGGTACCTGGATGATGTATCCCTTCATCACCTGATCAATGCCCTCTGCTCTCTGTCCATGGAGGCTATGGAGATGGCCTATGGAAATAACAAGGTGAGTAGGAGTAGTGGGACCACAGTTCTACAATGCCATGATTGCACTGCTTGGTTTGTGTGAAGTCCATGTAGTTTGTTAAGTACCTATTTAGTTTGTTAGTTAGTCTATTCAGGTTTTATAGTCTATTTAGTTTGTTAAGCACCTATTTAGTTTGTTAGTCCATTCCGTTTGTTAGTCTATTCTGTTTGTTAAGCCCCTTTTTAGTTTGCTAATCTATTCAGTTTGTCAATTTGTCTATTCATTTATTTCAACGAACATGTTACTATCTCAAACGATTTGCTCTGTCATCTGAACTCTTCTGATGCGTGTGTTCCCTGCGGTGGCTCCAGGAGCCTTCCCTCTTTGCGGTGGCTAAGCTCTTAGAGACGGGGCTGGTGAACATGGACCGCATCGAGATACTGTGGAGACCCCTCACAGCTCATCTCCTGGAGGTGAGCTCTTTTAACAGCATGCGTGTGCGTGTGAGTGTGATTGTGAGTGTGCGTGTGCATGTGCATGTGCGTGTGTGTTGTGCTGGGAAGGAGAAGAGCAGATGTGATGAGGTGGAGGGAAGTGTAATGAAGCTAATGTAGCTATGCATTTTTTCCCCCCATTTGTGCTATGCTTAGTTAATCCTATAGTTTAGATTTGTGTAATGTGTGTAATATTCAAACGGTTATATTCAAATTCCCCACCTGGAAGCGGTTGTTCAACTGCTCTCTGCACTCAAACAATCATTCTTAGTATGGGTGGTAGTCTTCAGGGTTTGAGAGGCTGTGTTTTTGTCTTTTATCGGTGTATATGAAATGGTCGTCTTCATGCTGTCTCTCTTTCTGTCTTTCTTCCTATTGCACCCGTGTCGGGTTGTGCAGAAGGTAAGATCAGAATCTCTTCCCAATCTCTTATGTGGACATAGAAGGCCAGCAAGCTTATCCAGCCATGTCCTATTTCCATTTGATGGAATGTCTTCTCAGGATGTGATTTTTCTTCCATTTCACTTTTCACTTCAGTCATGACACAGTGGCGTGATTACATGCCATTTTTTATTATTAAGAGTTATTTAACAGACCTACTCAGAAGTTGCAGAATGTGCGTCTGTGTTTGAAATTCTTTCCAGAAAGGAATTCTTCACCAGCACTCTTTGTGTAAATCACTATGTACAATCAATCACATGTGAAATTGTCACTGAGCCCGCTGTGTGTTGCACTGTCAGAAATCGTCTTGGCACACCAGAGAGCCGTGTGATTTGTTTATCAGCTGCAATGACGAGTGAGCCGATTCTGTCACTGGGTGTCAGTCATTCTCTTCTATCCACATCACTGACTGGAGGGCACCCCAAGGAAAAGCGACAAGGAGTCGCTTGCCTGTGTTTTCTCAGTTTGAAGTCTGTCTGTCTGTCTGTCTCTGTCTCTGTCTCTGTCTGTCTGTCTCTGTCTGGTTAAACTCTCTCCTGTCGGCTGTTTGTTGAGTCCCGTCACTTTATAAACGGCCTGTGTTGTTGTTTTTGTTTGCCTCCTTTGCTCTGTGCGCTGTTTTATCACAGTGTGTCAGTGTACGCTTCCTAATGTTGTTTTGTCTCGTCTCTCGAGTCTAGTCTTGTGTCTTGTGTCTTGTTTTGCCTTTTGATGTGTTTGTATGTGTGGATTGTCTCTGGTGTCTTAAATCTCTTTCTATGTGTGTGTGTTTCTGAACACACGCCATACCCTTGTGTTTCTGTCTGCTTCTTCTGTTTCTCTTGTAGGTGTGTCAGCACCCTAATGCCCGTATGAGAGAGTGGGGTGCGGAGGCGGTGACCTCACTCATCAAAGCCGGCCTTTCGTACAAGCATGATCCTCCTCTGTCCCAGAACCAGGTACTCTCTAGACCAGAACCGACTTCTTAGGGTTCAGCCGTATAGACCCGGTTCCACCTTATTCTTTTCTGGGACACACAGGTTCTTGTTTCTGAATTGTGTCATGCAACATCAAAGTGGTAATTGGGTGGTTTTTCAGTGATTTTTCAGATGTTTGAAGTCTTGTTTGAAGTCTGTTTCTCGCACTGAGCCGAGACACACATTTTAAACTTGCCTCAGTAGTCCATAAGTAATTGATGTCATAGTCTCCAGTGGCCGTCATGTGGCTGTTTACCATCTGGACTCCCTCACTTCAGAGTCAGGCCCAATGAGGTTCAATGTAGACATTAATTTCCCTTAATTAAGCCTTATTAATGCATAGAGGTGCTGTATGTATGTATGTATGTGCTCGTGTGTGTGCGCGCATACGTGCACGTGGTTATCGTTTGCCTGACCGCGGTTCCTCTGCTCCTCCCATAGCGGTTGCAGCTGCTCCTGCTGAATCCGCTGAAGGAGCTCTCCAACGTGCTCCACGCCGACATCAGGCAGAAGCAGCTTGAGTGTGTCCTGCAGATCCTGCAGAGTCAGGGGGACAGCCTGGGGCCCGGCTGGCCCCTGGTGCTTGGCGTCATCGGAGCCATCCGCAACGACCAAGGGTGAGGGGACAAATACCTGGAGAGGAGACAGAGACAGAGATGGAATTGCTGTAGTGAATGATGCCCTTGTCTCTGTTCTCATGAAAGGCAGAGAACGCCAGCATAATCAATTAGTTGATTTGGAACCACTGATTAGGAACGGAGATAAAATAATATGTCTTGTGAGGTTAGTTTTCCAAACAATAATTTAGGTCGGTCTTGGACTGTATTAGATTAAATTTTTGTTGGAGTGGCTCCATTCGGAGCTCAATTTAGACTGACAGTCTGCTTAATCCTCATCAGGAAAGCTTTAAATGTTCTCCCTGAGATTCCAGATGGAATGTGGAAAGAATCTCAAGAAAGCATACATTCAAATGCTTGTGTGACACATAATTAGAATCACATTAGCACGTCCACTAGCCTTCACCTTCAAAAAATAAACTGAGGTGCTTTAAATGTTCTTACTGTGCCAATGTTTCATTTCAGAGAGTCCTTAATCCGAACAGCCTTCCAGTGCCTGCAGTTGGTGGTAACTGACTTCCTACCCACCATGCCTTGCACATGCCTCCAGATTGTAGTGGATGTTGCTGGCAGCTTTGGTCTTCAGAACCAAGAACTCAACATTAGCCTCACCTCCATTGGCCTTCTGGTAAGAGGAACACCGTTTCAAAACTGCATTCACTTTCAATCCCGTTCAGGCTAGCACCAAAACCCTGTCAAGTTTTTAACCTAACTTCACATTAACCTGTTTCTGGCTCGCCCTCCCCCTCTTCCTCATTTCCCTGTAGTGGAACATCTCGGACTACTTCTTCCAGAGGGGAGAGACCATCACGAACGAGCTGGAGCGGGAGGAGGTCATGCTGGAGAAACAAGCCCTGGAGAAGGGCGAGCCTCTCAACAGGCCCTTCCACCCGGCGCCTCCCTTCGACTGCCTCTGGCTCTGTCTCTACGCCAAGCTGGGCGAGATGTGCGTGGACCCGCGGCCCGCCGTCCGCAAGAGCGCCGGCCAGACCCTGTTCTCCACCATCGCCGCCCACGGTACACTCCTGCAGCAGCCCACCTGGCACATCGTTGTCTGGAAGGTAAAGGAGCCCCCTGTGACCTCTAAACATGACCCCTGTGACCCCTAATCATGACCCCTCCTCCTAGAGCTGACCAGGAACACTGCCTGTATGAGCACATTGATCGTGTAGTGCAGACTGAACTCAGCGAGAAGTAGACTAATAATAATAATAATAAACTTTATTTGTATAGCACCTTTCAAAACAATGCCGCTTAAAGTGCTTAACAGCAAAGAAATTACGGGCAAAAACAAATTACATGCACAGTGATTAAAAAAAAAATAGACATAAAATAAACATAAAACATAAACATAAACATAAGACTAGTGTGGGCGATAGTGGTTCAGGCGGTACAGGAGTCATTTAGCAATCGGAAGGTTGCTAGTACGATCTTGACTCGCAATCGGTGTATGAATGGGTAGATATCTGACGCATTAATCTGTAAAGCGCTGTGAGTGCTCTATGAGTAGAGCGCTATATAAATGCATTCCATTCACTAGAATTTCCCCTTCGATAGAGTGCTCTGTTGTCCCGTCTGACGTGACCATTTTAGATTACTTCATTTCTGCCAAGTAAATCAACATTTCACCGTTCATTTTTTTTTTTTTTTTTTTTACATTTCTAAAGCTGCGTTAGTTGTTCCAGAACCATCTCTTAGACGGATAGCTCTGCTCCCCCTGCCCTGATTTGACCCAGCATGCATTGCATCACTTTTGTCAACCCTAATCAGTATGATGGGTTTCAGATTAGTGTAGTTTAGCTTTGTTTAGTTTAGTTTATCGTGTGTTTGCCTCTGTTGCAGGTGCTGTTCCATCTCCTGGACCGTGTGAGGAAGTCCTCAACCACAGCTGACAAGGAGAAGATCGAGTCTGGGGGCGGGAACATCCTCATCCACCACTCACGGGACACGGCAGAGAAGCAGTGGGCGGAGACTTGGGTGCTCACTCTCGCTGGGGTGGCACGGATCTTCAACACCAGAAGATACCCTCTGCAGCAGCTAGGTGTGTGGAGACTGATTTCAGGCCAAGAAAGATAGTTTGTATGGGTGTGATTGCAGGCTTATTCAAGGTTTGGAATGAAGATGTTGTATATGTAATGGGTGCATAGCCTATTGATTCTTTAAAAGCTTATCGTTTGTAGCATGATGTTTGTAGCATCACAGTGCCATGGTATTCAATCTGCAGTGTTCATCAGGGTGGTTTAAAAGAAACCTGATATCATGACTCATCAGTTTTACACAAACCATACACAGTAAAGGTGCAGCCCACGATTCTAATCCAGTACACTTTTGGTCAAAATCACTGCTCCGCATAGTCCTCCATAGTGGTTCAGACAGAGCCATAAATAATTCCAGCCAATCACCACGTTGCCTCAGGGGTGTGGAAGGGAAGGGTGTAATTTGAAATGCTGTTGAGTTCAGATATCAACAACCTTTCGCCAGAACTCTACCTTTTAATTTATTGTAATACAATAGAGTGGTAGTGACTCACAGGTCAAGGGAGAAGGAAAATATTTATCACATTAGATACATGGAAAAAATGCAGTACTGCAGTAACATGAACTCAGTGAACCTCACATTGCATGTATGGGGGGTTTGACCATAGTGGAAAGAAATCAGGCACGTGTTTATGACTATTTTGCTCACATCTGGCTTTTATCCCTCAGGTGATTTCTTCAAGGCCTGGGAGGTGCTCCTGGACCACATCCAGTCGGCTGCCCTCAGCAAAAACAACGAGGTCTCGCTGGCCGCCCTCAAGAGCTTCCAGGAGATCCTGCAGATAGTCACCCCCGTCAAGGACACAGAGAAGCCCGAAGCCCTCGCCGCCATGTGCGTGCCCCCCGTGCTCGTGGACGCGCTGGCGGCCGCCGGCCCCGGCAGACCCCTGCTGCGCTCTGACTCGCTGGCCGAGCGTCTGGCCCAGCGCTACATGAACAGCGCCCAGGCCCAGCCTCCCCTGCCGCCTCCGCCCGGCGGCGCGGAGGAGCTAGACGACTCGGCCCTGTGGTGGTCGGCCTGGAACACGTGGTACCGCACGGGCACCGAGTGCACGCGGCCGCCGCCGCCCGGCGCCGACAAGCCCGCCTTCATCCCCAGCCAGCCCTTCCTGACGGCGCTGGTGCAGATCTTCCCGGCGCTCTACCAGCACGTCAAGAGCGGCTTCAGCATGGAGGACCTGCGCAAGCTGGGCGTCATCCTGCACGGCGCCGTCTCCGTGCCCATCAGCTCCGACGCATCGCCCTTCATTCTGCCCTCCTACACCGAGGCCGTGCTCACTAGCCTGCAGGAGGCCGTGCTCACAGCCCTCGACGTCCTGCAGAAGGTGCCGTACCACCTCGAACACACACATTAGTTCACACATGTTTAGTTGCTTAGAAAACTATATATTATTCATATATTAATATATTCCTGCACACCCACACATACACGGACAAGAACATCTGTGAAAACGCACACACTCTCACGTATGCAGTCGCAAACGTGGGAACTTTTACTCACACCCTTACACACTCAGGCATAGATGCTCACGCACACAAAACACACCTGAACACCCCCACACAAGCCACTGCACTCTCACAAACTGATACAGAATCCTGGGAACTGATTTATGATCAAATAGAAGGAATCCAGTGGTTATATGACTCCTCTGCTAAACCAGCTGGAGTTGGAACACCTCTCCCAGCTGTCCCGTGATTCCCAGTCCTGGCTAGGAAACTCTATATTTTCATGTGAAAATACATACTGTGTTAAGAATGTGAACCATGGGAGTTTCCTCGGATGTATGTATGTATGTGTGTGTGTGTGTCTGTGTGAGTGCGTGCATGTCTTGTCTGTCTGTGTGTGTGTGTGTGTGTGTGTGTGTGTATGTGGGACATTGATGTCTGTATTTAAGTGTTGTCCCCTTTTCCATGGCAGGCCATTTGTGTGGGGCCGGAGACCCTGCAGGTTATGTACCCTGCCATCTTCGAGCAGCTGCTGCTGTTTGTGGAGTTCTCCTGCAAGCCTCCGCAGTACGGCAAAGTGGAAACCAAACACGTGGCCAACGCTAAATACAACCAGGTGGGTGGCCACGTGACGACTACCTCTCCGCTCCGGTGCTCTTGGTTGCCCTCTCTGCTAGGTTTTGTAGGCCACGAGTGTTCCTCGACAGGCCTCTCCCCGGAGCCGTGTGTGTGTGTGCGTGCGTGTGTGTGTGCGTGTTTGCGTGTGTGTTCTGTCCAGCGTCCCCTTTCTCTTTGCCCTCATATTGCATCAAGGGTTTTATTTGTGTATAACATGCTTCACAGTAGTGGTTGTGTTGCCCGTCATAGAGAGAGAGATCTAGACCAGAACTAGTTGTTCACGTGAGCTCTCGTGGTGCGTAGAGTTACCTAATTGACTAATGTTGAGTGTCCTACATCTCTATGAGGTGAGTATTGTAGATATGGATCCGTTACTCTTAGCTGGATTTGTAGATGAAAAAACACATCCCTGATGTAAACTTTGAATTCATGTGACCCTTGAGTAGTGGCTCCTTTCGGTTCCTCTTCCTGGTTCTGATGTCACAATGGTACAAAGAAGCCCATTGACACCACTGTGCTTTCCTCCACAACTTTGCGGCAACATCACAGTTGCAGTGTCACATGCCAAGTGTCGATGCTTAATTCTCCGCTCAGCCTCCTCCAAGTATTGATCGGCCTTCATTCAGTGCCGCGGTGTGAAGAGTGACATAGCTGAGTTGCTGCAGCAATGCACTGTTTGAACTGAATTTACCAACCGACCAAATGGCCAGATAAACGTGTCTGTGTCCGTGTCCGTAGCTAAAGTCCGTATTTAAATCCACTGCACATCTGTCTGTATTTGATGTCGTCGTCAGTCAGTTGGTCAAGCGGTTCAATACTTGTATTGGCACTGGACTGTCTGTAGTGGCCAGTAAAGGAGTTAACGGTTGTTCACTCTTCTCTCATTCTGTTTTCTGTACTACTCAATGGATCCACTTTAGATCCAACTGTTTGCACCGGTGAGTCTCCATTCCGTCAGTCCCCCTCTAGCTACACAAGCTTAGCTGAATGGTAACACTGCTAGTCGAGGGATTTCACCTTCTGTTGTCCTCCTCCTCCTCCTCTTCTGTCCTCCATAACTCACGTATGTCTGTCTCTCTCTTTCTCTCTCTCTCTCTGTCTCTCTCCCTCTGTCTCTCTCTCTTTCTCTTTTTGTGCTCTCTCTGTCTGCCTATCACTATTCATTCTAACTCTTGTACATATGGACTTTACTTTGGGTTTTTGGTCTTGACTGCGTTTGCATGCTTTGCTGTTTTAAATCTATGCCACCTTACTGATTGTGTTCCTTTTTTTTTTTTGCCCTGTCAGCACACAACACAGGTATATGGATTTATTCTGTCCTGTCATAAACAAAGTCAACACTTATAAACACAAGATTCTCTTTATCTCTGTCTCTCTCACTCCCATCCCTCCACCCCCGCCTGTCTCTCTCTCTCTCTCTCTCTCTCTCGCTATCTGTATTTTTTTTCCTCCTACAGGCTGAATGGGTGGCCTTAAACTATGTGCCCTTTGCTGAGAGGTCTCTTGAAGTAGTGGTAGACTTGTACCACAAGACTGCTTGCCACAAGGCAGTCATAAACGAGAAAGTTCTTCAAAACATCATCAAGGTAAGCCCCCTCTTCACAGCGCTCATTATTGCATCCGGTTTAGGGCGTATAGGCTGCATGTGTAGCAGCCCAGCCAGTATGCATTTCCTGTTGTCTATACAAAAAGGGGCACAAAACAAAAGGCTGTGATTCATAGTATAATGATACAGAGACGCACGCACACACACAGAGCACTCATACAGACAGCTGTGTCAGTTTAATTGCTGTTATTACGGCATGTACGCGGTGATTGGAGTCATGCAAACCTCCGAGGGTGGTAGTCAGAAGCAGTAAAATCACTACGTGCGGGACGGCAGATGTCCAGAGGCTGGGAGGCGTGAGAAAGGCCAGGCTGGATGTCGGGGTGGAGATTGTGCGAGGCCTCCACACCCGGCAGCAGCCTGAGGGAGCAGGAGTCACACGCACGCACGAGGAGTGTCTCCCTGTCCGCACGCGGTGTTACTAATGCCCCAGTTATTCTCAGCCTCACACCCTGCTGCCCTTCATCCTTACCTCTGTCTACACTGTGTCTCCACTCTCTTAGCCCTGCCTCTGTAGTCCTGTTGTGATCTCCTCCTCATCCTCCCTGACTCTCTGTCTTTTTCTGTTTTTGTTTTCTGTCTACTGGTTTGACCTTGCCTGTTTTTTTTCTTTTCTTTTGTTCCTAATTCCAATACCCTTCATGCTTGCATTAACTCTCCCTCACATTCACTCACGGCATTCTCTCTTTCTCTCTCTATCTCTCTCTCGCTCTTTCTCTCTCTCTTTCTCTCTCTCTCTTTCCGTCCTCCTCCTCCTCCCTGTCTCTAGACCCTTCGGATGCCGCTGGGCCTGAAGTACGCCTGCCCTGCGGAGAGCACGTGGAAGCTGGCCGTCTCCTCGCTGCTCAAAGTGCTCTCAATCGGCCTCCCCGTCGCCCGCCAACACGCCTCCTCCGGCAAGTTTGATACCATGTGGCCAGAGCTTGCCGGCGCCTTCGAAGATTTCTTGTTCACCAAAAGGTACGTGGGCCGCCACAGCTCCAACAGATAAACCTGAATATGTATCGACATCAGCACCTTGAGACAATAGGGTGCAGCACAGGTCGGATTACACTGACACTATATTACATACCAGCCTGTTCCAGCATGCCTTTTTCTTTTGTCCAGCATGCCTCCGGATAACCTGTCGATCCAGGAGTTCCAGAAAAATGAAGCAGTCGATGTTGAGGTATTGTCTCTACTTTGTGCTGACTTCCCATTGTCTGCACCGTAGTAGATCACTTGGGGAAGATGATTCCCTGTAGCCTGTGACCTGTAACGTTAACCACGGTGTTCTCGTCACAGGTGGTGCAGCTGATCAGCACAGAGATTTTGCCATTCGCCAACTTCATCCCCAAAGATTTTGTTGGCCAGATCATGGCGATGCTCAACAGAGGCTCCATCCACTCTCAGTCCTCCTCTTTCACTGGTGAGCTGCATGAAAGTAACACAACCCACCTCACATTCAAATAGCCTCCTCAGCTCACTGTACTTTTATGCAGCTTTTTTACTTCATGGATATTACTATGTATAATCTTCTACATTAAGGGCTGTGTAATATTTAAGGTTGCGCAGAGCAATGCATTGTGGGGGGTATACTCCAAACCCATATTAGCCTTTTTTGCGTGCTCGTATAATTGCTGCCATTGTGTGCTGTGTCTGACTGTGACGACATTCCCTGCCCACGCTTGTGCGGCTTGCAGAGGCTGAGATTGACATCCGGATGCGGGAGGATTTCTCCAAGGTGTGCTTCGAGACGCTGCTGCAGTTCTCCTTCAGCAACAAGGTGTCCACGCCACAGGAGGGCTACATCTCGCGCATGGCGCTGTCGGTGCTGCTGCAGCGGGCGCAGGACGTGCTGCGGCGCTACGTGGAGGACGAGAGGCTGAGCGGGCGCTGCCCACTGCCCAGGTGAGGCGCATGGGTCTGTTGCTTCACCCCACATAAAGGCCACACACACACACACACACACAGACATACAGACATACAGACATAGACACACACACACACAGACACAAAACGCTTTAGAAGTTCCAGGTACACATAAAGAGGCACATACACACACATAAACTCAAAAATCTAAATTCCCATAGAAATAAATCAACATTCCCAGAGATCCTCAACGTCGTGTACTGGGCACACACACACATACATCACCTTTATAAGTTCCTCACATCCATAAACACACACATACACTCATACAAACTACATTCCATGTAAGTACATCAATTCTATGTTACAAGCACATACACCCACCCACACACATACACGCACACACACACACACACACACACACACACACACACACACACACACACACACACACACAGAGAGACTCAATATGTTGTAATGTATGCTCACTCAATTCAAACTCCCACATGATATATACACATACACCCACACACACAAGCATATATAACATAATACATGGACATACATAGGCACTGCATACCCTCATATCCCCACCTAATCCTCTCTCACACTGACTCATGTACAAACACACTCCATATATACACTTATACACACTCTCAGCTAGAGCTGAGGGTTGATGCATAGGTAAGTACTTTGGCATTGCCCTCAGGCAGCTGTCTCATGTCAGACACTGCAGTTCTACTGGCTGTCAACAGTGAATATCCCCTACTGTGGGTACTTACAGTGGATGTCTGTGAGAGAGAGAGTGTGTGTGTGGGTGTGTGTGGGTGTGTGTGTGGGTGTGGGGTGCAGACACATACTAGCATAACAGCTCTCTCACTGTATCTTTCTCAGTGCACAGAGGATGAAGCTTGATTGCCATCTGCTCAGGTTAATGCCATTTGCATCATTCTCGCCTGCACTGTTTTTACCCCTTCCACCCATCGTTTCTTTCGTCCCCCCCGATGTTGACACGTCTGACGGCTGTTTGTCGTTTTCCTCTGAGTTGATGCCATGTGTACTAATCGTCAAGCCAAATATTAAGAGGGTTGGATTAGATTCTGTCAGCCTGATCATCTTTGTTATCCTTCCTCTAGGCAACAAGTCACCGAAATCATCTTTGTCTTAAAAGCAGTTAGCACTCTAATGGACTCACTTAAAAAGACCCAGCCAGAAAATGGTGAGTAATTTAAGGATTTTACTAAGAGTTTGAGTGGATAATGATAAATGTTCATTCTTTATAAGCAAAAGGATGTACTACATAATGTCTCTAATGATGCTGGTTAACTAAATCGTTTCTACAAGTGATATTGAGAACTGGGTGTAGAGAGCCGACATACAGCATATAGGTACCAATACTGTTCAGTTCTCATGTACGTCAGGCTCCCCTGAAGCAGAGCAGTGGTAAAATGTCCCAAAGATGGAAGTTATTTCAGCTTTCAACTGTATCATGGAATTAAACAGTATGTTTGATGTTGGTTGTCTCTCATATCTGTTCTCTCCTTCTCCTCATCCTCCATCTCTCTCTCTCTCTCTCTCGCTCTCTCTCACTCTCTCTCTGCTGTCTAGTGGACGGAAACACCTGGGCCCAGGTCATAGCGCTGTACCCCACGCTGGTGGAATGCATCACTTGTTCCTCCTCGGAGGTCAGCTCAGCTCTCAAGGAGGCCCTGGGGCCCTTCAAAGACTTTATGCAGCCCCCCGTGTCCAAAGTGCAGAACGGGGAGTCCTGACCAGCCACCCCTCGCCCCCCCTCAAACCGGGATCAGGAGGAGGGAGGACTTTTTAATTACTTGAGGGGGTAAAAAAAAGTTGAATGTGTCCTTACTACGCCACAGGAGCGGACTCTGATCTCCCACGAGCCTGTTTGAAGGACAGTAACCCATAGCAACCGCCGTGGCAAATGGTATTGAACGCTCCGCGATCAAGGGTTGACCTTCATCACCATAAGCTTCTCAAACACATTGATGACCCATTCCCAATGGCTGGACTCACAGTTGATTAACTGCTACAGTACATTTGCAGTGTTTTTTTTTCTTTTCTTTTCTGCAAGGGGAGTTGATGTACAGTGTGTGTGGTGATAAGTGTTAACGATGTAAGTCAGAATGAGTTATCTGGGCTTTATTCATCTTTGAAATGGAGAAGAAAAAAAAAACAGCGAACAAAGAAACGTGTGAAGGAAGAATGCTCTTTTGTGGTGGACTCTTTTTGACCACACAGGATTTTATGCAAGATCTTACTGTAACATTCCATGTCATCTTTAGTCCGCTTGAGAAGGGGTGTCCTTGTGTGTTTAAAATAAATGGGAAAAAAGTTCTACAAGCTTGGTGTTCGATATGATGAAGTACATTTTTTTTCACATTTTCACGATCTTCCCTCCATCAGTCGGTAGTCAGATACGGCAATGTTCAGAGATGATTGAATGGTTACATCCTATGAATGGAGGGTTTAAATTGTACTGAGTACCAGATGACAAGGCTATTCTCTGGGTTATCCTTTTTTCTCCTTGCTCTCAAAATGAAACCTCCCTAATCTGCAGCATAATACAGGCACAGTAAATCCATGCAGCATGTGGTGGGACTAATGCTGAAATTCATCAATGGCTGTGCCTTACATTCATGTCAAAAATACTGTATATGTTATGTACATCTATTAAATGCTGTGTTTGTGCATATGTTGGAATATGATGAAGTGATATTGTTTCACATACTTGGGGTAATCGGCTTGAATTGGCTGCAAGGTCGTAATCGAGCTACCTTGGTGTTTGGTATTTACGGTTCAAAATCAAATTCTTGGACTGGAAACTAATAGGAAATAACTTTTGAATACATATGGTACTACAATGTCACCACCATCTTTACTCCTACTACTACCACTACTATTTTGTTATTACCATTACGTCTACTATCATTATCATTACTACTGGTTTTATTCTTAACCATTATCATTTACTGTACAACGGTAAATTGATTGGTCTTGTAATGGTGGAACATATCAGATGTCTAGTATGTTATCTGTATTCTCGCTGATGGCAGTAGGAGTAGTAGCAGGTCATGTGAGGGGAAGGGCGAATTGTAGGGAGGTTGGCAGAGGGGTGGAGAGAGCAACGGAGCCATAGGCGGGGTTATCGTGCTACTTCAATTGCGCCTTTGAGCACGCCGAGAAAAAGCGTAAGGCAAGCGGGAGAGACGGAAGGAAGAAGTGTACCTCTGCGATTTATTCAGGCAAACGAGGCAATTCTTTTTTCCCCTTAGTTGAATTTTACGGATTTTTGAGGATCTGCATTCCTGGTGCGCCATGTACTGGCTGAGGTAGTAGTTTGTGCTGTTGGTTGGGATGTGACATTGCCCGCTATGGAGATGACTGCGCAAGCTACTGCCTTGCTAGTGCTGGTGGAGATCGACTTCAGACGAAGGAACGACTTCATTTTACATGATTATAATTCTGATATCTTATCGACAGCTGTTCGGGTTTCCGTTTGACGTGTGCTACGGTATTCATGCTTATGTTCACAATTGAACGGTTTCGGGTGCACCGCGTGTGAGCATTGCACGAGTGCTTGATTAAGGAAGCGGTAGGTGTTGTGTGGTATCTACTCGGAAAATAAATTACTGGTTACTGGAATCAATGATGCTTTGTGTTTTAACTTTAACTGTGCTTACCTAACACATCATTTACTAAATGGGTGTCGAAGGGATTTTCACACTGCACTTAATAATTGTAAATCAATCTCTTGCATTCAGATGCCGACTTTTGAATGACTTAAATAGTTGCATCCGTTTTGACTAGCCCTAAAATCTTTCATTTATGTCATCATAAAGTGCTTTGTTATGTAGCTCACAAGAACTGAGACCAATTTCCCTGAAGCAATGGTGAGAGTGAAACAGGGCCATTCATTTTTATAGATATTTGATTTTATCCGCAGGCTCTGTCGCTGCCTCCAATCTGTAAAGCATGTAGGTCATGGTACTGTTGCTAAGAAGAGAGTTGTGACGTGGCCGCATTGCCTACCCGCTAAGGTAATGTTCTGCGTGTGTGATGACCGGTGTTAATACTTCGCATACCCAAAGATGTTTGGTCCTTGTGAACAGCTGGACTGGACATCTGAAGACAAACTCAAATTAGTGTTTGTTATAGGGAATTTGTCAGGCTGAGGTCAATGAATGTCCTGGAGGAACAGAGAGCCTTTAAAAAATGCGCACAATGTGGATCCTCTGACGTCTCTCTGACTTCATCCACGTGGTGTTCTTTAACCCTAGATCCCCCTCCCCCAACACACACACACACACACACACACACACACACACACGTGTCTAGGCTCAGATATATTTATTCCACAGATGCTGCAGAAAAGCAGGAGGCAGATAGTAATTACTGTACCCACTATGTGACCCATCAGCTGACTTCCATGGCAGTATGGATATGGAACGGGAGAGGGGTAGGGGATTTCAGCAGAGGGCAGGCATACAGTTAAGTCAATGCTCAACATAGTTTTGAGTTTCATCTTGTGCATTGCACAGGGAAATATCTAAAACGGTAGGTGATGGTGTGGTGGTGTTCAGCACCAACAGGCCCGCTTGTGTTGGGGGTGGGGTGGGGTGAGAAGGGAGGAGTCCTGACACCCATTCCCCCTATCTTGCCCATAATGTTCACGCAGTGGGCCAAGCAGTGGACTGTGCAGACAGAAGTTGTGGGGGCGGGTATGCAGTCCATCCAGCCCCCGTTCTGTCTTCTGTTGACATTCCCCTTTTGGCCCGGCTGGAGATAAATCAGTCCGGGGCTATTAAAGCCAGAGACCGTAAATTGGAGTCCCCTGCGCCAAGCCCCTGGTGGAAAATCTGCCCGCTCCCATTATTATTGCAGCTGTATGCTGAAAGCTGGACCTCGCGTGGAAAGCATACATTTTTCGAATGCTTTCAAATTGCTGGTCCTTAGTGTCTTCTGTGTACATTAGATCCATGAAACAAGATGGGGGAGGAACATGTCTCCATATCACCATTGTTTCTAAGGCTTTGTCAAAAACAGTGTATTTTTTTTAAGGTAAAGCTGACCTACCATTGACCAAATGTTATAAACTATCAAAGGTAGTGAGGAAATGTAATGGCTCTGAACAGGGAAAACACATTTATTCCTGGTATAATTAAAGATCTCCTCCCTTGGGATGGGGAGGGTGAGGCGAGGCAGATGAGTGATTGGTCTGGTGGACTTTGTTGGTTGCCAGGCTGCGATGAGGAAGGATTTCTTTTCCACAAACCTGACTCCACCTTACCCAGGGAGATGGCATTAGCATAGCAAAAGCGAATATATTTCTTCACTTTAAAAGTCCATTAGTTAGTATTTGTCATGAATGAGTATGTATGCCATATGTTGCATACACCCTCCCTTTTTCTTCCAACTGTTTTGTTAATAGTCCCCAGGTAATCCAGGCAGAGCCTCTTCCCATCTAGTATGATTAAACTAGTGTGTAAATTAGAGTGGCATTCAATAAAAGACCTGTAAATCAGGATGTTTCTGGAGTTATATTCCATCTCAGAACGTTTTTTTTTCATTGCAACAATCCTGGTGCACCCCTAGTTAGCATGGGGTGACCTTGGAAATCCATCCACTCTCTGGAGTGACTAAGTGTGTTGATGTACAGTGTCATAATTGACCATTTTCACTCTCATCTCTCGCTTTCACTCTATCATTCACTTACTCGCTCACTCTCTCCCTCACACACACACTCGACTCAACATCTTTCCAAATGAGTGCTATTTGGAATGCTAGTAGCCATGTTTAGGTTATGCTGACCAGATGGCTCGGAGACTCCGGCTGTGGGCGTGGGTGGGTGTGTATGACTCCCTTGGCAGCACACTGCCACTCCTAAATCCTCAGCCTTCCCACCCCTGCAATGTTGCTCAGCGTGAACAGCAACTATAGGGACTCCATGTACATGAAAACAACCGTTCAGACCATGACGTTCAGTCCTACGTGTACCAACGCAGGGACAGGCCACTGGCAGACTGGAAGCTCCATCTTGTGCTCCACAGGAAGAGGTGAAGCTCTCGTACTGGAGGAACGTGTGATATCAATTGACATGAGACAATTTTCTAGCAAATGTTGAATCCAAAGGTTTACTAATAATTACAAAAGTTGTTTCACATAGAAAAAGAAATCCAAATGTTGCGTCTCCTGTACATAAATGTTGTTTTTCATATATATATATATATATATGTCATTTACTTTTCACACAAGAAGACATGAACATTTATATTATTTTCATAAATCAGATCGGCCGCTGTTCCACTTTGCCCATAGCACACCAATCCATTATTGATGTGATGCAGTCCTTTATAGTCTGTGTCCTCTATAGTCTGTACAAATAGGAATAGGGGGGGGAGAGAGAATCTTGATGTAGCAAAGAAGTTACAGACAGTGGTATGGTTTAAAGCCAAAGTCTTTCCATTTTCCCAAGACAATTGGAGAAGTTTACACAATCCATGATTTAGGGATGGAATCAATGGGCAAGTCCCCTGCATTGCAAGAAAGATTTGATCATCCAACCTTGAAACCTGCATTTTACAGAGAAAACTAGTCCATATGAGAGCACGCGAGAGAGAGAGAGATGGAGGGAGGGAGGAAGAGCTTGTGGTTTAGAGGTTTGAGACGGGAATCAGAGTGTCTTAGGCCAGGATGTGGAGTTTGAGTACATTTCACATTTCACATGACATGTGGACTGCAATTCCTTGGTAATGATCCACCTGGATAGAATCTCCCATGCAGAACCTCATTTGTACAGTCAGTCAGGCGTCACATTATTTCCCTCCCATCACCCCAGATCACGTTCTGCCATCAGTAAGATAAATACAGCACAGAGACTCCGGGGATAGTTTAGGCTGAGACACAAGGAGCCCCTGTGGAGGTAATCTTAATGATCACTTGGCTCACCTAACGTCACTTCAAATATTTATGACCAAGCATTCATTTAACAGAAAATCATGACAGCAAATTGGAGGAAAAAAGAACAATCTGTACATTCTAAGACCCTATCATTTCCATTATAACATGTATGATTCTTTAATAAATTAAGACATTTATTCATATAAAATAAATTAAAAAAATCGGAAAAGAAATCTTAAATTAATCAAACAATCAATCTAAGAACATAAACATAAAATGTTCTATGGCACGAACATGGCATTGATTTGCACAGAAGTCACAGTATACATTTACATGCTTTTTTCCCTCAGCAATGTACTTTACAGACAATTACTCTAACACTGCGCTTGCAGCATGAATAACCATAATGATTGTGAAGACAGTTGGGGGATGAAGTTAGATTGTACAGGAGCTTCTGCAGCGAATGCACTGGTATGGTATGCACAATGTGCCTTCTGAAAATGTTATTAATGTATGTCCGAATGTTTTATTCAGCTCTTCTAAATGAGGTATTTCTGTAATGGGATGACAAGTATATCAGTTCATGGACTAATGACAAAATCGTATGTGATCTTTAAGAGTCTGACACAATTTCCAATGCTATTTCCCTGCATTGGGTTGATTACATTAATAACTTCAACATCTTGAGCGAAACAGCAACGGTAAAACATGTGCGTTACCGCTTGAGGAGAGTGGTATTATTTAACACTCCTTGTTTTCTTGTTCTGTATAAGGAAACACAAACCTCAATAAAGCAACATAGGGGTTGTCCCATACTGTTACATTGATGAAAACAGATTATGTTTAAATAAAATCTGACCCCCATACTATGTAATTATGCCTTGGAGCAATACAATCATGCAACAACAGTAATTCATGCTGAGAAAAAAATACTGACTCTACTTGTACTGTCTGACAGAGGACAGTAGATAACAAATGTCACTGTAAATCTGAATTGAGATTGTACCTATCTTTGTCACTTATGGGGAGTTTTAATTGTCAAAATAATCACTTGGACTGCATAAGGAGCTGATGCATACCCCAAGTGTTATGGTGCTTTTGATTCGGGCAACTAATGTCCAAATGTTAACACGTGCAAAGGCACCCAAACTGCTTTCGACCAATAGTTGACAGACTATTGTTCATTCGCACCATGCGAGTAAGGGTAATGGTTTAAGCAGTTCCACTTGGGGTGCAGCGCTAAGTACGCACGGCCTGAGCACCGCTCCCCTGAGACTCAAGGAATCATTCAGCCCTCTCTCTCTCTCTCCAAATGAGACCCGTGGTATAACAGTATACCGGGAGTCTGACAGCACTGTTTAGGTTAGTGTCGGTGGAAATATACACACAGCAGATGGCCACTCTTACTCTGAGAGAGAGACGGCAATCTGGCTGTGGAGGGAAAACTATCTTGATGACTTGTAAGCAACTTTGATTAGTCTATTTAATTTCTGCACAGGCTCTCCGTAAAAACAGGAGACTTGAAACAATCTTTAACGCATTCACTTAAGCTATCTGGGGAAAAAAAAAAGGTTTAACATTTAAATCTAATCTTTGATGATAAAAACGATATATTAACGATATTTATTTAATAATCCTGTTACATTTAAAAAATATAGCCCTGTCCCAAACTTTTTGACCACAGTGAAATGAGCTCTAATCATCTCACATTGTTAAAATAAAAGAATGGCCAACGCTTTGGCATTCTCACACCCTTTTTTGAGACAGCACACAGGGATAAAAATGGCTAACAATGAACACTGTTCATCAGTAGCTTTCAAATCTGTGCCAAATCTGACAAATACAAAATGGTGGCACTGAAGAGGGTCTTGCATTCTGAGATCTTCCGTTGTGACAAAACCAAATTGTTTGTCACCCTCTGGGTGTCGAAGGTTGAGCGTTTGGATCCCCGTCAGTGGATTGAATCTGTTGGCTTTTCAAGGCTCAGATGGGCTTCGGGGCCTCAGGATTTCACATAATATGTGGACATTATTTCAATACCCCCCGAGTCCACGTTGGCTAGATTTGCCTGTTCCCATATAGAAGAGGGATGATGTACACAGAGATGTCATCTCCAGAGCCGAGGCGGTCATTAGCGATCCTCCAGCCCCTGTCTCTAAGCACCCCTCGAGCTCTCATCACCAGGTCCTGTGCTGCCATGGTGTATCTAGGAAACACATTGAAAATTGACAAAATCACCACACAGTTTAAAACCATAATCTTGAGTGAAAGGAAGATTACGTGGATTACGTGTCTTTACAAGATTAACTGTCAGACTTTCTTCTTTTAATATCACAAATAAACCAAAGGATAGTGTTTGCAGTGGCAATATCATTCTGGTTTCACTGTGATGGAGAAAAACTTGCCTGTTCTGATCATCTGGGTCGCAGTTACCAAGGAAACAGGTGACAGCCTCAGCCACATCCTCATTGGAGAGCACATCCCACAGGCCGTCTGTTGCCAGTATCAACACGTCATCCGTGCCGTGCTCAAACTGGGTGAGGGGATACACCTTCACCTTTGAAAAGGTTAGTTATTTCAGAGATATGAGGGTAGCTGGAGCAGCCTTTGAGAAAGGGCATATTGATTGATTGATTGATGATTGATTGATTGATATTGTGTCCACTAAGTGTCAGGAAAATCCATGAAAAATGGAAGCTTAGGTTGGACATTCTCACACATATCCTGTTTCTATTTCTAGTGATAAAAGCCCTGCTTTGGTGATCCATGAGAATGTAATGAACAGAGACACCAACTTTGTAAAGAAGACGGTAGCCTCGAGTTAACCCTAAATAAACAGCATTAATATTTAAAGATATTTTACTTTTTTTCACAAATCTATTCAATGGTCTTTGCCCTTCCTCTTCAGCAAACTCATTCGCATTCCTCTTCTCCTTGCTCAGAGTGCCTGGGCGTGATCAATTACCTCACAGGAATAGCAATTATGCCTTCCTCTGTGACCTCTTTTCTGCTTGGCTGACACTCGCTTCACTCGTAAGTGATGGCAGTGACCACACACGTGCCCACTACTTCACCCCTCCCTCCCGCACAAGAGCCTCCCGATACACCCGAGTCACCTTCACACAGCCGGGGCCATTGATCTCCCCGCGACAGTGACATGCTGCCACAAACACTGAAGTGGATGCCTGCGCTGACAAAATGCTCGGTAACACGCCGCGGTCCCCCGCCATGACAAAACACAGCCACACACCCAGGTGGAGAAAGAGCCCACAGAGCTTCCGTCTGATTGGCTGTGGAGACAACACAAGCATTTCAGGGGCAACATCTACTCTGACCGTGGAGGATTTGTTTTGGCACCTGCACACATCATAGAAGCGCTCACGGTCTTTACTCTCCTTCCTGAGCTGCAAACTTTTCAACAGAGGCGCTACGAGTCGAGACTCTGACCCGGAGTTCAACCGTCGGGATGCGCATCTTATTACTGTGCCGTACAGTTGCACAGTGAAAGCATATTTAGAAGGCTGGGGAGATATAACGCGTCTCGGCTCAGGGAGAGAGGTTCAAAGGGATGGAAAGCGGGGGGAAAAAAAGTGTCTATGGATAAATCCGTGAAGAGACTTGACTGCAGGCTGAACTGTGACTGAACTCTGAGCAGAGTGAATAAAAGATCAAGCGAGCTGTTGGAGAAATCCGACCCATGGTGATTACGAGCACACACTCCGGCTGCGCAGCTCATGTGGTCGGGAAGGGTGTCTGACGGTCTGGGGGGGAGGGTGGGTAGGGGAGTGTGTGGATCGTGGAATTTTTGATTAAAGGCAGATTAAAAAGAGGTCACTTTCAAGAAGTGAGTGGATGGGTTCCTCTCCACACAACTACCACGTCTCGAGTGTAGATGCTCAATGCGACACTTATCTTCTCACATTGTCACAACATTTATCATCAGATAATGGCTCTCGAAGCACAGAGACATTCAGACACCTGCCATATGTAATGACACATCCCAAATAACATCACCTACTCCAATTCATTAAAGAATAATGAGCATCGTGCTCAGGTTATTTTATACCGAATGTGTGTTTGGCTGTAGTGTTTGAATATAACTGTCAAACTTCTAACCCGTACCAGTAAGAAAACTTCATTCTATTAAACTTTGATGCTGAGAAAGAGTAGACTGAGCATCAATGGGAATATTAAATGTAGTGCTTAAGGGTCAGATTGTCAGGGTTTTTCTTGGCACAGAGGCATTCTGAGCAAGATGAGGTCAAGCAACTGCCTACTTGTGCAAGGCCAAACATCCCTTTCTGGCAATTTGGTTTAGTTCTAAAGAATTAGGTCTGCTTGCAGCGAGAGCCGATGCAATTCATTCTGGCTTACCTTTCATGATGTGCTGAACTGGTCTGGAAGAATGCTAATAATTGCTACCCACGCTTAGACCAAATTCTCCCTGGTTGCCACCAGCTGTATATCATAATATAGGCCTGGCTCCGTGAGGCTAGTAGCTGCCATTAGAAACGGATCTTCATGTATAAGTTATGAAACGGTATACTGATGTGTGTGCAGTACCTCTGGACAGCAGGACAGGAAGGGTTTGATGTAGATGTTGGAGTCGTGCACTTTCAGGTCATGGTCACCTAGGCCCCGGGTTACACCGATAGTAGCCATTACACGTGCCTGAGCAGAAAAAACACATACAAGGCAAATGAATGAAGGCAAACGGTCCAAGTTTGACAATTACATTCTAGCAGAAGCAAGGGTGGTCTACATGACCTTTGTGTTGGCTGGCAATGCAGTGGACATGCCTGTCTGATCACTTAGTCTTTGGGCTCCAGTTTCTCATGTGAGTCTCATGTGTGTCTCATGTGTGTCTCATGTGTAGAGCCTTAATTGATCTAACATGCCCAGTATGTCAAAATGTTCTCGTCAGAGGAAAAACGATACAGGTGCATGAAAATGCTTGTTTTGACTTTTCCGGTGAGTAGATGCAGGCCCTGTGGTAACCACAATTTACAGCAAACCGGTGGTATGCTTGAGTGGTATGCACAGCTTTGCGGCAGTGTTTACACGAACCATTAACCCTGATAGATAGCCATAAAATCCACCAATAAAAGTCATTATTCTAAATATATTTTCAGAAATGAAAGCTTCTCAAAAATATGATATGCTCTATTAAGGACATTACAATAATCCTGATTAAAATACCACTTGCTGTGAATGACACTAAAAAGCAGCATGTACAGTATGTCTGTGTTAGATCTATAAATTGACTGAAATGTCTTCTTTGTATCATCCAGTATCAGAACCACTATGAGAACTCAAAAAGCCATGATAAGAAATTGCCATAATTTGTGCCGATTATAGAAAAACATAAAGGAAACCAGATATGTGTAACCTAACAGAAGCGTTTCCACTGTATGCTCCATATATACGTGTAAGATTTTGTAAATCATATCAAATTTGTTATGTAAATATTGAGATCGCAGCCAAGACGCCCTTAATGCCCTTAATGCCCTTATCAACATGGAAAAGTGGATTGGCTTGCTTTATGCAAATATTTTATTTTATTGAAAACCAATATTGCCAAACAGGGCGGTACAAAATAAAATTATAAAGTGCACATTTCAGGTAAACAAGGACTCAGCCTATAGTGCAGTTAAACCATGGCTTAATATTTTCTTTTTTTCAAGTTTGCTGGGAACATAGCTGTCAGGCCTCTTATTTCAGAAACATTGAACCGTAACAGTAAGGTTACCAATAAAAGGTAAGCCTACTACTTCTTTGCTTTCAGCCAGCTGCCTGTTGACATTTTCAGACAACAGTGAAGCTCGCTTCTTTTGCACAACACAACTTTTAAAAGTAAACTTTCCATTCAGAAGCTTTTTATCATCTATTTCGCCGTATCGCGCTCACCATTCACTCAAACTGTAACGTTAGCCTACTACACAGTTTGCGAGGCCAAAAAGAATGTAAATCTAAAAAAATTAAAAAATAAAAAAAAAATTGCGTTAATCTCGCGATAAAAAAATGTACGGCGTTAAAATGGGTTTGCGTTAACGCCGTTAATAACGCGTTAAACTGACAGCACTATATTTTACATTTAATCATTTATGTGTTTTTTAATACCTTTTTTATGTTTTGTAAGTCGCTTTGGACAAAACATGTCCAGTAAATACTATAACCATAACAAAAATATAAAACAACCTTATAGATTTTAGACTGAAATACAGCCAGATGAGAAGATTCACCCCGGAGCATTCAGATAAAGCTGTCAATTGACTGCAAAAGATATCTGTAATCTAAGTGTCACCCCATTAAAAACAAGTTTCCCAGCTGTCTCCCTATGCGGTGTCAGTCCTCAGTGCCGTCCTCATTTGCACACTGCCTGAAATGTAACTCTTGATTCCTTTTTTTCTCTCTCTGTCGGCGAACATCTGAAACAGCTGTCTACCACAGAGGCTGGTCTACTTGAAATGGAATCATAAAAGTGGTGTGTGGGAGAGGGGGAGGCACAGAGAGTGCACATCGAGGAGAGCTGGAGCCAGTATGTGGAGGAGAAAGATGTAGGAGTCTTTCAAAGTGCTGGCGTTCCTCAGGCCAACAAGGAGAAATATCTTGGGATTAATTGTTTACTATTAGGCAGCTATAAGCAGCGAGCGGTTTTTCTTCTTTTTTTGCCTCCACCGCTAGTCTGGCACAAAGCCCACTGTCTTCGACCCACCATTCATGTCCCTGCAAGACTTTAAAAAGATAGACTTGATGAAGTAGGCATTTTCAAACACCCCAGTTTCATTAAGGAGGGTAGGTAGAGGCCAGGGCTCATTCAGGTAATATTTCAGCTTGCCTTTGGACACCACACTCTAACTTTTGGCAATTCCTTCTGATCCCCCAGCCAGCAAACTTCTTATTCAACACAATCAGCAATGGCTTTCAGTCTAACAAAACTGTAATTTGTCACGCTCATTGACCCATATTTTTACAGAGTAATTAATTAAATATGGAATGTAATATATACTAATACACATGTTTAATATGCTTTTAACTGAAAGAGTATATTACATTGAAGTTATGAACAGAACATGGTTCCTCATTTCTATTGAGGCAGCAGTCAGTAAATGTCAGAAGTTGACAAATGGCAAAAATAGTGGACCTTAGTTTCTGTCGAACGCCCCGCAAGGCCGCAGGAATAATTATGTCAGCAGCACAGCATTTCTTACCTTCTTCCCTTCCCCGTATATTAAAGGAAACTTCAGGTCGTCGTCTTCTATGGTTTTATATGCCCTGCACAAATGAGAGGAGACTGTAATGGGTTTTTGCTTTATGGCAGACAGTGCACACATGCTCCAGGAAAACCGCTCCGAGGCTTGACAAGAAGGTGAGAGATTGATCACAGGGGTGGGTTTCCCCAAAGCCTTTGTAGTGGAAAAGCCATGTTGACCATTTGTTAGAACTGCAAAAGAAATGTGGTAATAGTGGTAACCAGTGGCGGCTCCTGAAGAAATTCTCAGGGGGGGGTAATTTTTTTGATAATGATTAAGGCGACCCATTCAGTAGGTACATTAAGTTAGCTGATTAACTCATACAGCAATACCTTTTTGTCCACTATTGGCAGCACACAACAGTAATATGTCCCCTCTTGCTACATAGCTAGAGTAGCAAGTTACAGGTGGAAAGCTATGGAAGAAAGTTGCATCCAGGAGCCTTCATAAGCAAACATGATGTGGCTCCACATTAAATTATCCCACTTTTTCATTATCCACGTGTCTCATATGTTGTATGATGTAACATAGCTTAACAGGACACATGATATGTCCAGTAACAACATAAAGAAGGGGTAACATAAGTCAAAACCAACAATATTTATTGACTGATCTTGAAAGTATTGGCTTACAAAAGCAAAATAAGTCATCACATAAAAAATTATTCAGTGTTAGTGCAAGAAGCGAACTGTGAAACACACTGTGAAACCTATGTATATGAAATACAGACCGCAATTTTCTTTCGTTCCAATTCTTGGATGTAGGATTTCCCTACCTTTGTAGAAACCTGTTGAATGGATACATTTGGTCTAGGAAGTCCTAATTGTTTTGTTGTCAATGTATCTTCATTAGTACGCCGACTAAAAAATAGTTTCTGTCAAAGAGCGAATCGAGTTATTGCACTGAACAGGGGCCATCTTGACAGAATATGCCTCTGTCGAGCTGTATGACGTTTGTATAGGCTTTTACGTCCATTACTTATGACACGACATGGAGGGGCGAGCCCTCCCGGAAGCCATAGATAATGTATTGAGAGCTCTGTTTTGTGAAAAAAATGGATTTAACATGGGAGTCAATGGGAGAGGTCTGGGGCGATTTTCATTTCGCCCCAAATCGCCCCAGAAGGGGCGGGGCCATTTGAAGCACGACTTTAGGCTGACTGAATGACTGTTACCTGATTCAACAATGACATACAGAGGCAGATCAGACGGTCTAGTGGTAGAATCCGACAGAACAAAAAATATTACATTTAAATGTCGTCATTTATGCGACTTACAAGGGGCTGTGTGTTCAGACTAAGTCTGGGGTAGAGATGTGGACTAGAGTGGAGTAAGACCTACAAGACAAACTTTTCATCTCTCCCGCAGTAAGCAGACAGAGAACCCACTCCGGACTCACACACTAAATAATGCTAGCGATATTGGGCTTAGAGCAATACTATGTAGGTATTTACTGTTTTTAAGGTATGTTTTTGTAGGTAGCCAGTTTTTATAACATACTCAAATGAATATTGATGGTATCTGGTCATGTGGTATATTCATCCTCAAATTCATTTTAATGGGATGTGGTCATGTGAACACATTTGTCATCCCTACTAGCTGCCCCCAGCTATTCATTGTATAGATCTGTGCTCTGGGTCAGAAACCAGTTAAAATGGAATGGCTCCTAAAGCACAACTTCACCAAACGAAACCTACAAAGAGAACATTCATCCATATGCTCTCTAATATCTGAATCCTGTGGAATCAACCATATTTCTAGAACAGCTCAGTTTTCTTTGAACTAAGGACTTGTGATGTAGTGCAACTAAGTGACGCGCTAGTGACGTGCAGGTCGGGTATAATGAGTGCTCTGTGGACTCTCTGAGCTGCCTTTGAATCATTCGTCAAACACTAAAGGCCAATTTATAGTCCAGGAAACAAGTGTAGTTAGACAAAAAATTATTGTGGTCGACAGATGTTGCGGCGCTGTAGGCTTTCACAGTCCTGAGCCAGAGACTAAACATTGGATTAGAACATCATCTGTTGTTTCTATGACAACATTTTCTAACGTTACATCTCATCGCGAAAACAACAAAGTAAACACAGTCACACACCGGGACCACGGCAACACACCAGCACGCAGAAATTTGAGTTGCTATCCAATCGGACTGCGCGAGCACGTCTGTGCCCTTTCAATTTTTTATTTATGTATGCGACAAGCTCTGCAAAACCCTAGCAAACACACATGTTGTCTGTTTGACTTCATTTTTTGTCGAGCAACATTTGTCTTAACTGAGAGTAAATGGGGAAACATGCATCCAGCTCCTCATATGGCCAATTTGTAGAATCACACATAGTATATGACCACTGAAATATACAAAACTTTCCTCATTTTATTTGTGTTAAATAGATCCAAATCAAGTACTGTGGCGGTGTCAACAGAATAAACTGAAGGCATCAGACATTCAGAAATGATGAAATGAAATGGTAGTTATTCTTATATCTTCTAAATGTGTGACATGAGAGACTTTTCTTAGTGTAGTCACAAGGGGGATTAGTGAAGCTTTTGGAGAGAAATGTGCAGATAGATTACTGGTTCCACCACGAGTGCCCATATGCGCTCTCACCGGGTGATCTTTTGCACTCAGCACTTTCAGGCTGCTCGAGCCGGAGTCATCGCAGGAAGCGCGGTCCCAAAGCACACATCCAAGCCCACTCTTGGGTCGCACTCAACTCTGACTGAGTGTCATCTATTTACCAACACGACTGAAGCTCCACTTCAAGAACATTTGTGGCTTGAGAAAAATGCTCAGTGACTGAACTGGGGAGACAGGCAACACAGTCTGTCTCCACATTATATAAAGTATGTACACAAAAAAAAAAAATCACTGCCTTCTAATTAGCCAAGAGAACCACAACGATTTTGTTTGAAATACCATGAAAATGAACAGACTTTTGCAGTAAACAAGAAAACGAAGGACAAGAAAAATCATGTTGTGTCCCATGCATCTATCAGCACTCAACATTCATCCTATAAGAGATGAATCAGAACCCCTTGTCTGTGCAGTGGATGGTCATATCTTAGATTTCATACAGACATTCATACATTCATTTAGAGTACACACCGTACTTCATTTGTTCAGTTGCCACACAACTGGATTGGCTGGAAACCATGCTTACCGTATGCATATCTGCATAATGCATCATACCTTATGCTAACCTTATGCATATTTGCATAATGCATCATACGTTTTTCTAACCTTATGCATATCTGCATAATGCATCATTGGTTTTGTGTCTGTGTCATTCCTCTGGCTACCTGGCAGTCATGTCAATTAATTAATTTGTTTCTTTGCTGACACTATGTTGCATAGCTACAGACCACAGGGAAATCATTTGTTAGTCAATATAATCAAATATAATGTTGAAAAATATTGACAGAGTTTCCTGCTATACTTATTAACGACCTTTGCTTAGATTGTCTAGTTTTGTAAAATCAATAGCATTACCGATTAACTTCCCACTCTAACCTATGATGGTTTTCAGCAAACCAAGTGCCTAAACCATCCCCCATCATCCTCTCTGATCGCCCCTTGGTCAGTTGCGAAGGAGGAATGCAGGTGTGGGCGGATTCACCTACCCGCCTGCCTGCTAGTGTGGATTTCTTCTTTCAAGGAAACAAGTTTGGAGATGTGAGGTTAAATGTTTTATGACCTTGTGAGGATTATCAGGAAAAGGATAGTATATAACCCTCTTCTAGTTGCACCACACTTCAAAGCTTTCATGTGGTGATACCGTATCTGCTAGTCAATAGATTTGAGGATTGCCTGTCACTAGCTCTAAATCAGAGAGGTTGATGGATATAAGACTGTAATTAAAATACTGACGTTAGGCTACTTGATCATTCCTTTTAGGCTTTCTAACTGTCTAGCATTTCCCCCTGATTGTATGGCCTACTGTCGAATCACTCAAATCATTATTATTTTCCCTTTCTCTCTTCAATATCCTATTTAAAACCTTACACAGACACACCAAATATTGCTTTAAAACGGCAGCAACATGATTCCAACAAAAGTACAGATAATCAGTTGCTAATTAGTCTCAGTTCCAATGATGCACAAATTCCTACTGACATTTCAATTGGACATTCAGCTCAATCATGCTTCCATTCCAATTGCATAGGCCAATTAAAACGGCCGATATCAAGCTTTTGAAGCAGTCGTTACATCACCAGGAGATACACGGAGTCAGATCCCATCCCACTGAGCCATAACACGGAGACGTCGCATCAGACTGAGGCCATCAGAGTGAGTTCAGAGTCGCTTCCCATCACAATCAGAGGGAGAAGCTCCAGGATAGGAGAGCCCTTGGGAATTCAGAGGAGTGGTATTGCTAAGGCTTCCACATTTTGTTTTGACATGTCTGTCTGTATGACAAGAGAAGACTGTGAAAGATAGGGGTCTATTTACCCACTCTATTCATCACCTCCAGCCACTCTTTTCCACTGACCGGTATGGGATGGTACCCTCAGGATCAATCAATCAATCAATCAATTAATCAATTTATTTATTTGATCAAGAGGGACAGTGTACATTCATGAACATTAAAATGTAAATGCACCCAATTATAGCCAAAAGGCTAGTTTCTAAAGGATGAGTACCTGTGTGGTTCTAAAGACGTACTCATTGAAGGTAGGCAAGGTAGTCTGCAGTTGTGGTGGGTACTTCACCTGACGTGACTCAAATAGAGGTTCAAATACTTATTTTCTGCGACAAATGCAAATCAATTCATAACTGTTATAAAATGCAGTTTTCTGAATGTTTTTGTTGATATTCTGTCTCTCACTGTTAAAATAGACCTACCATTACAATTATAGATCACACATTTCTTTGCAAGTGGCCAAACTTGCGAAATACTTATTTTCCCCACCATACATGACAACACAGAGATGAGAAAGACACAGGAAAGGCCTGCGAATCAATAAAGACGTCGAGTGTCGAAAAACTAAGAAAGTTAAAAACAAATAAAAATACCACAGCAGATTGTAGATGATGAATGGGACCTCCACCCAGTCACTTTGGGTATTCTCACATGGCCCTGTTCACCAAACATTTAGAGTCTCCTTATTCCAGTGAGAAGTGACTGTCATCACATTCAGACTTGTTCAGCCATATCAATGGCAGCCATTTTGATTTTCAATCCATCTCTAGTCTACCTCAGCTATGGAGGACCGGCAAAAGGCTAGATCCTATGGAGATAGTGGCATGACTGGAGAAAATGAGGAGGAGGAGAAGGGGAGGAGGAGGAGCACGAGAGCGATAGAGAGAAAAAGAGGAGGAGGAGGAAAAGGATCGTAACTCAGATGCTGGTGGCTGGCCCGACCACAGCCTGCCGTGGCATTTGAACTTGCAGAACATGCCCACTGCAGAACATGCCCACTGCAGAACATGCCCAATGCAGAACATGCCCACTGCAGAACATGCCCACTGCAGAACATGCCCAATGCAGAACATGCCCACTGCAGAACATGCCCAATGCAGAACATGCCCACTGCAGAGCATCCATCAATTTAACACAGCCCCCAGACAGCACCGCCTGCCAGTCTCAACAGCCCTCCATCTGCAGTGCGAATTTCATAGCCAGCTGGGTCAGGGGAAAACAGGCGTGGAGAGCAGCACAAGGAGAAGGGATGAGCTGGCTTCAGAGAATGAGCATCAGAGAGATAAAGAGAAAAAGGTGGATGAGAGAGAAAAGTAGGTGATAAGGTAAGGGAAAAGAGGGGGAGAAAGAGAGAGAGAATGACATACAGACAGGGGGAGGGAGGAGAGGAGAGGAGAGAGGGACATGGAGTGAGACAGAGAGAGGGAAAGAAAGAGACAGATATGGAGAGGTGATGGAGAGGAGCTGGAGGAAGGTGGGGAGAGGGAGAGGGAGAGGGAGGAGAGGAGAGGAGAGAAAGGGACATGGAGTGAGACAGAGAGAGGGAAAGAAAGAGACAGATATGCGGTGATGGAGAGGAGCTGGAGGAAGGTGGGGGGAGGAAAGAGTGTAAAAATATGAGCAGTGAGAGAAGCCAGAGGCACAGCCCTGCATTCCTAATTAGACTGTGGGCTCAATCACGTCCCAAAGGTGCACCAACATACACACAGACAAGCAAGCTGACACACACACACACACACACACACACACACACACACACACACACAAACAGATATACACACACAAATTGTACACACACATTCTCTCTTACAATGCCCACACACACACACACACACACAGATACACACACATACATACAAGCAACAGAAGAGCTAACATTTGCAGAATAGAAAGCTATTTTGATGCCAAACATCAGTCAAACGCCGCCCTGGGATCTGCCAAACACTCAAGACAAACACGGAGCGGCCGACTAACCAACCGAGTGACACTCCCAAACACATTTCCATGAACATCTGTCCCCAGACCGCTGTCTTCACAGGACCTCCAGTGTACACAGAGCACTCAGCCCATCTGGTCTGACGAGTGTCTGTCGCCCGCCCCAGCTCCCCCCCCCTTCATGCAGGGTGCCCTCTCGGGGGGCCATGTTTGATAATTCATCACTTGTGATCCCCCCAGCGCTGCCCTCTGTCTCCTCCCATGCTGGACAAGTTAATGAGCAGCTTTGACCCCGTGCTGCACGTCTCACTATCTCAGCTGCGATCAGACACCCTGTCTCTCCCACTGTAAAGCCGTGGACAACCGAGTGGATTCAGGCTGGACGCTTCTGATCGATCGTTGCGTCACAACCGGCTACGCCAATTAAAACTGAGCTGACACGGAGTGACTGCTATCGTACGGTGGATCCAGGAAGGCCAAAACACACACACACACACACACACACACACATTACAGTGAAAGATGGCGGGTTGGTCTTTTAAAAGATCCATTCAGATCCGATTAAAACCTATTTAAAAAGCCTGTTACAAACACAATCTATTAATCACTGAGTAAAAACACTGGACAGAGTTGGAAAGATTACATTTGGCCCAGTGATTTGTTTGGACTTTGAAAGAGAAGTGGCCTTACTGTTGGCTGGCAGACTTCTTCTAACATAACTTCTTTTGCAAGAGGGGAGAAGGTGGAAGAGGCGGTGAAAATAGGCTGACAGTAATCACAAACTGGTGGCGTTTCTACGTAGGCCGCCGGGGCGGTGACTCAGAGCTTTTATTCATAGATCCCACGGCCGTGCGTAGAGCAGGACTCACCATCCGTTCATAGTGAAGTCTCTGTAGAGCATCCTCTTGCCCACCTCCTTCCTCTGCACCCGTCTGGGGAACTCCAAGTGCGTAAACTCATTGCCCAGCAAGTGAGGCTGCATGAAACCCTGTCCAAAACAACAGAAAAACACAGAGAGAGAGAGAGAGAGAGAGAGGGAGAGAGAGAGAGGTGATTCCATCTGCCTGTGCCTTCAAACGTGGGAACTCAAGCATCCCTCTTCCTGACAGAACCTGACTCACCACCCCCCCCACCCCCCACCCCTCCCCCGGTTCTGTCGTTTTAACATCTGCAGCGGCTGAGTTTGTATGATAGGGCTGGATCATACAACAGGCGCCGTCAACAGCTTTCCCCCCTCACCAGAAACTGGAGCCTCTGGCGCTCTGACTCCGGGGTGAACTCGGTCGACATGGGGATGATCTCGCCATTGCGGACAATGATGGCCCTGATGGATGAACAAAGAATACATGCATTACAGACGACACATGCACGGGGCATGGCCTGCTTTCTGTAGGCAAACAGTAAAATAGAGACGGGCGAGTGAAACATGCCGTATGACTGGCGCTTTCAAAACAAAGTCTATGGTATGTTTCAAGTGAAGAATGTCGTCCTTTTATACAGAGGGTCCTCTATTCCGGTGTGGTCTGAGGGGAAAGGCAGGGTGGTATTTAGCCTTTAGGTTCGTATTTACAGTAGTTATGTAAGCGGGACTTTTTGGCCGGAGGTCTGTCTGCACACTATTCCGGAAGATCCTGGACATGCAGAGGAACTCTTATATACAGACACATAAATATGCGCATTGGATACACACTGCATCACCGTTTAGACATCCGTGTGTAGATATATAAGGACAGCTTTTAATGGAGTTGTTTCGGGAATAGAGTGCATGTTAAGGAGGAATGTTTTGCAGCGTCATATTCCCAAACATGTTCAGCTGTGTCTTACAAGACGTTCGCTCATCTCTGTCTGAACTGGTTAAGATACCTGCTCGTCGATAAGCTAAATCATTACAACACACTCAAACATCACAGTAATATCACCCACGCAGATTTCCTATGGAGATTCATGCAACTTTGTCATGAACATGGGCATGTGTGCCAATTTTTAGCCATCGTTTTGGCAGTTTCACAGAGACCCAACCATGGGCTCACATGTCCTTACCTGCTGTCTCCAGCATTGGCCACGTAGAGTTTGCCCAGGAAATACACCACGGCCACGGCAGTGCAACCCCCCGATATGCAGTAAACAGCCTTCTCTCTCTCAATCTGTGCATCCTGTGGGGTTAAAGCACAGCCATGTTATGCTTCAAACACATATCTGTTCCATACTAATGCACTGTTTTTTGCACAAATTAAGACAGAGGTATGATATGATGATGTAGGGCTCTTCCTGAAGCACATGGATTAAAAAATGTACAGTATGTTAATTAATTATACGAGACCTTCAGAAATCAGTATGCAATAAATGGTCAAGGGAAAGGCAAAAGCACTAGACAAAGCGATGTCCAAGAGTTTAAAAAGGAAAACCCATAGCCAAAGTGTATAATTAAACTCATTAATTATGATAATTAATGCATTCATTTATTTAAAAGTCATTATGTTAATTAATGAGATGAATAATTGATCAGTAACTGAATTAAATACAAAGTTAGCATTAATTTCAATGAAGCATTACTATTTAGACAATACCAGATTTACATCATGTAAAGCAGAACTGAGCCAGAACACAGGTCTTCCTCATACTAGACTGGTCTTCCTCATACTAGACACAGGTCTTCCTCATACTAGACTGTATAAACCTGGGACTGAAGGATGGCAGGGTTTTCTCATTATGCATACGGAATAATTACTCGTACTGCCTCTCTGCGATATGTTTTGTCTCTACTGAAAATGACTATCTAATGACTTTCTCCGACCGTGTCTTAGTCTGACTACACAATGAATAAACAATGAAAGGCTAAGCCTAAGGTTCCTGGGCCACAGAATGAATACCTAGTGTTTGTGACAAGAGGCGATGGCAGGCAGTCTCAGCGAGGCCTCATCATGTGGTGACTTGGCCATCTGCTTGGTTGCTCATCAGCTCACTGATTAACTATATGTGTGTGAGTATGTGTGTGAGTATGTGTGTGTGTGTGTGTGTGTGTGTGTGTGTGTGTGTGTGTGTGTGTGTGTGTGTGTGTGTGTGTGTGTGTGTATGCATGGGCATGGAAGGACAAAGTGGCAGAGTCCCAATACCGACCTTATCCTCACATATCCTCCACCTTTACACTCTCTGTGTCATCAAAACACACACACACACACACATATGCACGTGCGCACACACACACACACACACACACACACACACACACATGCATACACACTCAAACATGTGCACGCACACACACACACACACACACACACACACACACACACACACACACACACACAACCATAATCGCAGACATACACACAAACTCAAACATGCGCACTCACATACACAAACACATATGCACGTGCACACACACACAAACACACACACACATATGCACGTGCACATACACGCATGCATACACACTCAAACATGTGCACACACTCACACAACTATATTTCCAGACATACACAAACTCAAACATGCGCACACACACACACACACACACACACACACACACACACACACACACATATGCACGTGCACAAACACACACGTGCAAACACACACACACGCATGCATACACACTCAAACATGTGCACACACTCACACAACTATATTTCCAGACATACACACAAACTCACACACACACACACACACACACACACTTATGCACGTACACACACACACACACACACACACACACTTATGCACGTACACACACACACACACACACACACACACACAGGTCAGAGCAGGTTGTGCGGTTGCCTTGGGAAAACTCTATGTCACAAATGCTGCAACTCAATGTGTACAGCATTATAAATTATAAATATTCAGCCAAGCGCCTACGTTTACAACATTCAGCACTCAACCCCGTCACACTGAAAATACGCCCCAGCTAGTCGGTGGAGCATCTACACCTGCAGAGTGCCATAACACGGAGGCCAAGTTTAGCCTGTTATGTCATTTAAAGTATGTTACGCCTGTGACAACTTCACTTCATGGGTACAGCCCTTCACTTGGTTTGAGTGTGGCTTTTTATGGACTTATGCATAGGACTTACAGGACTTCAGTTACAAGATAATAAATCCACTCACTTTACTGCTTCATATGTGGCATTATATGACACAATAACAAGTCATTGTCTCGTTAAGTGTAAATGTGTTGGAGGTTAATGAGATTTTAGTGGTGCAGTGGCTCAAACACACCGTCAGGGACAGGCCCATGCTTTGGGGGGGGGGACGGGTTGGAGGTTAAAGTGTTTTTCTCTCCAGTCTACAAGGCATGAGGACGGGGACTGAAGGCTCACCATTTCCCACTTGTGTGCCCAAACAAGGATGGCGATAAGCCCCAGTGACAGATGCACCACACCTGATGGCTGCACTTTGGCCCGTGTTTATCTGACTCAGACAGCTTCTCTATAAAAAAAAGGAGGAAAACAAGAGAGGAAAAAAAAACATGCTGCTTCCACAGGAATGCACTGATTCATGTCAGCGACAAACCGACCAGAGGCGTCGGGCTACGAGATAAGCCTCTGACACCGTTAGCGTAGAAGGCTGCGCCCACCAAACCGCTCCTGACAGCCAGCAGCCACCGTTTCATCAGGAGAGCGGCGCTCATGATTAGGTGCCTGGAGAACGGAGGTGTGCCGAGAACAAAGAACCAACGCAGCTTCATCTTCAGAGAGGGAGGGAGGGAAGGGTGGGTGGATGGGCTGGTGGGTGGGTGGAGGAGAGTGGGGAGACGGTGCGTCAAGGGCACGGAAAGGGCAAGGAGACCGGAGACAGCGTGGATAAGATGAGGTGTGGCTGTGCAGCGTAAAAGATTTCCATGCCTTCTGTGGTGCAGGTGCACAAAGAGAGAGAGATGGACAGAGAGAGAGAGAGAGAGAGAGAGAGACAGAGAGAGAGAGAAAGAGGGGGACAGAGAGAGAGAGCAAGAAAGATCCTGGATGAGGGAGGGGAGCAGAATGTGAGAAGCAACCAGGTCCAAATTTCACCAAACCTCCTGCAGTGAGGAACGTGTCAAACCTGCTCTTTCATATTCCCCGTCAGACACACCTACCCTATAAATCATCATGTTATGATCCATGGTTTCAGACGAAAGTAAAATGTAGCTGTCTACCTGTTCTAAAATATTACATATCTAATAAACTGTAGGGCTAATGTGGAGTTCATATTTGATCTAATGTTTATGTTATATTTCTGTCGTACAGACGAGCAGCACATAATTTCATGGCCTACTTCTGCTATCTTATCTGAACAACTCAGGCGGGGTAAAGTGATGAATAGGTAGCGATACTTGATAAAGGGCGCTAGATGGTTCAAAGGAGGAAGTGCAGCTCCTCGATCAGATAAATGGTGTAGAGCTGCAGAACCCTCAGACACACTGAGCACTGCTGAAGCAGATGACTCTGCAGCACAGTATGAGTTGTAGCATGCTGCCATCTAGTGGCCTCATAGAGCAATGCTGCATAATTGATTAAAAACGGCAGTTTGCCTAGTGAGGTGCACTGTGTCAGTAACATACCTTTTTGAATCCCTGCCACTTTCAGTGGAGTCAGTGGTGCATTGGGCCCCACAGATGCTGATATAGGATTGGAACTTTTACAAAATGTTACTGATGAAAACACATTTTTGGAAAGCACTATGGATCATAAGTATATGTATACCCCTGGTCCGAGTGCCAAGTCACACAAGCCTGCACACACATGCGTACACACACACAATCTAATTAGCTTATGACACATTTCCATCACAAAGAATACTGAAATAGCATGACCAATTGAATTTGACACAAATTGATTATATGGTTTTACAGATGTATTCATCTGCCTGACATGACATCACATTTCTTATCAAGGTCTCTCACTATGCTCCAATCATCAATGACACATTACCTCTCCAGAATGGATCGGGACAGACAGACAAAAGTGGATTCACTGTTAAATAAGGTTCTAAGTGCCCCAAGAGATAAATACGGGCCTGACTGCCCCATTGTTAAATAAGGTCCTTTCTGCCTCATGGATTAGATTAAGTCCAAACTCCCTCGCTGTAATGGTAGATTAGGGTTCTAGCTGCCTTACTGTTAGATTAGGTTATGTCTGGGATAGAGCAGCAGCAATCTCTTCGAGGCCACTGGTAAAGGCCACTGGTCTCGACTGGGCGCTAACCTCCATAGTCCCCCCTGATGGTGATGGCGGTTCTGCCCCACCACAGTTTACGACTCCCATCCACTGACTCCTGAGCCAGATGGCGGGCGGCACACTGGCTCCGATGCGGTGGAATGGCACCATATGTCGCCCATCCCAGCGGAGCTGTGGCACATTATGGACTAGCACCGGCGTAAGGGGCAAATCACCTCACTGTGCCCACTCATCTGGGGTTCTGCTGGCCTTTTTCAGAGGAGGTCAGCCTGGGGAGAAGATCGTTTGTCTGAACACAACCCACTTCTGGTCCCGGGCTGTATTTAATCTTGTGAAATTGTGGAGCTCAATGCTGAGGAGGCCATGTTTAATGATGCCTAATGATTTCATAATGATGCTGAGGATAGCAACGGTCCCCTGCTTCCCCATAACCTTAATCTTCACGCCTCTGCAATCTCAGTAATGGTCATTACACAACAGAGCCCACAGCACCATAGACTTATGCAAGTTATTTATTCACTGTTCTACAACATTGGCAAAGGCTAAATAGCCTAATTGTATTATTTCCTCCCAAAACAGTTTCATTAAGTGACACATGACTGTCTTTCCTTCCCGGACTGCCTTTCAACACCTGAGAGAACAGGTCAGACAAGACTACACGTGTGATCAAAATATCTCATATCCATGTCAAGGGAACAAAAAGTAAAAGGAAGAACTAAGTATGCCAAACTACTGAATTGCCAATTTCCATATGTAGCGAAGGGAGAGCGTGGTCACCCCACCTGGACACGAACCCGGGTCTACAGGGTGCCAAACATGCACTCTGACCGCAACGCCAAAGAGCCAGGCTCAATGGCATGGCAGTCAGAGCACATACTCATCTGTAGTGACGATCACATCGTCACACCATAACAAAATACTTGAACAAGGTGGAAAAGATTATCAGTGTATTTGATCAGCATAGGAATGAACTAATCAGAAACATCACAGGACTTTGCGCGCCTGATTACCGAGTCCCCTGAAGCAAACGGTCCCCAAGTGGCCAGCAGGTCTTACACACTCACCATCTCTTTGAAGGCGTTTTCTATGGCACCGATGACCAGGCTCTCGTGCTGGACCTTCTTCTCCGTGTAGAAGCGCGGGGCTGGGGAGCTGGGGGAACTGGGAGCCCCTGCGGACGCTCGGAGCGAGGCGGCCCGGGTGAGGGCCCGCTGGGAGCCCCCTGGGGACAGGTGATGGTCTCTGGGCTCCTCGCCCAGGCAGGTGGGGGGCAGGATGGCCGAGTTGCGCAGGATCTCCAGCACCTCCTGCAGGTGCTCCAGGATGCGGTGA
Organism: Clupea harengus; assembly: GCF_900700415.2. Lineage (NCBI taxonomy): Eukaryota > Metazoa > Chordata > Actinopteri > Clupeiformes > Clupeidae > Clupea > Clupea harengus. Next base: position 21,940,430 of record NC_045154.1, read on the forward strand.
TGCAGCAGGCGGGAGGCCACCACGGCCGCGCCCGACCCCGCATGCCCATCAAACATCCCCCAGTAGTGCAGCACCAGCCCCTCGGCGTCCTGTGGGAGGAGCAAAACATGGACGCCTCATTACAACCTCTTACTGGACCACCTTATTTCTTCTTTATCAGCTGCTTGCCATAAAACATTAACTTATGGCCCACACTAGGATATGTAAAAAACTATTTGCTTTCCGAAACAGTAACTCCTTGTCTGGTATAAATATTCTTTCATTGTATACATGCGTCATCTCTTCTCAGTGGAGTTTATGAGGGGAAATAAAGCGGGCAAAAGTTTTATCAGCTGGTCTATGCATAACCAGTAACAAGGAAATGCAACTTGTTACACTATTTGTTTACAGTATACACTAAATGACCTGCTACAAACTGAATCTGAAAACATAGAAAACACCAGGCATGACATGGTAGAAATGGAGAAGTATGTGACTGGCAGTGACTGGATTTTAGTGCACAAACTGGTTGACCTGGTTTTGAATAGCATAGCTACAGGGACAGAAATGATTGTTGAGACAGCTGACAGATGACAAACAGCACATGGAGTGAGAGAAGCAAAGCAAAGCCAAGCCAGACCAAGTGACACAAACCAGGGGGAGGGGGGGGGGCATCTGTAAGATCTTCAGGTGAACCATGGAGCCATTACTCACAGCGTTCTCTCGGAGCCCCAGGCCCTCTCCGTTGGGCAGGGATGACCTCCTGCTGGCGGTGGGGGTTCGGCTGGGGGTGGAGGGCGCCGGCCTCCTCTTCAGGGCCAGCACCTCACAGCAGGCCTGGTCCTCGTTCAGAGCACTTTTCCCAGCATTGATCACCCTGTGCAACCACAGCGCATTCAGTCATTATTTTAACCCATCACTTCACTTCCTGACACTGACAAATCACTACAGACAGCACTCAGAAACATGATCTATACGACATACATTTTTGCGGTCATAAAGTGTATTAATATTGACTGAGCTCAGATTCAATTGGACACCGTGGCAGTGCCCGCATACCCATCAAACAGAGCCCAGTAATGCAGCACTACCCCCTCTGTCCCGTCCTGTGGCTGATAACACACATGGCAACCTCCTCACAACCTCTTACCGGATCAATAGTAAGACTTTTGGTGTGTCACATGCAACAAGCACACTGTATATTGAGAACGTCATTAAATACTGCATCGCAATATTGACACATATGTGCATACCGGTATTATGCCTATTTTTTTTATAATTATTGACAGAAATGTGCCTCAACTAATATACATGTGAACAAAATTAATTTAAAGATTAAGTGTATTCAATTAATCAAGTCCAAGCACAGCTTCTATGCCATTTCAGAGTCCTCCCTTTTTAAATCATCTCACATCGACATACATGTTTAATTTGCATTTCAGATACTCCATTGATGAAGCGGGCTCATAACCTCTCAGCTTTCTAAGAAGCGCACATCCAGGGAGAGGGTGAAGTTCACCAAGGGATAATTGGCTGCTTTCTCTATGGGTGGTTGCCCAGGGCTTCTAATTACTCATAGCAAACAGGATTAAGGCAATCTGGTCTTTCATCTAATGAATACTGGTCATCAAACGAAGAGCAGCACTGGTTTTCATGGTTACCGCGGTGTTGCCCGAAAGATCAATGCCAAGGGGGGCGGTAGGGGGGGCATGGGTCGCGGGAGGGGTAGAGATTTGTGTTATGTGTCAAGTGTCCTGGCTTTCTACTGAACTCACACAGACCTGCTGCTTTCTCTTTCACCCAGAGACAGAGTCACAGGTCGACAACCAATGAAAACTAGGGCAGGAGACAGATACCGCGTCGGAGAAGAGAGGAAGACTCTGCGACGCTCACGGATATTACTCAGCACGGAGAGGGGGGCATTGTCACACCGCATCGGGGATGCTGCTTGTTTTCTATCAGTGGAAAAGAGCCCTGTCTGATTGCTCCCCTGGTGTGGTGGTGATATAAGCCCCCTCTCTCTCTCTCTGGCCGGCCCGCATGGTCAGATAAAGAGTCCCAGACTTCATGCCCTGATACACTTAACCTCATTCCATCTATCGAGTGCAACAGGCTGAGACTAATGTGGAAAAATTGTTAGGAGGTTATGATGATGCCTGATAATGTGACAGTGAGGTTTATTCTACTCTCCTGCAGCCTCACCTTCTGAAAAAGCGTGTGTTGGGTAGCGTGACTTCTCAAGAGAGAGCAACAGCGTACTAACATTTCCGAGAGTATAGTACCATGGTGGGGAACAATGTGACCCTTGTCCTTACATGGGTCACAACACAGACAGGTCAATCAAATAAGAGAACTGGACTGGACAATACAGGTCATGGGATGCCATTAGTGTCACATCACCCCAGTTTACCCGAAGGGCACTGACAGTATCAGTTACCTCATAGAGCATTTAAAAAACTATTAATTGCCCAAAGAAAGTAAAGACCATGAAGGAAATGTTATGTTTTAAAACCTCACAGCAACAACACTGCCAACAACACTTCATCCATCAAAACATTCTTCAATATTTGTTTTGTTATGTTAACGATAAATTATTCTCTCTAAGTCATTGTGGTGAGCGTTCTTGCGAGCACTGCAAAGAAACTTGGCAATCACAAAAAAAAAACTCAGCTACCTCACTGTTGGGAGATACAATAGAAACACTTCAGCTCCTGGTCAACAGAGAGGAACTGAAAGCAGGAAAGGATCCATATCCTGTCCACCGGGCTACCACTGCTGATGACTATGAGGTATTGCTGGTTGCCATCCCCAACATTTGCAGCTCACACGTGTTACGGCCCTGATTTGAAAGGAGGAGACAACACCCTTGGGGGTAAGGGGATAGGGAAGACATTGACTGTAATCTTCCTTAATTTGTTTTGGTTTGACATTTCAAACGGAGGCCCTTGCTGTCCTCCCATGACACAGCTGAATGTGGATTTCTCATGGAGGACCCCAGGGGTTATGTATGTATGGGGTAAGGGGTGGAAAAGAGGAAGCCAGTGCATGCTGAGATCAGATCAGATCACATGAACAGTTGCTCTCCACATACAAGCTAAGCCAGAGGTGCAGAAACTCAATTACATCGGAATCAAAGTGAAACTCAGACAAAGGCAGAACTGAAAGTAAAGGACACCAATTTCAAAAGCAAGAGAGAGACAAAAACATCCACACAGCGCTCAAATGTAAAGTAGCATATGAGCACTGTGAGAGCGCACTAGCTGGCAGAAGTCTCAAAAGTTACACTACTCGGCCCCTGGCTGCCCCCCTGCCAAAGGCAAGTCCGGCTGTTGGTATTGAAAGAGCCTTGTCTCTTCTATGCCGTGATCGAAGCCAACTCATTACTAGACTGGCAGATGAAATAGAGCAAACAAAATCAGGCTCAGCCGCAGGGCACTGGCAGAAAGACCCCTTTCACCTGCGGAATACCCGTCTGTGATGTTAAACATATTACCCGGGGTCAAAACACACATTATGGAGTTTGGCGCTGATGATGTGTTCCGAGAATTTACTAAATAAATTCACTGAAAGGCTGTGTGTTTGGGACTGGATATAATCTGTTAATATCTGTTGAGATTTTCCACTACGCTTCAAACACTGACACTGTTTCTATTTGGCTTCACTTGTGCAAAAACAGCACATGCCAAAGTGAATGAACTACTGCATTAATCATTTACTGTCAATCAGGCTGAGTAGCATTTCTTATAACAAAATATTGCATCTGTGTGTATTTGCGTGTCTCTGTGTGTACATATGTTGCAGACATGCTTCAAAGAAGCTCTGATACATTCTTGCGCCCAACTTCCTTAGCTCAGCAAAAGTATAAAGGATGTTTTATGAGATTATAAAAATATTGGACCGTTAGTAACGTAGGGAAGTTCGGACACTTATTATAACCTGAATGATTTCTATGACTGACTCTGACACTGATGCAGACAAATGTACAGATGACTGAATTGATATGCTGCTCTCAATAGAAGTGCAGTTTACAGATGACTGAATTGATATGCTGCTCTCAATAGCAGTGCAGTACGAAAGTATGCCCAGTGCAAACAGTGACTGTCCACCCCTGGTGTCTGTTGTCATAAATGGGAGAGGGAGAGCCAGAGTGTGAGTATTTGAGTGTGTGTGTGTGCGTGTTAGTGTGTATTAGTGTGTGTATGTGTGCGTGTGTATGCGAGTGTGTGTGTGTGTGTATGTGAGTATGAGTGTGTGTGCATGTGTGTGTGTGTGTGTGTGTGTGTGTGTGTGTGTGTGTGTGTGTAAGCAAGCAAGTATGTGTTTGCGTGTGTGTGTGCCTTTGTATGTGCATGGAAGCATGCATGTCTCTTAGCAAAAAGCAATTCCTTATCAGAGTTCAGTTCTCTCCTCGGCTGCCTCTACAGGGAGGGCCAGTTAATCTCTGTGCCTCTGCTGGCCTGCTGACTGAGTGGGGTTTCTCAAGCCCCCCAGCTGGAGAGCCAGCTGTTGACAAAATGACAAGCCTGCTTAAAGCCACCGAGGCCTGGCGCACGCTCCACAGAGCATAGGGTGCAGATTCCCACGGACCCATCGCTTTAGTTTCAACAAGAAGTGGGCACAATCTGGAGCCGAGTGGCAGCCACAGAGTGGCTGTTTTGCACAGTTGGTAAACAAGTCCTAAGCACTACTTTGCCGTGTGCTCATGCCAACGTTGACATTTTATCTGAATATCTGGGCACTGGATGTGCTTTGTATTCACAGAGTACAGAGCGGTTCTGCATATTAAGTCAGTTCACTTCTACGGCTGCATGTAAATAGGCTGCATGACAGCATATCCACTTAACCACTGAACAACATCCACTGAAAAAACAAGATTGAGAAGAGACTATATTGAGAAGTCACTTCTTATTGTCTGTGATAGTGACATATTATTCTTCATGAAAGTGTAACGTATACTTATGATATGAAAAAGGAACTTTTCCTATACTACTAGTTTCATAATTTTCGGAAGTAAAATGACAATTGGCACGTTTTGCTTGACTTGCTGTCTTTTGCTTTGAGAGATGAATTTACAGAACAGGTACAACCACATGGACACCACTGGATACCCTCATATCATATTCCCTTCCTGCAGCAGTTGATGGTTTGTTTTCATCCTAACTTGTGCTGTCTCCCAGTGCATTACAGTATATGATAGGCTACTGTGGAAGAGGAAATGCATTCTGCAAGTCTGCATTTGAAAATCTGTATTGAGCAAATCCATCCACATCCTGTAAATATGCCTACTTGCTAATGGTAGGAGCTCACGCACTTTAGTGATATGTTCTGGGGGGGGGGTTGCTTGTCATGCACAACTGCAGTAATTAATTACTGGGAGTATGCCAATTAATTAAAATGGACCTTAGTGGTACCAACTAGCTTTGTGACAACAAAAGTCTATCAAAACACTGTTTATTAAATAAAAATATGATCCATTAACTATCATTATCATGTTTAAATGTGAAAACTGAAAATATGTGTAGGTAAAGAAGTCGAGGTATAACAGTTTGTTTTGAATTATTTCTTGGACTTATCAAAGTAAACTTGTTCAACTCAATGCGGTGACGTAGCCCAACATCCGCGAGGACTGGCTCTTCTACTGACGTCTCTAAGGAGGACTGTTTCTCCACATAGGTTTCCCTTACTGAAAATCATCTAACAAATAAATATCCTTGATTGTTTTCCTTTAAAGCTTTGCGCTGCTTTATTCACCCATCATCTGCAAAGGGGCCCTCTGCAAGTAGGTTAGGGTAGGCTACTGCCTGTGATTGGATGGAACTATTGTAGCTAGGTAGAAAATAAGGGCTATCAAAGCGGTGGTGTGCAGTAATCAAAGACATGTGTATTATATTCCATATTTGAGAAGTAGCTTGACCTGCTCATTTGTACTGCATCTTACAGGAGGCTTTATGAGATCATAAACTCTATTTTTTTATGGTCGCAGACGAATGCGTTATAAAATGTATAAATCCATTTGTTTACAAAAGGCACTGTATGCGATTGTCATTTAAGAGTCTGCATCTTACACGCTGATAAGACAGCTCCAAACAGGCTACAGAGATGATGTAGCCTATTACTTTAAGATGGACTCAGCACTTACTCTGCATAACCCGTAGACCACGGCAATCTATTCGTCTCTTTCAAGATGAGGATCGGTCGCGCGATGTGATCCGCGGAGCACTCAATCTCGTCAAGTGACAATCCCAAAAACTCCGGTCTCATGTAGGGGAATTTCAGCGGTAAATCAGAGCTTCCCAGATGATCGCCGTTGGTACCACCAGCCATGATGCCTCCCACTATATTGGCCATGGCCGATTTCATTCGTGTGAACATGATCCTGCTACAGTGCGCACCCCCCTACTGTATATTCAGGTGTTCTCCTTATTCCGAATTTACCCTCCACTCCAAATTGGCACGGCGTTCCATCCAAATGCGAGGACTAGACAGGCACCCCCTCACAGTTACAGTTTCATATAGTCCCAAGTGAACACGGAAATAAACTCTCGGTGAGCGTAGTCATGTGACAGTCCTGTTGTGGGATTTAGTCGCATAGCCACCACTGATGATCAGCTTAATGTTGTGACCAGTGAGCCAGTCGTCACCCGGGATTGCGCTTTCTTGACTACTGGACCGAATCGCGACAATTCCCAAAGCCTTATCTGATAGCATTATCTGAGTCAAAATTAGAGGTATTGGTGTCGGTTGCTTCCATATGGCAACTCCTGATTGGGATTGCAGCATAGGACTGAGGCAAATATTGACAGCTTCTTCTTGTGTGCCTGGGGCAGTGTCAACAAATTGTAGCAAGCTAGCCAGAAAGAATGCGCAGCGAGGGAGAAATCTCTGTTTTAATGTATTTCCTGTTGCCCATACACCGAACGACCTCAGTGTCACTTTGTTAGCGAACGCGTGAGAAAACTCATACAGATTACAGAGGACTAGAGGGAAATCTATCCCGTATCGCACAAACAGTAACAGTGGACAAATCCGCTAACACAAGGGGGCTAACCAAGGCATGACACACGGACTGAAAACTACACTGCTAATATGACTTCCGGATAAAATGAGAGAATGTGCAAGAATGAAGTGTAACTAGGAAAATAAAAACAGTAGGCTATTGATATATAAAAAGACAGACCTTTGTGGCAGTTAATTGATCAGATTGGTATTGTTCATTGCATTTGGAACATTTTGGAATATTTCATGTGGGTTTTTTCTGAACAGGAACCGTTATTTAACTTTGTAGGCAAAACATGTTGTGGTCAAATGATGGGGTCAATGAAGTGGTCAACTGATGCAACTCTTTTGCACTACCTCAGGAAGGGATCCTGAGTCCATATACCAAGTTTGGTGTCATCAAAGAGTTGCTGAGATATAATCTTTCTGTCAGAATCATGAATTGCAAAAGAAAGACAATGGAGGGATCTACAGATAAATGACCTTCAATACCTGTTGTATCATATTTGATACATACATTTTATACTTAATATTTAACCCCATTAAGTATGAAATATAATTATACACTCTAAAAAATGCTAGGCTGTGTTTTCAACCCAAATGCTGAGTTAAGGCTTTGGGTCATTTTGTTGGGTTATTTTAACTCATTCTGACTTGTTTTCTGTAGCCCAGCCGCTGGATTCGAGGTTAAGGACAGTGCCCCCTCCTCTCCTCCACCAGATGTCACATAATTTACCTAGCGGCTGGATCACTTTAACTCAGTTGTTTCATTATTTGAGCTGTAACAAGTTAAAAAAACAGTTGTTACTCTTCAATTCCGTATATTTTGATTTACAGGTCTAACATTACACCAAAACCAGATGGAACTGTGGGATTACCCCTCATGATGGAAAGTATCCTAACACTTGCTTTTTAAAACGACGGCTGTTGTAAAATAAAAATCTACTATCTAAAATCTTAAAATCTACTTTCTGCCTAACTTGTTTTATTTGACTGCGTTGGGTACCTGTTATTTTAATATTAGCCTGGATAATCGATGTTAGGCTACATTAGCATATGCGTTGAACTGTTAGGAGAATGTGTGACTTTCAACTCAGTGAAAATGTTTAGTTTGTACTAGTGCTGTCAGTTTAACGCGTTATTAACGGCGTTAACGCAAACCCATTTTAACGCCGTTAATTTTCTTATCGCGAGATTAACGCGATTTTTTTTTTTTTTAGATTTACATTCTTTTTGGCCTCGCAAACTGTGTAGTAGGCTAACGTTACAGTTTGAGTGAATGGTGAGCGCGATACGGCGAAATAGATGATAAAAAGCTTCTGAATGGAAAGTTTACTTTTAAAAGTTGTGTTGTGCAAAAGAAGAGAGCTTCACTGTTGTCTGAAAATGTCAACAGGCAGCTGGCTGAAAGCAAAGAAGTAGTAGGCTTACCTTTTATTGGTAACCTTACTGTTACGGTTCAATGTTTCTGAAATAAGAGGCCTGACAGCTATGTTCCCAGCAAACTTGAAAAAAAGAAAATATTAAGCCATGGTTTAACTGCACTATAGGCTGAGTCCTTGTTTACCTGAAATGTGCACTTTATAATTTTATTTTGTACCGCCCTGTTTGGCAATATTGGTTTTCAATAAAATAAAATATTTGCATAAAGCAAGCCAATCCACTTTTCCATGTTGATAAGGGCATTAAAGTAAAAATAAAATGATGGAAAAAAATAAATAAACGAAGGGACATTTAGAATAGATAAAAATTTGCGATTAATCGCGATTCATTTTGAGTTAACTATGACATAAATGCGATTAATCGCGATTAAATATTTTAATCGTTTGACAGCACTAGTTTGTACAGATGAAGTAATTTGTTTTAATATCAACTAGCATATGGTTTGAAGTTGCTGGGTGAAATAACAACTCTGGCTAGGTTAAAATAGCAATGTTAAGTTGTTTCAAGTACAGTAATATAGTAACAATATAAATGTTATTCTTACAGTGACTTTTTCAAAATTGCCAAAGATTTCCCTGCCAAATATATAAACGTCAGCCATTTTGAATATAGCATTCAAAAGCCCGCTATTGCCTACAGTGCACGGATAATCCACCAGAGGGCTGAAGCTATAGATTTATCAGATTGCATACAACAGGTTTTTCAAGAAAGTATTCATCGTGATGTCATAGACTTCTCAAAAACACCTGTAGCAAATATGATACAACAGGAGTTATAGGATTAAGTAAAAAAAACTTGCCATACGTTGGGTAAACAGAAGACTGTTATTTTGGACTGTTATGTGTCAAACGTGTCCGCTGTATTTGCAAAACTGACATAATAAATGGCCACTATCCCCAAGAATTGACAAATGCTCCGATCTTAAGATGCCATGTTTCGTCGATCTATGAAGACACAGTGAATACTAGTTTTAAATGAATGTGCAGTTACTTACCTTTCCCATATATTTCAGACCCTACCAATCTTTGAAGCAATAAACCAAGGTTATTTACTGAAACAGCACTAAATAGCAAAGATTCCTAGGTTTCCAAAAATGTATTATCTATTACACTAAAAGGGTGTGAAACAGTAACACTATATGACCACCTGTGCACATACAAGGCAGGGGTATATATTATAATACATTGAAATATAGCTACAAGCAGCTGTCATTCAGCTCCAAGCACAATATGCAAACTCAGAATCAGAATCAGAATAGTATTTATTGCCCCAAGTATTGAAGGATTGAATGATTTTGTTAATGTTCCACAAGGATTTAAAGTCAAAATTAATTTCGAAGATAGACCCTGTCAGAGTAATAAGGGAAAACATGTTGTAACTTGATGTAGCATCTTAGATGATTTGTTTGAAATTGGGTAAATAGCTTCTACATGCAATTTTTTATTCCTACAAAATTCCATCAAGATTTGCCATTCACACATGTATTAGCTGCTGAATTTTGATTTGCCATAGATAACCATTTTGTTGAGGAAGGCAAATGGAACTTTAGGAGATGTAAGCAAATGTAGTATAAGAATCCAAATTATAAATTGCATTTATGAACATTATTCACTAGGTGGCGCTACTTCACAAATTAGTCACAATGAGCTAGTGTCTCCTAGAGGTCAATTTGCCATAACAATTTCGTAATTTTTGGTTGTCGACTACATTGAGCCTTATATCACTTTAAGGAGTGCTAGCGTGAAGAGAAACACACCTAGGGATACAAACTTTATATTCCGTATCAGCCATGTCAGGCTACAATCACGGCAAGTTTCCAAGTTAAGTATATGATATTGTTGACCTTACATCACAGGGGGGGCGGATGAAAAAACTAACTTTGACAAACTCTGCGGTCCAGTGGCAGTGATGATTAAATAAATAAAAAAAATCATGTAGAGCAGAGCATCAGTTCACACTGTCTGCCGTGATTGTTCTCTTTCTCTCTCTCTCTCTCTCTCTCTCTCTCTCTCTCTCTCTCGCAAAAACATCAATTAAACTGAACTGGCAATTCAGCATATCCTGACTTAATTTATGCATACATACACACACACACACACACACACACACACACACACACACACACACACACACACATATGTGTGTGTGTGTGTGTTTGACATTCCCTTCATGTTTATTTTGTTGTTCCTGTCTGGATAAATCAATACATGTTGAGTCTCTAGGTTAATCCAGGAGGATTGGCAGAAAATTCATGATGCACAAAACAGGTCCGCACTGATTACAAGTGACATCTGTTGGCTAATACTTGGATGTTGAACTTTTGAAATACTCCTGGACTCCACACCTGATTTTACAGCTGCTGAGTTCTTGTCAAGTTGTTTTGAGAATGTGATCCCATCTGCTGTTACTGAAGGGAAGCGAGGTTAAAATCAGGTTTCCACAGGAGACCTCTGAAGAAGGCCGATCCTGTGAGGTACCATAGTACACCATTCTTAGACTATACTTGCCTCAAAACTAGTCAGTCTTTTTCTTGCCTGGCTAGGCATTACTGTTGAAAGTACATTAAGCAAACAAGCTGCAGAAGACCGACAGTCTAAGACAGTTTATAAACATGTTTTGTTAGAAGCAATTTATTAGAAATTAACTTTCAGTTGTTTCAAGCCTTGAACCCGTAACTTTAGACTGCAGACACTGCAAATGGTACATGACTGGTACTGATTACGGATCCATGCTGCATGACAGAGCTGATTCAAATCAGCTCCTCTTTCAACAATAGGCCAGAAATACAGGCAGTTGATTATAAATATCACAATTAATTTGAAAGGGATTATGGCTGTTTGATGAATCAGCCACATATTTCCTTCCAGATGTTTAGAACCAAGGGCACAATCTCATCAGTCTGGGACTTTTTTAAGTTTTTAAAGTCAATATGCCTCAATATGCATTTGTTGCTCTGTCCTTGTTCTCTAAAGTTTGTCTTTCCTCATAGGCAAAATATTTGTCAGAATTGTGTGTGAAGTTAGATACGGCTTTTAGAGGCTCTGGTCGTTTAAGTTCTTGTGTTGTTCCAGACAAGCTTGCAAATTCTTTGGCACCACTCTCTGCTGTTTGGTTGGCAACTGATGTTGTGTTGTCTGGGGCTGTGCCGTCATGTCTTTAATGGGCCTGAGCAGACTACAAATACCTTGTGATCACTGCCAGCCAGAGTAAGCACTGGTAAATCTCTCTTGTCTTCCTTTTGTACCGCAGTCAGCATAGTGTCTGCTCACTCTCTCACAATTTCTCTCTCTCTTTCCCTCTCTCTCTCGCTCTCGCTCTCTCTCTCTTTCCCTCCTCTCTCTCTCTCTCTTGCCCTGAACTCCAACTTTTTTACGTAAGCAATTGAGAAAGCCTGTCAGGGAGGTCAGGTGAGTCACTGAACCATCAGGGTCGTGTGGAGTTCGCCCTTGAGAGCTTGACATATTTACAGATGCAGTCCGCGATTCGGTTTCATAATCGCACAGGTTGTTGATTAAAAGTGCTCAAAAGCCAATCAAGTTACACCCCTAGCTTCTGTGCTCCTGAATGTCTTGGATTGTTTATGGCTCGGTCTGGAAAAACACTATGTGTGTTTTCCATTTACAGAGCCAGGACTGTGTATGAACACTGGAGTTTTTTGAACAGTGAAACTGAACACTGAACAGACAGCTAGAGGACCATGAGGAGCAGTTTGCTGAATTTGACAAAAAGTGTATGGGATTACAATCCTGCACCTTTAATGCTGCCACAACATCAGAATACACCTACACCTACCTGGAATTTTTTCTGGTGTATAGGTGCATACAGTAAACATAAAAACATACAAACACAATAAGTACTACACATAACATAAAACATAAAAACATAAATTAGTACTACACATAAGAAAAGTACTACACTAACATCTGTGACAGCTAGGATAGAATCCCTTTTGAGGACATGGGAATGGAGTGTGTGGAGTCAACGTGGATCTCTGCTCAACCATACCGTCCTCATCACAACAAGCACACAGATAGGAACCATAGACAGATAGAGGTTCTGTTGGGAATTCCGCCTTTGCCGGAGCAGATGATCCTGTCCCTTCAGTCCTTCCCCGAATGAAAGGGATTATGGGCACTCTTTCAAGGTGGACTGAGTGTGCGTCCATGCCAGGAAGTGGATGAGGTCAGAGCTTACTTCAGCTTCACATGCTTAATGGCTCACGCTTATATAGAATGGTGGTCAGCAGTCACTGATTCAGTCTGAAGATTTGTTATGAAACTTGCAGAGTAAAAGCGTTAAGAAAAACGTCAAAATGAAAAGGCCTCTAATTCATATTGATTCATTAAAAATGAAGTTGTTTCCAGAGCTTGCCCAAATGGCTGACTGTTTCCTCACAACCATTTTCTCTCAGTGGGTTTCCCAACCAACTAATACACTATACACTATATAATTAAGCAGTAATCTGAGCAACTTAACAGAAGTGCAGATACAGAAATAATTGAGGACTTGCAGTCCACTGCAGTTCATGTACTTTGAACCAATAAGCAAATGATGACTTCTGTTTTTCCTGGGCTTCTTCTAACCTCACCTGTGACCAGACTATATTTCACTCTTCAGTAGAGCCAAGCATGACTGCAGTTCCATTTAATTGCAGTTCTTGCTTCCTGTGTCTCTGGTTCCTACTAGTTCATTCCAGTTCAGATTTGCATTGACATACACCTATGTTTCTTTTTGGGCCTTATCATATCTGAGGTGTTGGTATGCAAAAGTACGTGGCGTTATGGCATGTGTTGACGAAATGTGTTCCCTCACCCTGTCCATATGCTGCGTATGGAGTCTATATCCCGTCAGGTTTGCTATCAGTAAGGGAGGAAGTGTGTAATGCTCCTGTCTGAAATCGTTCCAGCAACAGCTACTGCCTCTCATCAAGGGATGTCTGTTAATTGTGAAATCCAAATGGCCTTTGCCCAGGACGAGTGCCTAGGAGGGCAGGATATACATACAGAGATATACATTTGCAGGATATACATACAGCGATATACATTTGCAGGATATACTGATACTGTACATACAGAGATATATATTTGCAGGATATACATACAGAGTTTGATTTCTACAGTTCAACAGTGAAATGCTTAACAATGGTATGTTTGTTTTATTATATAGATATATATAAAACTGTATAAAATGTATAACCCTAAAAAGAAGCTACATTGTCAGATGAAACATTTTCTTTGTGACCCATTCCAATACATGTAAATAATTCAGGGACAGGTTTGTGTCCTTGAGTGCACTGAAGGGTCAACTAGAGCGAGGAGGGGGTCCAGGCACTGGGCTTTGTAAAGCGCCTTGAGACTATTTTATTGTTTTGGCGCTATATAAATAAAATTGAAATGAACTGAATGGAAAACAGACCATTTTATTTATGGATTTATAAATTGTTGCACTTTATCGATCAATTCTCTTGTGTTTGTTCCTCAGATGTGAAGTGGATGGCCAATTTGTCACGTTTCTAGGAGACTGGTAAAGTGCAGTGAAATCTTCTGGTATACCAGAAAATGTTACAGCTTTGCTTGAGATAGATTGTGTTTTTGGAGGGTGTTTTAGGGTAGAGTTGACTGGAGGGCCCCCAAAAGCTGTGCTCCAAACTCATAAGGGAAATCTTGGCTTCAAGAGTCCACACTATCTCTACCTGAGCGAGAGCAGAGCGGAGGAGAGTGTTTCACATCCAAAAACACTCTTACCGGCAGCTGTGTTTGTGTGTATTGATGGAGAGATTTATCGCCACAACATGCACAGATTCCACTGACATCTGCTACTTTGCGATGCTAAGCTTAGGATGTTCTGCCGCCGACTTCAGGGATTTGCCCATGGAGCCGTATATTATTTTTATTGCCTTTTGGCTCAAACACACCCCAACCAGCGTGGAAAAAGGAAACTGGGAACACTTGCTCTTCTGAGAAGATTATTCTGTCCTGCGATGGAAGAAGGAAGGTAGAGATGTGAGAGCAGTAAACATGGCATTGATAACAGTATGTTGATTCATGCGTTTTCTGAATCTAACTTCTTTTGCTTCTAGTTGTAGAAACAAGGTCATTATAAGATCTGTATCTATTCATTTCTTCTTGATCCATGGCCTCATATTGCCTTATGTGGAGACTGAGGAGACTCAACTCGTGAGACAAGACATGCCATGCTTGTTTTGTGCTCACTGCAGTGCATTAAGAGCAGCTTAGTCTGCCAGAGGGGGGCAGTGCATGCCTGGGTCTCATCCTGTGACTGTGTTGCCATCATGTCTGAAGAAGGTGTTGTATGCACCCTCTAGCCATGTTATTAAGAGCGTAGAATCCTCTTCTGTGGCTCCCACTTATTTTGATTGAAACGCAACCTCATAAATCATGCATTTTTATTATTTTTAATCCTCCTGGACCAACACCGCTGGGCACATTTTTAATTGGAATTGCAAGAGGAGGCGGATGTTTCGTTGCAGAATGTCATCGATTGCCCAGTCCCTTGTGACTTGGACGAGATGCTCTTCTCTCAGTGAGTTGCACGCACACATAAAGGTTGGAGGCATTAAAAATAACTTCTCTAATAAACACACCAAATAACCGTGACCAGTGATGTCACCACAGGGGTCCCCGGCCGGGGCTTTCACACAGTAAAATCCTTGATTGATTCCAGATTACGAGACCTCAATTCACCCGAAGGCCTGAGAGTCCAGACAGTTGTCCGTCATAGAACAAGGATGAGGGTCAGGGTGCAGCCTAGTGGGGACGCCACAAAGACACTGACATTTCTAGGATAAAACATCTCACAAAATGTCTGATGGGGTTTCCTTCATAACACAAGTTGTCACAGATACTTTCACACTGCAGTTTGCAATATTCCCATAATGAAGACAAATGATGCTGTGGAAGGGAATTATTTCCTGATGTTTTTGCACATGTGTCTGGTGACTGCAATTAGATGAGATAATATTCTAAGTGTCTACCCTGGGAGAGGAACTATTTATTGTTTCGAGTATTGATCTTTGAAGGTTCAGCAAACATCCATAGCTGTGACATTTCAGCAATTTCACACATGACAGAAAATGTCAGGGGAGATAAGCAAAGATGAGGCCTTAGAACTTCACACAATACCAGAAGGCCATTGTAGGTAAACATCAGAGGTATTGCCTCGTGTGTCCTTTGAAGTCTGTGATGGGTTGGTGCTCTCATCAGGGGCACCTTGACCGCTCTTTCCTCATGGTTTCCTCATGACAAGGACAAGGCCATGGTTACACGCCCCCGCAAGTTAATATAAGCATACTACTGTGGTGTCAGGGGTGGGCAAAACAAATGCATTTACATCTGCAGGTAATGAAACATACTGTACGAATGTTGTACCTAAGTCTTCCTGTTATGGATGAAAACAAACGAAAACTTCAATGTGATGTGTCTATGCTAAGGCCATCTCTTTCAAAATCTGTATTTGGGGTCACACTCTCACACAACACATTCTACCCTTAAATTCCACATGTCGGTGTTAAAAAGCTGCGTGAAAAATGAGTACACCACGACAGTTTGTTGAACATGTCATTCGGTTGTCCATTAAACCTGTCCTGAGCACTGCTGTTTAGTGTCACTTGTGTTGGACACAGCTGTGGTAGTGTGCAATGAAAATATATCAACAGGAATTAAAATCAGTGAGCAGGCACACCTGTCAGTTCTTTAATCAAGATGGATCATCAAGTTATCAAGTATTATCATTTAGTTATGAATCATGTGGGGTAAATGTCATGAATATGCCATACACCTTCCACTAAGGGGGAGAGAGAGAGAGAGAGAGAGAGAGAGAGAGAGAGAGAATATTCTATGTGCTATAAATTAGCGTTCGATTTGCAACCTTTTCTTAACCTCTCATTACTCAATGATGCGAGGTTCATTCGAGATGGATGTTATCATTGCTGACCCAGATGCATCTTGCGGTGGCATCTTCCCTCCCTCACAGCTGATTGATAAGTAAGGCGATCATGGTGCTAATGAGGACGTTTTGTTTATAAATGTCATGCTTTTCCCACCTTGCTGTAACAAATGTGCTCGTTAGCGTGTTTGGAATTATTTGCTTGTCATTAACTAAGATGAGCTCAGGTCAGTCGGGGCAACAACAGGACTCTGATGAGGGTTTTTTCTTGGGCTTAACGATAACGAGACGCAATGACCTTTCAGCAACAATCAGATTTAAGAATGAATCTATTTGTTGTAGTGTAACTCCAATCTTGTGCGATCTTTTTGAACATGCGTATGACTGACCTGTAATAGTTTTCTGAGCGTGCAACGAATAATACTCATGTCATGAGGTTTTGTCCCAAACAATCACTTCTATTCAGGACTGTACTATCCAGAGTCTCCTCTTGAATACCTGAGTGATTACCAGTACCTGGCCCACACATAAAAGCAAAGCATCTGCAGATTTATATGTCAGCAGCAAATCAATATCTGTTTCCATCCTCGATTTCCTCTCAGCTGCTTGTTCTGACCTTTTGGGATAAGGACGGGAGGTTGTAGATTGCACTCATGTGCGCGAAGGACACTGGACCCTGGAGACTCAGTTTAACCCATGCTGCTGCTATTAATTTGATCCCAAAACTCCCAGCTTTGGAACCATGACGACATCCAGTCAACAGGCTCCTGGGAATGCAAGTGTACTTTGGAGGAGATGAAAGGTTTACTTTTTTCACAAATACTTGAGGAGAGCTTTGGGATTCTCTGTCATTTCATTGGAGCAGGCCTTGCTCATCAGGTCTTGCATTATCACCAGCGCACAGCTGTTTTCTCTCACTCTCTGTCTCTTTCTCTCCCTCTCCTGGCTATTTACTTCTAGTAGAAGTCAGTCTGGTTCAGATGATAAGTACAGGGTGCAATGTGGTGAGACAGTTATATTTGTTTACTGCATGCCATGTCAGTTATGTGTTTATCGTTATGAGTCCAAAAGATGGAGCCCTGCTAAGCATGCTTGCTACTGCAGAGGGCTCCGTTCCCAGTAATAGATGAGCTCGCAGAGAGAACTCAGCATGCAGTTCCGAGAACCCCAGATGACTTATGGGCTGTGACCGAATATCTCTGAGCTCAGAGTGACTGGAGCGCTTGCCTTTGACATCCATTACCCACAAGAGCTTAAAAATCAGTGGCAAGATCCTTCGCCTGTGGAATCTCCCAAGGCCATTCCAAACCTCCTTCCAGTGGATCCTTGCTCAGATTTTCCTCCCTTTCTCTCCGGCCTTCTCCTGGAAACACTGGCAGGTCCTATGAGCCTCACTGGCAAATGCACGTTTTTTCGCATGACGGGCGTTATGTTGTCGTAAAGAGTGCGGGAGAACAATAACAGGGGAAGAGGAAGTGTGTTGTTTTGGGATGGAAGTGCACACGTCGTTGGACCGTTTAGGCTGCAGCAGGCGCTTTCATCGTCAGCAAGCCTTGGGTGGGGTTGCATCCCTACTAATAAAGGACGCTGCCTTCCCCTTGCCATGTTGAACACAGACCAATTTGTCTGTTTATGAAGAAGAAGAAGAAAAAAAAACCTCTAGTGCAAGTGACAATCAACCTTGTCTTTGTGTTCCTTCAGGGTTTTACGAGACCTGGGAGACTTGGACTTCAAAAGACTCAAAGATCTGTCTATTAGTATCAGTCCTAAATCACTGGGTCTTTTTTGTTAAAACCATGAATCAGTCATATGCTTATTAAACTCAGAGAGGAAGAATGTGAGAGAATGTCTCCAGCAACGAAGCTCCGCAGTGGGAAACTTGGGAGCTGGGAGCGAGTGAACTGCGTTCTCATGCACTGCCTACTGTAATTAGGGTTGTTTATCCTGCTTCAGATTAAGACTCAGGAAACAGTCAATTTTGTAACCATTTGCTGAAATATAAGCATTGCCACTCACATAGTCATGGGCTCCCTAATGACTGCATTACCCTGCTGTGTCTAACTGTGAGAATGCTTTGTGTCCATGTTGGGTTATCAGTTAGAATTTTGGCATATTGTTATAATAATTTATGATAACACTATAATTCACAGCCCTGTTGACAGCAACGGTCATTTGAGGTGCCCACACAAATTAAAATGTATTACACTATTTGTTGGTATACTAATAGTCTATAATGGCAGAGGCTGATATCAGTTGCTTATTTTGCAATTGAAACATTTGCTTAATTTTCTCTCTCTCTCTCTCTCTCTCTCTCTCTCTCTCTCGCTCTCTCTCTCTCTCTCTCTGTCTGTCTCTCTCTCTCTATATATATATATATTTATCTATCTATCTTAGAAGCATGTGTAATTGCACACTTCAGTGGAAAGAAACACAGGGTCGGCCAATATCTTCAAAAGTATGGATTTGCCATGTGCAATGTGCAAGCAGTAATATCTGCAATGTGTCTCCAGCAATGCGAGGAAAGTTAGACAGCTGTGAAAGTGAGACAGCTGTGAAAATAATTCTCCTCCTCAGGCATCATCCCCCTTTATTAAAAAGACAGCTGCTGTATATGATTCCCACAGCTCCTGTGCACTTGACCTACGGATAGATCGCCTTGCTAACCATCCATTAACACACATCTATACATTTCTTCACATGTCCTGAATCTTAACAAATCAATTTACAGGGTAAATGGGCTTCTGCTATGGCATATGATTTCATGATCAGAATGTGTACTATTTTCCATGTGACCCACTTTCTGCTGTTTGACTTGATGAGGGAATTAATCTGACAGTAATTTTGCTGCTATGCGCATACCTCAGGAACAAAGGCATGAATATAATCACCAAGGTTGTTGAGCCTTTGTTTGAGAGGTGTTCTTGTCAGAGCTAGAATTTATGCTGTATACCTTTGGTCTTTGTACCTTACAGCTAAGTCAGAGGAAACACCAGACGCAATTTGAAACGTTCGTCCTTTTCTTCTGATATCAAAGGCATTGCAATTCGTTTGATTACAGACACTGAGAAAAAACACCTGGCTCTACTTCACAGGGACTTGAAAGACCAACATTTCAAATTCAAGATGGGGTCTTTTTTCATTTTTAAAACATAGGATTTCTCTTGTGATTTACAATAAATCTTTGAAATCTAAAAAAAGCATATTATACTTTGTGGCTTCACATGAGTTTGAAATGTATGACTCGGGCCATTGGTCACTAGATAATGGCAATGTTTGATGCGGCTTTATAGAAAACATGCCCATTTGTTTATTTCAGCAGCTATTTCCAAACATAATGTAGTCTGTCATAATGTTCTAAGTATAAAAAGTCTTTATGGGCTTTCTGTTTGTGTTTATCAATGACCTTGCAGAGCAGTGAGTGCTTCTTTTTTCCACCATGGGCCCTTTACTATTGTGAGAGATTCAGTGAACCCTGCTGCTCTGTGTGTGTGTGTGTGTGTGTGTGTGTGTGAGTCAGCCAGCCAGCCAGAGACAGATGTGGGAGTCGGGGCCCGGAGGAGAGCGCTGCAGTGATCTGATACGGCTGGTCCAGTGCTCATTCAACTCCATTATTCCCAATCACTGGGAATCACCCCCTCCTCACACACATGCACCCCTCCTGCCCCTTCCTTCCCAGTCCCCCACTACACACACACTCACGCACACACACCCTCTTCACTTCCATACTAGGCGTGAGACGGGCCCCTTCTTGTCAGGTTGGTCTGGAATGCATTAGAGGGTCATTGCTGGACCGGGCAGCGTGGAGGCCACTGTGATGAATGCTGCTCCGCTGGCCCCCAGTATGGGACGACGGGGGGGGTCCCCTCCTCTTAGGGCCCCAAGCCACAGCTGTAGTTCTTCCCCTGGCCTTGCCTATGGCTGGGCTCTATTATGGTTAGCTGAGGATAAGGAGTTGGTTAATTCAGGGTAAGTGAAGCTCATCTTCAGAGCCAAGGAGAGGTTGTGGTTCTTGGAAGGCACTGCCTGACTGTTGGCAGTCTCTCTCTCTCTCGCTCTATCTCTCTCTCTCTTACCATTGAACTGTCTCATTCTCACTCTTTGTGCCATTAGCGCAATTTTCCTTC
Organism: Clupea harengus; assembly: GCF_900700415.2. Lineage (NCBI taxonomy): Eukaryota > Metazoa > Chordata > Actinopteri > Clupeiformes > Clupeidae > Clupea > Clupea harengus. The sequence continues at coordinate 21,960,877 of NC_045154.1, forward strand.
AGCATCTCCATCCAGTCACATTTAAGTATGCCTTGCGTACATCTCATGGAGGTATTCCATCTGATTATTAATGACTTCAAAGGATCCGAAGTCTCACCTCAGGTGTCTCCCAGCAGTGAAAACCCACTGACTTTGGGCATTTTACCACATTTACAGCAATGAACACAATTTACTGAGCACTTACTGTCATAACCATTATTCAGTGCATGTTAACTCTAATTGGAGGATATTCTAACTCTTCTGCTGCTTCAAGGACAGGTAGAAGTGCATCTTAAGGTCGATAGGTTTGTTAATACATCTCACATTTTTGCAAAGACCTCAAAGAGTTCAGTGTGGCCAAAGTAAGTGTGGAAGAAGAGCCCAGAAATATGGCAGTCATAGCTTAGCATTCTTTTATATTAAGCTATATATCTTCTCTTGGCACTGTGTACAAGCAGAACAGCATAAAAGTCACATAACATCACCAAAAAAGAATTATGTATTACATGCAGGTAACATCATTTGTGTTATTTGACATTTGAAACCTTCTGTACAATGTCTTTATATAGCCTACAACAAGCATTATCTATGCTGAGGGCAATGATTTCAGAAATGAGGAAAACATTTTATAAATCCTAGCAATAATGCATAATCACTGTGGCTAAGCTGGACGGAAAGAGACTCCTTGATAACTAACGCCCACTAGAGATTGAGTCAGTCGGGAGGATTCTAGAGGTGTTGCGAAAGAACCCTGACACGGGAAGTGGCCGGACATAGTTTGGGTTCATGTCCTCTAAGTCGTAGAACTGCAAGGGGCCAAACATGCTTTCTTTACGTTGTTCATGTGAAAAGTGTTTACCCCTTTCCTTTGTAATATAACTGAAGACCAGATTTCACCAGAGAGTGAGACATGATGTTGTGTAGTCCCTTTTAATGCTTAGCCACCACCTTCTGTCCTCCTACACATTTACCACCACCCCAATAGACTACATATCTACATTTTCTGAAACCTTGTTGTCATTGAAGCTGGTGCCTTTGTGTACTGAGTTAACGACAAGAGATTACTTTTCTATATACATAACATGCACTGTGTTGCGTCTTTTGAAATACAATATCGCAGTACAAAGTACAAAGCAGCGTGAGTGAGGAGTCGATAGAAGTGATTTCTGAGTAGAACATACACAATGCACACAGGCACACACACATACACATACACACACACATACACAATGCCAGCACGATTTTGAAACCTTGTACATATTTTCAGCATGTGAGTGGAGCAATACGCTTCCATCTCTAGCACAAGCACAAGCACAAGCACAAGCACAAACACACACATACACACACACACACACACACATACACACGCACATGCACAGACACACACACACGCATACACACGCACACACACACGCGCGCACACGCACACGCACATGCACATACACACACACACACACGCACATACACACGCACACACACATGCACGCATGTTTACATTCACGTGGAGCACATATGGAATGTCACAAGTCTATATACAGTGATGGATAGATCCACTGAGTGCTTTCGCAACCTCCTTAGACTGTCTTGTTTTGTGAACAGTGAATTCCTGGCCAATAACCTCATCCTGAGAGCTATCAAATCTGTGTAAACTATACTGCAATCAGGGCTGGTATTTTACAGTTGGCTGGTCACTTTTTAGTCTTGCACAGACCAGCCATGTCTCCTTTGGTAATCCCCTCTTGATTTGCTCTAACACCCCTGGCGAGGCATGTGCCGCTTGAGCCTCAATAATATCACAAACTGTCACACTTGGCATTTTGTGTAGCAGACTGACAGATCGAGGGTAAATGTAGATAAGCAAAGTCTGGAAAAAAAATCAGACATTTTTTTGGCCCTCGATCAAGACCTACACCCGAGAGGGAAGTTGGCTCAGACTTGTCCCCACCACATTGTGCCTATTCCCAACACTTTATCAGTCACACAGGACATGCCCCAAATGTTGTGTCTAATGCCCTTTTTTTCACAGACATGTCTATGGCAAGATCACATTCAGTTTGTGGTACCTGTGTCCACCATTTTAAAAGTTAATAAATATGGAATATTGATGCAGGGCATCAGGACTGCAGATCCAATGGAATTGACCTGTCTGACTTCGGCGAGTTATCAAGATCTTTCCATGTCCCTGAACTGCATGTGGGGCTTCTGTTGGTTATTCTAGTCAATAGTGTGGTTCTCCTGATACTGCTTTCAGAGTCCTCTTTCTTGAACTTTTGGTGTATTTTGAGGCAACATGGAAAACAATATGCAAAGTCCTGTAGAAGATGACCACTGAAGATCATATATATCCAAGGGTTACAGCAGCTGTTCAGACTGGCCAGCAGTGCAGAGATAGAGACGGCGGTGTTCTCAGAATCTGTTATGAAAGAAGAGAGGGAGGGGAGAAAAACATTCAGAGGGGCTTAGAATGGTAATTGCGATTTCCTGTCATTTTAATGTTTATTGCCAGCCTTTAAAACAGAGTGGTAAATAAGTCTAATTTATGCACGTTAAAGTTGTGAGTGGGGAACCTTAAATTGGCTGAAAGCCTGTTTAAATTATGTTTCTATTTCTAAAAACAAAGCAGAGGGCAGATGAGGAGGGAAACCTGCTTTGAGCCTCAACACACCACAGAACAAGTCATTCCATTTGTTTACAAGAAATTATATATTTCGAATTTCAAAAATGAGGAAAATGCAGTCTGACGTTAGTGTCACAGTGTACTGTTTTTACGTGATATGGACAAACTGGCCAAAGGTAAAAGGCAACCTTTGGCGACAAAAATAAGTCTCTGTGAAATAAAACTAGTACGAAGATATATGGAACAAATGTAATAACTTTTCCTTCAAAAATATACAAATATAAATGAAAATACATACCGTCCCACGAGAAGTTTTCATCCCACACCGACCACATCTGGACCGTGAAAAATGGTGCCCAACACACAATATATGCCAGAACAATAACAAAAGTCATTTTGACTGTCCTCAATTTGGCTCGGGATATAGTGGTGATACTGCTAACAGAGTTCTTGCCAATTAAACCCTTTTTATGAGTGGTGTCCGACGTAGTTTTTTTCGTTTTGTATTTAATGTTTTTCCAAATACTGTGACAGATGAATCCGTAACAGACCATCAGAATAGAAACCGGAATTAAAAAGATCCCCACTGTGATCCAGGTGATGTAAGTCTTCACCCCCCACGGCAGGATGAAGTGTCCCCAGCAATCGTACACGTCGGACCCGTTTTTTATTTCACTCAGGGAGAAGATGAAGTACTGGGGCGTGCTGAGCAGCAGGCTGCCGATCCAAGTGCCGATGATCATAATGTAGGACCTGCGAGTAGGTTGCTGAAGAGTCTTCAGCGGGTGACAGATAGCGATATAGCGGTCTACGGTCATCATCACCATCATGTAAGTTGAAGCGAACATGCCCAGCACCTGTAAATGCTTTACAACCCTGCACAGAAAATCTGGGCCAGTAAATCGGAAAGTAATTTCCCAGCACAGCTGTGGCAAAACCTGGAAAAAAGCAACTACTAGGTCGGCTAAGCTCAGGTGCTTGATGAAAAGGTGCATCCTAGACGTTTTTTTCTTGGTATTGTGCATAGCTACCAGAACACTAATGTTACCAATGACGGCCACAACAAAAGTAATGCTCAAAACTGTAATTTCAATTTTGGCGACTTCTTCATTTCTTCCGTAAGGATCGCTGTTATTTTTAAAAAGAGACGTGTTGATCAGTGGTTCCATTTTTAAAGTGTTTTGTTGCCGGCAGAGCTGGTCGCTGATTATGATGCTCTTTGGTGGAAGGTGAATAAAAACCCGCTCAAGTTAAACGCATTTGCGTAAAAACGCATGGCAAAATGTCTCCAGTGCGCTCCGTGACTCCAGGTGGAGTGTGGCGCAGAGGCTGCGTCTCTCGCACCAACGCTCTCAAGACTCGGACAGCGTAAACTGGCCCGCCACAGTGCACACTGGGTGCGCTTTCAGTCGCCTGGTATTTTAAACTGGAGTCATATTCCAGCAACCATGCGCACTGTGTCATGAGCCAAACCCACCGATGTTTACTCCAGCGACCAGTCATATAGCGCATATATGGCCACTGCCCTCTTGTCCTGACAAAAGTGTACCCACCCATTCTCCAGCATAATATTTTGAATGTAAGGAAAACATTGAATGGCACTCTGTGCCCGACATAGGAAGCCTATGCAGTCTGGAGTTCAAGATTAAGATTCTGAGTTTGACAGCATAATCAATCCTGTGCAAAGCCAAGAGAGGGCCCAGAAGTTTAGCTGAATAGCCTTTGACCATATCTACAAGTAGAGAGAATTATGCTCTTCCCTAGAAATTGATTGAGGATACTATTTACTTAAGATGTGGGTGATTTGAAAGGATGTAATATTATCCTCACTCCAAGTACTGCCTCATTTCCAAGATGTAGTCTTTATACCTAAAGATACATTTACATAACCATTTCATTTCAGTTTTTCATTAACATGTTCTTTGAAAAAAAAAATATATTAGATAAATTATAAAAGAAAATGAATGTCCACGCTTCCAAATTTCATAGTCCAACATTAAATTAGAGTTATTTTCATTCAAGGGTCAGCCATCCAAAATATTTTTCGTATTGTAGCGAGCTGCCCCAAAAGAATGCAGACTGACACAGAGATCTCCCCTGCCTCACACACCGCACCACCCCCAATTAGTGCCAGTTTATTGGCCAAAGAACACACAGCTGAAGGAAAAGGAGGCAGGTCTTACACTCTGACTGACAAAGACGGTGGACAAGATGGTGGACAGACTCGCTGACTACACAGGATCCCACACACAGGCATCTGGATAGCACACACACCCTAAATACACACTAATATTAACACAAGCAAGGAGACACAAATGCGTTCCAAAACCGGAACATTAGGCACATGTGAGGGACTGAGGCGGCCACCCAACGTTTTGGGATGTCCCTGTCCCCCATATAACGTTTTGGGACGCCCCCCCCTCCCCCCCACCTCTCAGCCGTGCAGGAGGCACGTCTATAGACATAGAGCTCAGGGTCCTAGCAACACCCCGGCCAGTAGAAGTGGGACCGGAGCCGATGAAGCGTCTTGCCAATTCTGGAATTGCCCGCCCCCACTGACCCTGGACGCCACAGTGGACGGGGTCCTGACTCTGGTCTCATCAAAACAGCTGGGGGTCGATGATTTCCCATCGCCTGCCATCGCTGGCTGCCGCTGCCGGAGTCTGAAGACCGCTGTCGTCACTGACTGCTAAAGAGGCAACCATCATCACTCGCGGAGATGGCCCACAGAGCCCCCACACCTGGTGCAGCAGCTCCTCTTAGCTGACTGTGGCTTTGATGTTGGCAGCAGTGGCGATGTGGAGACCCCTGGGTTGTTGGCAGCACAGCAGTAGCCCCCCCTTGGCTGGCTGTGCCTTCAGCAGCAGAGGCAGCTTGAAGGCTTGGACGGTGAGCTGAGGTACTGGATCAATGAAGCACAGGGGGCTCAGTAGCTGGTTCGTTGGCCCTCAGGTCCGTACGTTTTTCACTGACCCGACTAGAGCGCCACAGTCTCCATGCCAAGGGTGGTGATGGCTGCCCAGAGGGTCAGCAGGTCGAGGCCAATGATGCATGGGTCCTGGATGTCGGCGGGCCTGAACTTGTGTACCAGCTCCTGGTCTCACAGTGGCTTCCTCCCTCTCATGCCAGCCTTTTCTCTTGCCACTGTCGACAGCAGGGTGTTGGTTGGTGGCCATGCCACCAGAGTGGGCTGGCAGTGCCCGGGAGGATGCCAGGTTGCACCAGGGCCAGGGCCCAGCAGGGTAGACCATTGAACTGGCAGTTCAGATACAGTCCTTTAGTTTGACCCAGACAGCCAACCAACATGCATCAACCTAGGAGGGGCGCTCTGACATGACTAAAACACTTGACGGTAGACGAATACGCTGGCTACCCAGGATCCACCACACAGGCATCTGTATAGCACACAGGACCCTAAATGACAACAGAAATACATGTTTATATTAACACAAACAGGAAAACACAAATACATTCCAAAAACAGAACACACAGAATTTGGGACACTACACACACAAGGAAGCTTGCTAATCCCCTTGCACAGTTCTTGAATTGTTTATATAGAGGACAGTCCGCTTCAGGAAGAGGCATTTACCATTCTTGTTTGTGAGAGTAAGCAGACCGCTCTGACAGGAGAGAGAAAAAGTCCCCTGCCTGAAGTCTTTCACGGGTTGTGTAATAGGAAGAGGAAATTCCATTGAGCTCACCTAAACACAATTCCTTTTGATGAATCCGCTCCCTGGGGTTTTAAGGTGCACAGCACACACCTGACACCCCTTCTTGAAATGTGGTGAAATGTGAGTTTGGACAACACAACATATTTATCCAGTGAGATCAAAAAGTTTTGTGTAAGTGTTGCGCTTTTAACTTTTTATTCTGTGCAGCTGTGAGATCTGGGTCTAGGCATGCAAAGATTCTGGAAGAATTGCGGCATTTTGGGTGATGGTATGTCACTACATTGTACAGTACAAAGAACAATATGTGGAAGTCAGGCGGCCCCGATAAGAGATAAGATAAACACAATGCAAACGGCCTATTCAGCGTGACAGCCTTGAGTTGCCACTAATCTGTTGTTCAACGGCAGTTTTTTAGCACTCTTACTTTAGCACCCATTTTAGCATTCAAATCAACAACAACAGAAGCACCTCTTATCAAAAGGACAGAATACCGAGTCTTTGTTATCTATATGACGGAAGACTGGATTTAAGTTCAGAATTCATGTTTCACCCATAGAGTGTTCGTCAGTATTACAAAGCTGATTGTACATCACGGTGTTATTATGGGATGGTTACCCCTCTGTGTTTGTTTGCTGATCATTATCTAACAATTCCAAGCCATTATCCAGCCTCTTTGTCAATCAATTCTAAGGCACATTATATGTATACAATTAGAAAAAGTCAACAATTCATTACAAGTGCACTTTATGTTTTTAGTTTCCTGATCATTACTTTTTTTGGGAAAATGTTCGGTATGATAAATAAGAGTTTTGACCAACATTTCTCAGTGCAACGACAAACCACATGACTTCCATTAGGAGTTTGGATGGGAGCCTCCAGCATTCCAGCAAGAACATCGCTTATTGATCTCTGACACCCTGACACATCTACAGACAAAACGACCTGGTGGAAAGCCTGTTCAGAGTGGAGCTCAATTCATTATTTGTAAAAATAAATAAAAAATAAAAAAACACATGTGAAGTACAGGAAGACGTATTCCACTCTTTTCTCCAGCTGCACTCCCAGTCAGAGTTATATCTGTAATATGTCAAACACTGTTGAGGTACACCATGATATTGCACAGATCTACTGACTGAAAAGCATCGGGAATATTTGTATTGAACTCCACGCTTTGGAAATTAGATGAATTCCTGGGGAAAGGGCACTGGTTCCCGAGAGATGATACCAGTGTAATTGAATAGTCAAACTTTTCTTCAGTAATATGAAGATCCACACACACGTTTGTGCAATGTCCTCTCTGTCTAAATTCCCAAGATCACTTTAAATGCTAAACCATCTTCTCAGGCCACGGATTTCCCTGTGTTGAGAGCTGGAACCCTCTGCTAATCTGTGGCTGTCAGCATCTGCTTAGCACCAAACCATGCTTGCCTTATTCTGTCTTTATGAGTCCCCACTGACATGGGAAGCAGACTTCATCCTGTCTCAGCTCATCACTGAGCACACCATTGATTGAATTTCAAATTCCACTGAGTATTCCTATTATGTTAAAAAAAAACAAGCGTATTAAGGGTTCCTATATACTGTATAATAATTCCTAGTGGAACTCTGTGCATCTTGTTTAGGAGCTATGCAGTGCAACTTTCACGATGACTGACATATGAAGTCTCTTAGGAACTCAGTTCCGGCACACAATGATAGCCCTCTCGTACCAAAATGACACTTGCCTCAACTTTGTGTCTGCCCACACACTATTCCCTACAGTTTACCAAACAATCAACAGTCTCAGAATCGCCAGATGTAACCTTAAACCCGTGTTCACAAGAACGACCAAAATTCGGAGGGAACTGACCAGAGTGATTTCAGCTGAGATGCTGAAAAGACGTTGGAGTGGAGTTGTTTACGTGACATTTTGCCAGTGTCAGAGTGAATCATTCTTCTCAGTGGAGCAAATGGAATGGAGGACTACACATCCTTATGAGGAAATGAGGGGAGAATTGGTGCAGACAATAGCCCTTTCTAGCTGCGGGGTGTTTGTGTGTGTGTGTGTGTGTGTGTGTGTGTGTGTGTGTGTGTGTGTGTGTGTGTGTGTGTGTGTGTGTGTGTGTGTGTGTGTGTGTGTGTGTGTGTGTGTGTGTGTGTGTGTGTGTGTGTGTGTGTGTGTTATTTTACCTCATCCCTAGTAGCCACCTCTCTGTTTTCAGCATTAGCAGAAAGTGTCTTTGTCCTGGGCACAATGTTTTGTGGGCTGACACTGGTGATCCGTCTTCACTGTCTCTCCCTTCTCTTTTTCTTTTCTTCAGGACGCTTCATTACTGACGGAAGCTCCCGCACAGAGCCTGCCTGCGCAGTGTCAGTCATGTAAGCAATGTGTCTGGGAAGAGAAAATGCTCACGCTGAGGTGAAATTTGTTCCAGAACATTTCTGTGATTAAAGCCCTGTTTAAATGTGTGGATGTTCTTTACATAATAGCCTACCTATCTAAGTCTAAGACATAATTCTTTTTATTTCATTAGCTGAACTACATAATTCTTTTTATTTAATTTCATTTCATTATGAAATAAAAAGAATTATGTCATTTTCTTCTCAACCTTAAGCCAGTAGGCCTATTAGGATTTTAGTTTTTTTAAACTGTGGAATATAACTACAAAAAATCTGCAGAATTAGTTTTTTGGGATGTAAGGGACTGAAAGATGGCCAGGCCAGCTAGCCACCAGTGTGACCACATAGAAAATATTAATTTCTGAATATGGGATCTCCTCGACTCCCACCCTTGCTGCCCAGTAGACAGTGCTAATAAAACATGATATGGAGATAAAGCTAGATGATATGCTCTTTCACCATACTGGGCTTAAAGCAGCATTATGGTGTTTTGGTCCAAAAGTAGCGAGTTTACTAACTAAAAGGCATGCAAAAACCTTAGAAACACCACTAACAGCCCAGTTGGCACTAATTAATGGCTACTAACATGCTAAATGTACTGTATGTATAAATATATATATATGTAACAAATATGCTAACATGATAAATGTACGTGTATGACAGAACTGCAAACTCATGGTATAGGGCAGCCTGGCTCACGGTGTCACAGATATTGGTGAATCCCTGTCAGTTCAGTAAAGAGTTGTGCATGTAGCTTAGTTTCGTGTCTTTCTGATGAAGATACACCTTGGATTTACTGACAGTGATTAATCCTTGCGGAAGAAAGGCAAAAACACAAAAGCACCAAGTTCAAGTTCAACTTAAGACCTGCCTAAAATGAACCGTGCACCGGTTTTCAAAATTAGATACACATACATGGCCTTTTTTATTTTCATTTACAAATAAATTATCACTTTGACACTCTCTGACGCCATGGTTCTAGTGTTAAATAGATTAGAAGTGCCTGGGAAACCTGAGCCCAGCAGCTGTATGAAACCATGACATATAGAACGTATTTGACAGGTAAACAGATCGTTACGACCCTAACGCAAATATTCATGTGGGCTAAGGGCATGTAGGCTACACACTCTCTGCTTTTTTCATAAGATGGGGAACGTACTATATAATTCAGACAGGTTTATGTTCTTTAATCCCTGACTGCTGCCTTCCCCCAGTTATGTTTATGGTTTTTTGCATATAGAGTGGGGAAGTGGGATCTGATCACATGTGTTCACATGTGTGCGTGCCTTGTAATATGTTTGCACTTACATGATATGGTTTTTCATCCCACTGGAAAAACTGTGTTTGTTTGTACCCCCCCCCCCCCCCCCCCCCCCATTTTCCTTCTGTGAGGCGCATTGTGTTACCTCCTGGTACGAAATGCGCCGTATAATTTGATTAGACACATTCTAATGCCAAGTGTGAACTGATGCACTTAGAGCTGCCCACTTGCGATCGGATCAACCAAGAAACATGGCCAGCGGGTGCCGCAGGTGTGTTTATCTTTCATTTCATATGACTATATACCATCAAGATTTAGAAGATGATATCTTGGTTGCTTATAAAAACATACCTCAAACATACCTCACTGCAAGTTGTTGCATAGTATTCCTTTAAACTGGTGGGGTTTTGCAAGTATAACTTTCAAAAAGTGTGTCTTGAGTTAAATTAAATTCACATTAAATCTTAATGACACCAGAGAGGGTTTCTTGTCTCTCACACAGTGAGTAAAGTTCCAGCTGTTTTACATCATGTGGGGTGCTGTTTATCAAGACTTGAGACCTCTGTACGTCTCGCAGACTGTATTAATGAGAATGAAAATGATATCAAATGATTGTATCACAGCAAGGAGGAAATGACAGAAGAATCTCTGGAATTGCAGGGGAGGGAGAAGATTACAAGAACCACCCACTAGTTGTGTTGTAAGTTACACTTCAGCAAGTTTCAGGAAATTGATTTATTGTTACTTTATTTGTGTTGTTGAACTTGGCAGAGCAATGGGTAGCAAATCTAGAAGCCAGCACTACCCCCAATGTGCTGTTTTTGCAATGCTCATCAGTTTCTCCAGTCTTCAGTTTCCTTGTTCTCCCACAGTTCTTTTGTTTAGGGATACGGCTGTCTGTGTTAAAATGAAAGCCCCCCCACACACACACACACCCGCTCACACACACACATACAAACTTATAATTCACAATTATCAATTAGGAGAGAACAATAATAGCACATAATAGTTATTTTAAATAGCAAATTACTGCATGTATATTCAGTTATATGTAGCTGTACATGGTAATATGGCAGTTGTGTAAATGCACAGTATTTAGCAAAATATTCTACCATTGCAATGGGCCATAATTTGAAATAGAAATGATTCATTCACTATTCATTAACAGTCCTCAGATATGCCCCACCACCTACCGTCATAATGACAGGGCATTTTATTGAAATTTGACTGAATGACCGACTCTTGAGAAGGAGATAAAACAAGGAAATTCAATTTAAGTTTTTACGAGTTTGCGCCAATCTCCAGCAGACCTTATGCACACAGACGGAGATCGGCAAAAGCAATAAGTGGAGACTTATGTAAGTTTTATGCACGTCGATATGTGTGCTTTAGTTTCTGTCCAAGTGCCCCAGAGAAAGCTCAACAAACAGGGACAGCCGTTTTATAGGCAGAAGACATATACACCTGTAGGGCTAGGGCTTATGTAACCCGTTATCATGTACTTTTATGAAAACCTGACAGCACAGAGTTATTGAAGTTGTCAGTCTACCTTTGTATATCTAAGATTTCCAAATGCCATGGCTCCAGCTAAGTGGGAGATACTGTTTTTGTGTGCACTGTTGTATAACTATAGCATGTCAGGCAGCTGATGTGGACAGTGGGCATCGATTATTACACAGACCAATGCGTTTTCAGTCATCCAGGCAGGATGTTCTAGCATTTATCTATCTCTGTAGTCTCTCGTCAGCAGTGTTTTATGGGTGTGTGAGCATTTTGATTAAATTGCTATTACTTGTTCAAGCTGCGCTTGTTCAAGATGTGACCAAAAAAATCAATAGTTATAATAATTTAACATAAATCAGTGTTCTGGAAGAGTGATTGCAGGCTAATGTGTAACTATGTCTAGTTAAAGGCATAAATGGTCCTTCAGTCTATCTCAAAGCGAGTTTTCTTTTGTCAGCTTTGTCAGAAGTGTGTGTTGTCGTGCCTCATCAAATCTGAGCATGTCACACGTGTCTTTTGAACATTGTAACTGGAATGGCAGACCATAATACATGTTTTTACAATGTTCATTGTTCGCCTGAGAAGCTATTAGAGAGCTCAAACTATTTCCTCCCATAGTTTTAGTACCTAAAGTTAAAAATACACGTTTACTCACAGAAAACATAAACACAGGCTGAAATATTTTGGTCTGCATCTGAGGAACTATGTCAAGAAGCTATAAATAGCTATAGAAATAGATGGCATGTGAACAGCCGGCCATTTGTAGCAATCATAATTATTCATAATAACTAAGGTCTGTGTGACCATGGCAACTATGTTTGGTTAACACAAATCTTCATTTATTCAGTCTCTTTTTAACATCTAGATTGGATACGTATTTATATAGGGTATAAATATATATATATATATATATATATATATATATATGGGGTATGTACACTACCATTCAAAAGTTTGGGGTCACCCAGATAATTTCGTGTTTTCCATGAAAACTCATACTTTTATTTATCAAATGAGTTGCAAAATGAATAGAAAATATAGTCAAGACATTGACAAGGTTAGAAATAATGATTTCTATTTGAAATATTAATTTTGTTCTTCAAACTTTGCTTTCGTCAAAGAATGCTCCATTTGCAGGAATTACAGCATTGCAGACCTTTGGCATTCTAGCTGTTAATTTGTTGAGGTAATCTGTAGAAATTTCACCCCACGCTTCCTGAAGCACCTCCCACAAGTTGGATTGGCGTGATGGGCACTTCTTGCGTACCATACGGTCAAGCTGCTCCCACAACAGCTCAATGGGGTTGAGATCTGGTGACTGCGCTGGCCACTCTATTACAGACAGCATACCAGCTGCCTGCTTCTTCCCTAAATATTTCTTGCATAATTTGGAGGTGTGCTTTGGGTCATTGTCCTGTTGTAGGAGGAAATTGGCTCCAATCAAGCGCTGTACACAGGATATGGCATGGTGTTGCAACCAAGGCACTCTTCCAGCATCTTTTCACCTATTCTGCGTCTCATAAATGTTCTTCTGTGTGATCCAAACACCTCAAACTTTGATTTCGTCTGTCCATAACACTTTTTTCCAATCTTCCTCTGTCGAATGTCTGTGTTATTTTGCCCATATCAATCTTTTCTTTTTATTGGCCAGTCTCAGATATGGCTTTTTCTTTGCCACTCATCAGGCCAGAATCCCAGAGTCGCCTCACTGTAGACGTTGACACTGGCGTTTTGCGGGTACCATTTAAAGAAGCTGCCATTTGAGGACCTGTGAGGCGTCTATTTCTCAAACTAGAGACTCTAATATACTTGTCTTCTTGCTGAGTTGTGCACCAGGGCCTCCCACTTCTCTTTCTACTCTGTTAGAGCCCGTTTGTGCTGTTCTCTGAAGGGAGTAGTACACACCGTTGTAGGAAATTTTCAGTTTCTTCGCCATTTTTCGCATGGAATAGCCTTCATTTCTAAGAACAAGAATAGACTGGCGAGTTTCACATGAAAGTTCTCTTTTTCTGGCCATTTTGAGAGTATAATCGAACCCACAAATGTGATGCTCCAGATACTCAACTAGCTCAAAGGAAGGCCAGTTTTATAGCTTCTCTAACCTATTTCAGCTGTGCTAACATAACTGCACAAGGGTTTTCAAGGGTTTTCTAATCATCCAGTAGTCTTCTAAGGCGATTAGCAAACACAATGTACCATTAGAACACTGGAGTGATAGTTGCTGGAAATGGGCCTCTATACACCTATGTAGATATTTCATTAAAAACCAGACGTTTCCACCTAGAATAGTCATTTACCACATTAACAATGTATAGAGTGTATTTCTGATTCATTTAATGTTATCTTCATTGAAAAAAACAGTGCTTTTCTTTGAAAAATAAGGACATTTCTAAGTGACCCCAAACTTTTGAACGGTAGTGTATATATATATATTATGGTCTGCCATTCCATATATACATACACCCCCTCCCAATAAGGCCCTTCATTGCCTACCCACTCTCAATTTCAGCTTAATTGTGTGTCTGTTGTGTGTCTACTGGGGTCTATTTATTATGCTTGTGCTGTACTAAGCAACAAATTCAGTGTTCTGATATTCCTAAAATCAGCGAAGCAAGGACGCAAATCCAAGAAAACAATTAAAAAACAATAAAAAAAATAACGAATCTAATTTACTGACAGCGGCTGAAGTGGATTCAAGGGTTATGTCCTTACCCTCCGACTACGAGCTACTTATGAGATATGTAGCTTTTAAGCCCTCATGTGAGTTCAATCCAACAGCAGGGGATATATACTTTTACATTTTTCCAAACAAAAAGTTCAAAATGTCCAGCTCACTGTAAACACTGCTCAGATTTCAGCCCACTCGGGATGCACTCTGAGTACACAAAGTGCTGGTGCAAATGGAGATCACTCCAATATCCACTCCATTATCTGTAAATGGCATCACTAATCTTTTATCCCACTCCAAAGGACACCAAAAGTTCTTCTGCCGCACGTCCACTTGGGCCTACTTTCTCAACAGTTCACTCCCCTTTCATGTGAAGCATGTCTTAATTCGGACGCAAATAGCAATGCCATCCAAGAATAACACTGTTCAAGCCTTCATTACTCGACAGTTTGTGGAGATGATATAATGAACCGCCCGCAAGGGAGGCGCATCCTTCTGTGGCTGTGGGTGTCATGTGAACTTCTGTTTGGACTGGGGCACGTGGGAAAGTTTGGCCACTGGAGCTGAGCTCATGCGAGGGAGAAGAAGGGTTCCTCCTGGGTTTCATCTCAGTCAAACATCTCTCCTCTCACGCCCCCCCCCCCCCCCAACACACACACACACACACACACACACACACACACACACAGCCCTTTATGCCTTTGTCACACGGGAGGAGCTTCATCCCTTCATATTTTTCACTCAACTAGAACATATGTCGACCGTTTCAGCCAATTCATTTCATGGTAGAAACTCGGCGAGATTGCTTACATTCCTGCTGCCACTAAGAACCGTCTTTCTCTTTCGCACACACACACACTCTCACACATGCACACACATGCACACACACACACACACACACACACACACACACACACACACACACACACACACACACACACACACACACACACACACACACACACACACACACACACACACATGCACACACACTCACTCACACATACACACACACACACATTCATAAACACACTCACATGTCCACACATCTGGGCACAACTGGGACCCTGCTGACAAACTGTTCCTTGGGGGGGGGGATAACTTGTAGCGTAATAGCTGTGCAGTTGGGCATGGCAAACAGCATGGTTGCACACACCTCTCCACCACCACCAATCCTGTGAGGCCAGGCTGAGACGGGGTCTTTGTGTGTTGTGTCCAGCCTGAGCTTGAGTTATACCGGCTGTCCGCCTCCCCCACTGTCTTGCAACGTCCCGTGACAGCCTTCACTGACGTCGTGAGCAACAGGCCCGGGCCCTGTGAAAATAAGCAGAAATAGGTTTTCAGGAGGGCCACATATCAGCCCTGAAAATCTGGGCTGTCAGCTATCTGGACCACTTGGCCTCTTATTGCTTTTGTGTTTGAGCGACTGCGGCTCCTCTGACGCCTCCCGGAGAGGACAGAGGGTGAGCAAGCGGCCCCAGAAATAGCAGCTGCCAGGCCCTCTGGAGAAAAGTGTTTTTGCGATAACGGACCACAAGGCCTTTCCAGGTTGCCCCTATCGCAAGCCAATTAAAATGCTTCCTTTTCCCTCGGCGGCTTTTCAATACACACACCACGCTCCGCTGGCCCATGCTGGTCGAGAGGGTTTATGATTAGCTAAAGCGCCCGTGCTGATTGTGTCCTGCAGTGCCCGCCATGTTTGTCTGGGCGCAAGTGCCCCTGCCAGCCCCCGGGGGGTAGAGTAGGCGTTTTTCCTCTCAGTTGTTGCTGTTATCACTCACGTTCGGAAGGTTAAAAAGCAGCTAAGGCAAGCTCTAAATGGCAGCCTTATAGCTTTGACCCCATTTGGTTGCTGTACTTGTTTTCTAGGAAGTAAAGCTCAAGTGTGAACCAGCACTACTAGGAAAAAATGCCAATTTCCCAGTGCTGAAACTCAAGGGACAATGTACTGAGCTTCCTGGGATGTTGCTGGCAGCCTACATCCGGTATTCTATATTGCAGGGAACGGTCTCTTGTCACGAATGACTAATGTCCAGATGGATTATGGAAGAACAGCAGTTGCAGTTGTTTATCTGTCCTCAGAACACACATGACCTATAGATAGCTTAGAGAAAGTGGGAGTGCTCCTAGTGCTCAGCACAGACCTCAGTCCTGTAAAGCTGTGTCCATGCTAGGCCCAATGCGAGCCTCCTTATAGAAAGGATCATATTGACTTCAGTTTTATATTTGAAATTGCTCTCCTCAGACCATCATCTCTGTAGTATAGGTTTATTAGGTTAGTATAGGTTATTATATGTGTATTATATGTTTAGCATATTGTATTTTATATTTATTTTGTATATTTAGTGCCCAGTCTGACTCTGTGATGTTCTTTGCATCTGACAATAAAAAACTTGAACTTGAACTTGAACTTTCAGGAATGTAATGGCTTTGTTATATTCCATTGCTTGCTTGTATGAAAATGTGGGAACGGTCTGGCTGACGTGCATAGGTCTAAGTGCACATAGGTACAAGCGCCTGTACAAGTGCCAACAAATGGTCCATGGAATTTCATGCCATCATTTTTTCTGCATTACGCGTATGTATGCTATATTTGAGTAGGGAGCCTTATGTAATTTCCACCATTTCACAGAGCACAGTCCATTTGACCCATGCCCTACACAATGCTAACGAGTCATCTGCAATCTTTTGCTGTTATTAATAATAATAATAATAATAATAAAACGTATATAGCGCTGTAAAACCATTAATAGCAACACTGTGGTAAAAAAATCAATTTAAACATTTCAATTGCCCTCACTGAGTTATGGCCCCATATTAGAAGTATCTCATATCTCCTTTATCAAGAGAGATGAGAGAGTTATGCCACTTGTCAAAAGGCTGTTAAGTGCTTAACATCAACAAAGGATGTGTCTGTTCCTGGAGGAGAGCAGAGGGGTATTTCTGCACCACATGACATGAGTGGAGTGTATTATACACACAGACATGCAACTGCCAAAGGTCTCAGAAGGAGCTGTGAAATTCTTAAATGCTATGGGAATGAAGTGCCGTACATACTGACCTAGGTCATGCCTGTAGTTTTTTGTATATTTTCTTGAGTTTTTCTCTGAATATTTTCATATTTACATATTCTGGACATTTACAAAAGATTTCCATAAATTCACAAGAAACGGTGTGTTTTAATATACATGGTCTCCGAGTGGAGTAATTCATCCACACCAAATCTAAATCAGTCAGACCAAACAATTGCTGTTCTAGAAAAAGTGATGAACAGTGTCGAATGACTAAGTATCCTTCTGAAACTGAAGCTAAATCCAACAGCAGGAGCCAGACAAACACGTGATTAAGTGATGACTTCATGAGTAACGATGACAGAGAGGCAGTGTGTCGCTACACTGTCTTGTTTTGTTGACATTCTTTCATCTCGAGCAGTCTGCATTAGATCATGTCACCCAGTTTGAAACCTCTTTGTGGGAGTCCTCACTTTGGCCAGTCACCTGTCTAAGGGTGAACTCAGATGAAAGGAAAAGAGGGAGGAGGATGGCTGCCATTTTAGTCCTTTTCCTTTGGCACTTCTCTCTTTCCTCTAAACTCGAAACGTTCTTTCAGCAACATTTAACTGATAATGATCCAGTTTAATGACCACTTTTATGACACCAGAGTTAGCCGTCATGCATCCTAGACAGAATGATGGATTGTGTTAGTTTTACCTTGATTCACAGTCAACTCACCCGGGACACATTGTGAGGGAAGGTTCAAGGGTCTGCACTTGTGAGATCTCTTGTTTTGCTTCACACCATTCCTGTCTCATTGGACAGATTTTTCTATCTTAGCTCTGAAGGAGCGGGAAAAAATGTCTGAATGTGTACAGTGTGCATGAGCGCAAAGAAGATTGTTCAACTGAATATGAAGTTATCGACTTCAAGAGCTATTTGTGTACAGGAACCTATTTCAAAGAGCCCTCTACAAGATGGCATGTGCAACGTGTAGATCATACAGGTTTGTGTTTAGAAAAATGACACAGAAGTTTAAAAAAAATGATAATAAAACTGTTTTAGGCATCCAATATCACCGAGAGAGAAGGAAGGGCAGTCGACCTCTTGATGCTGAACAAAGCTGAAGATAACGCATCCACGTGATATTAACTTTGGCACGACCTCCAACACATTTCAAAGTATTAATCCATGTATTAATTCTGTGGTGTGACAAGTTAATTAGCTGGTTACATTTTAAGTTGACACTTTATCAGTAAATAATGTCTGAGTGTGGGCATTGGGCCTGCATTTGTTCCTTTGGCACTTTGTTTTGATTTGTGTGTGGCACTAAAGCTGTCGGAATGGCAAGAGATGCTTGTGCTCACCCAGCTTTGGATGATTTGAGAGCATTAGTCCAGGAGAATTACATGCTGGGATGAGTGTGGGATGTGCCAAGTGTAGGACAGAAAAGGACTGACTGAAGCAGACAGTGATTCATTCAGACACTAGTTGTATTTCATATGGTGTGATAGGACTGAAGTGAATAAAATATTATATTTACTGTACTAAGAGCCAACTACGTTCTCCTTTTGAGATTTTAGCACTGGAGCGGAACATCTGTTTGTGTTTTGGCCTGTGTGACCCCGTCCACTGCCCATTTCCCATTACCATTTCGACATCCTGGGTTGCCAGATACGAAACAAATTGGCAAGAAAACACTGCGTGCGGCAGCCATGGAAGCAAGCAAACAAACTGGATAACAGAGATAACGTTAGATTCTACCCGAACTAAAAATCCTTTGCATCCTTCTAAAAAGCTCCATGACCAGAGACGTAGTTAACTGTGGGTACATATTGTAGATGCATTTGAAAGCTGGAGACAGCTTAGAGCCCAGAAAGATTTTAAGATGGATGCCAAGTTGACAGATTTTCTTCTGAACAGGTATCTAAGCATTTAGCTTCAGCTAAGGTTAGCTAACCTTAACTAATTTAGTACGGCTACTAGTAGGAATGGGCATTTTAGGTAATTTCAGCATTTAGGTATTCACATTCATTCTCTGTGGTCCATGTGCAGCTGGGTTATCAAGGCAGCGAGAATTTGACACACACAGCCGGTGAAGAGATCCCAAGTAGCGCTTGCTAAAACCGTCATGCTAAAACATGCTAACGTTAACTGCTATTAGTCACATCCCAGGAGCAGAAGGGGCCACAGTTGTCGGAAACAACCCGTGTGGCAAAAATATACAACAGAAACCGCAAGTTTGACTGTAACTTGACTCAATTTACGAATGCAATTACTCTATACGTTGAACAAAAACTCCAAACCGAGTAACGTTACTCTTGCCCATCACTAACTAGCTGTTTATCTATCTTATCTTATAGAAACCATATACCTTATCAAGTTATTTTAGAAGACAACTTGCCCCAACATTTTGAGTTTGGACTGTTGTATCAGTTATTTCAGTTTAGTTCAGCTCAGTACAGTAACAAATGCAAATTTGAGCCAGAACAGGTTGTCTTTGTCCATCATATCTGACTGATCTGAAAAAGTAATTTTACTATGTTTGCAGGCCAGGGTGAGTGATGATAACAGTACATATGAGGCCACTCTACATATTAAGCTTTTTAACGTTTAAGTTGTGATATTATAGCAATGAATTGCATCAGGCAAATGTAGATGTATCAGTCGATGGACAGTCTGCAAGCCTTGAATATGACTGCCTAAATTGGGTTGTAAACAGCAACGTCAAGTACATGGAAGATGGTGTGGTCAGAAATGATTAATGTCAACAATAACAATAACTGTACTTATATAAAAATTGCAGGGCTTGTAAAAATTAACATAAGAATGAATAATGAGTTCTAAAGAGGTTAGTCTTTAAAGGCTTTGTGATACTCGTTGAATATATAGCACTACGTACAGTAGGTCATTCCACCACTGAGGTACCGCTAATGAAAAGAGTCTTGATTGCCATCTCTTGCTTTGGAAAGAAGACCCCACGTTCTGCAGAGGAATGAAGTGGTTGAGTTCTTCCTAGATCCTGATAAGGTGCATTGCACACAACGAAGGGAGACCATCAACTCATTTTGAACATTGAGTGATTCATATTTTAATAGCAGAGTGTGTGTTGTCTTCCTATGTGTGCTAGGATGTCAGTGGGTCATTGGTGTCAGAGAATCACTGCTCTGTGCCTTGTTAACACCATAATGCTGAAGTCACATGTTATAATAAAGACATCTTTAGCACTTCTTTCATAACTTCATTTAAACAATTCCATTTGAATTAGTTGGTCAGGTTGTTTCTGTTTTACATATGGGCATAATACATTTGGCAAACTGAAAGAGAAATGCTGTATTGAATCCACAGATGAGTCAAGGAATGAAATCAAGCGCATTTCAAAACATGTCTACTGGATGAGTAGTGATCAGTGTCTATTCAATATGTACAGTACTGTTATCGCAGCTAACTTTTTTCATCTTTCCTTTTTTATTTAGTTTGGGAACATCACTCTATACATGACTACAGTTGTCTGGTAAGACAGTATGACCTTCTTATAACTAGTGTAGTCAACAATATAAAAGACTGTGAATTATGTTTATGCATAATAATACTACCATTATGTTGTGATAAAGTTGTGGACTGTTGATATCAGCTATGACCTCCAGTCTTCACATATCAACATGTGCATTACTTTCAATAATAAAAGAATAATAAAAGAATTAAAACAACAAAAAATCTCAGAACACACAAGGTAAAATGATAAAACAATTGGCTGTTCATTAGACATAAGAACATTACAATTGAAAAGGTTTTCCTACAAAAACATTTTTACAACACCATGGCCAGACAATACATTTATCTCATACGACTCAACACTACAAATATGACCGTAGCCTTTTAAAAAGGGAGCCGTACGGGGGAAGGATCATGTAATCTGTTAAGTATTGGCCCTGGAGACTCTGCACCAAGGACAGGCCTGAGCCAAAATCAATTTGCTGACATTTTAACCTGATTATTCAGAGAAAGCAGAGCCGTGGAAGATGTTTCCCTAAAGGGTAAATTAAAGAACTGGTCCTTTATGTTGGGTGTGTTTTGATGTTAAAACATGACTCATGCAATAATTTGTCTAGCAAGGTTTCATTAGCTTTATCACATTTGAATTTCTGGAGTGTAATTCAATCACAGCAACTCTATCAACTGCATCAGCAATCCATGCTCTGGTGACATATTGCTCAGTAGGCCTGTACTGCAGACTATAGTATCAGAAAAAAATTATTAATCTCCTAGTCTTCACTAAAGAGGGAAAAAAGACTTTGACCCCCCTGAGCCTCAAAGATTATTATCCATATCATGTGAGCAGCTCTATACGGTTCCTACAGACAATAAAACGTCCAGTGCCGTGTGGTCTCCGGCCACTTAGCTCCATATTCTGTCTAATCCACAGGCTGTCAAGGCCTCATCAGACACCTCTACCCTTCAAAGCAGGGGGGAAATGGGAATATTTCACATGGCCTTCCCCCTGACGCTTAGTCTGCTCCCATCACTGTGTTTGAGAGGAATGTGGCCCGGTTCTATAAGCGATGAAGACTCTTCCTGTGCTGACGGATCATTCTTGTTGTTCTCTGATGTGAGTGGATGGGACTAGTCCACTGTGACAGAGTAGTGGCCAGGGAAGTCCATGTTCTGAAGGACTCAAACAATGTAAAGACACGTGAAGTTGTACATCTTGAAGGGGCACAGAATACCTTAAAGGTAGTCTGTGTGATTTGTATGACTTTCACATCTTTTCATTGCATATATAAAAGGTACAGTCTATGGACCTAGCAATTTCGATTTGGAATATAAATATTTTCCTTATCCAGTTTTTCAAACATTCACTAATAATTTCGTTTTGTTTTAGTAATTAAAACAAATTGAAGTTTAAAAAAAATTCTCATTTAAATAGGACCATGCATTGAGATATAGCTCTATCTCTGATTGATGCTCTCTGTCCTTTTCATATCCCTTGACAGGCACCAATATACCCATACAGTCTCAGAAGTGAAGACTGAAGCAGTTTGGCCGGCACAATTACAGGATATAGCCCATCTCCTACACCATCTTGAGGACCACTTCATCAAAACTACACTCACCTCATGACACTGAAAGGAAAGATCTCAATACTTCAAACTGGAAAATACTCGCCAAGAACCCTGGCTCTCTGTGGCCAGTCTATTAATCAGCAGCATTTGCGAGACCACCTCTTGTGTAGAGCTTAACTCAGGTTTACGCTAATAAGCCATTTTTGATGAAAATCCTCGATGAAAACTTACATGCGCGCATACTGAACTATTCAAATAATCATCCAAGTGAAAACTGAAACTTCAGAATGTTGTGTACACTAACAATTGTGTTGGGCTTTTCCTCTGAACAGTGTTCAAGGTTTTGTTGAAAGATAACTGTTGTTACGGCTTGTTATTGTTTGCCCAGGTGAACGTTCCAAGTGAACTTCCTCAAAGACTACAAAAGAATGAGATGCTGCCAAGATATAAATGTGGCTGATTGACTTTTGACTGCAATATAAAAAAAGATAAATAATCAAAACCCAAATATAAGAAACAGTGTATTTCTTGGCCCTGGCAATCATGAGTGTATTTTCTGATTTATTTGTTTATGATTTGTAAAATCATTGTAAAACGCACCATTATCAAGACCCTCCAAACAAGGAAATGTACCCTGTTGGAAAACAGCAACTGTTTCAATGGTTTACTCACATCAGAGGTGTATATGTAAGTTTAATATACACCTGCTGACAGATGGATCATTTTGAAGTGATGTCCACACATGCCTGAGCTGATTTTGAAACTTGACAGGAAAAATTGAACTCTTCTCCCTTTCTCACTTGTGATTTCACAAGATGTACAAATTACGAAATTGCAAAACGACACAGATAACAAACGCTCTCAGAATAACAATAACAATAACAACATGATGTGGGCAGAGTCTTATCGTGGTAAGTGAGCATAAATCAGAAAGATCAAGCAATCCCCAACACTATGAAAATGCAGAGTTTGTGCTTTTCACCCCTCTTGATGGAAGAGTCTAATAAGAGAGTCAGATGGGGGGTAAGGACAAAATACCTGCATTATTGCCAGATCAAATACTCCCTTTCTGGAAAGTGTGCAAATGACGAACAGATGAAAAGAATATGGTTGCGCAATCTCTTCTCCCATCTGGACATTGAGAGAGAGATGTGTGGGAAGTAAGTAATGTCTTCTAGGTCCCTTGAGAAGGCTCTTCTCTACTGACGTGCCTTGATCACTGAGTGTCTTGTGAATGAAATCGAGGGACATGTTGGCTGTGGTTTGAAATAGAATGAGGCCCATGTGGGGACAGTGATGGCATCACAGCCTGGCCCTGGCAAGCCACCAAAGAGTTTGACTCGAGGGAGGTGTGAGATAACTGGTAGACGACGGCCTCTGTACACACATGGCCTCTGTCCTCTCTTTCCAAGTTTGTGTGTGTGTAAGAGTGTATGTGCGTTTGTGAGTGCATGTGTGTTTGTGAATAATGCCGCAGAGGAGTATAGCTTTGAACAGGGAGCGCAAAATGTTTGTTGTTTCATCCTCAACGTCTTTCTTTTAATCCCTCTGTCAAGATTTGCCCTCCTTCGTCTCTAGAGATTAGCCATAGTTCACTTAATCCTGCTCCCCTGGTATCACATAATTTTTTGCCCACAGACAAATTCCACACCTATCAAAATTCAATTGTTTTCATAAATCAGTTGAGATGTTATTTTCTCCCCATGTAGGCTTTGTAAGCTGAAAGAGGATAAAACTTTACATTCTAAAAAAATATTTTTAATGATTGGCGTAGAGATTTGAGTGGAGATCAAAACTGTAGATGTTTGTCAGGTTTTAAATAGCACGGGCACCTGTGGTAAAATACTGAATATGCACATTTAAGCGGAGATGTGCGTCATAGACTGTGTAACATTTTGTTCCTTGTCATCCTTCATCAGACATGTCACTTGTCATTAAATCGGTCACCCAGACCTGAGATTTCTGCAAATAAAGATCAGGAGGACACGGCCACTGGAGCTTGGAATGATTGGTTGTCATGGGGCCCTCTCCTGATAATGCGTCCAATCTCAACGCTTCATTTCCTGAAACTTTTTACCAGCTGTTGTAAAGACGCAAAGAAATATTGATCGAAAGTGCACAGCACATAGAGCGGTAGCTTTTGGAAAAAAAGGACATGTATTTAAATGAAAGTATAGGAGGTTGGAAAAGTCAATATCGCCGTTGGGTTGTGTCCGAAGAAGTACAGATAAAGGGACTGCACATCTGACGTTGTGTTGTGTGACGTTCCACTGAGATTACACACACCAGGAACAGTGCCGGTGTTGTACATGAGTGCAGTGCATCAGCATGAAGCAGCACACTGTACATAGAGTGCACTCTTGCCAAGTTTACATCCTAATTTTCTCCCAATTATGTGCCTCAGATTGAAGAATTGTTTTATGATTTAGTTCAGCTAATTTGTTCCTTCGCACAGACATGTAATTATTATGTAACTATAGCATTAGTTATTCAGGGAGAGAAAGAAAGAAAAAAAGAAAAATGAGTTGTTCGTTACTGAATGAGACCATCTGTTTCAGGCAGCAGTCACGAAATTGAGCTTTTGTGGTCAAAATCTACATACTTACACACTATTGGTTGGATGACTGGAATCAATGTCTTGCACAATAGGAAAGCCTTCCGCTAAGGCCAATTAGAGTGTGCCTTTAATCCAGAACAGACACTTACAAGAGCCAGTGGACTTTATAAGGAAAAAAACATCATCATTACAGTTATCAAGAAAGACATCCTGACTGTGGTCAGAATATAAATAAGCTTTTAAGCACTACTATCAAAAAATGATATAAAGTTGTAAGGTTCTCTGTTCCTGGGAACCTTTCACTTGGTCAAATAAGGAAGAACAGATGTGGTGTTGACTGAAGAGAGTCACTTCTATTATCATGCAGCTTTGTCTGCTGATGCTTGTCTGAGCAGACTGACCACTGTTTCCACTGGGGTTTCCATTTGTCTCCTGTTTTCCCACTAACTCTCGCGTGCCCCCCTCCCTTCTTCCTTTCTCATGGGCTTGTGGGTCACACTTATTTCACATTTTAAGGGTAAAAGGTATTTGGAAAATAGAGGATGCCAGCATGTTCGTATTTGGTATCAATTGAATTGTCTCGGTGCGAGGAGTGCAAAGGGTCTCAGTTGTAGAACAATAGGGTCAATCTTTATAATCTTTACCATGAGGATATGTTGGTCCTCAGTCCACAGTGACACACCCAGATGGGGTCACAAAATGCAGCCCCTGGATCCTACCTCTTGCCACTGTGATAAGGATACCCCCGATAGTTCAAAGGTCCCAAGATTTGTAAATAGTTTCTCCTTGCAAAATTCCTATTTGCCTTGTAAATTTAAGAATATCTTTGTTCTGGCTGGGTACTTAAGGGAAGTGACTAAATATATTATGTCAGTGTTTCTGCATTCAGAGCTCCTACACACATTATTGGTGTGTAGCCATTAGTGTGAACAGGTAGGTGGTAAAACCTGCTAGGCTCTAGGCCTGCCGCACCTCCACCAGTGCCCTTTGGGCTAGCTGCGGGGTCATCAGCTGGGGACCACCTTTCACAGATGTTTCGCCCCTTATCCCGGAACATCTCCTGGTGGCGGGGCAGTGAACAGGGACGTCTCCCAGTCACCCCCCGCAGCTAGCCTTCGTCAGGAGTTGCTCGCTCCCCATGCCTTGTCCCGCCTCCTTAACCAAAGCCAAAAACTTGCCTTCTCTGCTTCCTCAGACAGCTCTCTGGTGGCTTTGTGTAGCTCCTTGCCCCTCAGCCCTAGCTCTTTAAGTAGGCGAGTCATTGAGCTTCCCACAAACCCCCTCGTGCCAACCTCCACTGGAAAGAGTAGTGTACTCCAACCGCTCTCCCTGCACTCCGCAACCAGGTCAGAGTACTTTGCCCTCTTCCTTTCGTGGGCTCCCTCCATCCCCTCCTCCCATGGCACCGTCAGCTCCACAAGCAGCGCAGATCTCTCCGTCTTGGCCCACAGCACCACATCTGGCCTCAGTGTGGTGCTGCAGATCTCCCCTGGGAAGTGGAGCTGCCTGCCCAAGTCCACCTCCATTCTCCATTCCACTCCTGGCAACAAAAGGGTGGATGCTGGTCTCCTTCTGACAGTGTCCCCCTTTCCCCCTTCCCTAAGGAAATGGGTCCACTGCTGGCTCCCCGGCTGCCTCCCAACGCTTGCCTCTTGCCTGTTCCTCTCCACTACCTCTGCCAGTTTCCTCAGCACCTGATCGTGCCGCCATCCATACCTGCCCTGGGCAGTGTTGTGCATGAACGCGTTCAAAAGAACGCGTTCATTGAACACGTTCATTTTTATGAGAACGATGAACTGAACGCAACTTCATGACAAATAATGAATTTGAACGGTGAACACGTTCATATTATCTGAGGTCCAGCGCCACTGAGGTCTAGCTAAAACATTACGGAATGTTTTCCTTCTGCTGAGGAAAGACACTGTCTAAATCGAATGCTTGTACCATGTCTTTGCTCAGTACCTGTTAAAAAGGCCATAGTAATTATTTGTTAAATTGCCCAGACAGACCATGTTTCGGTAAATGACCATATTTGGTAATTGCGTTGGTCATGTGACTCCACTTCTCACGGTGCAATGTTTTGATATCGCTTCATGGCATATTTAGATGGAGTAGCAGTTAACTTCGGGCATATTTTCACATAATTGAACGTTGCACTTAGTTGAAGTTGTGTGCGTCCATGTATACGTGAGTTTGACTTTGTAGCTTACCTTGTTATTATGTGTTTGTTATAGTTTAGCTTTCTCATCATTGTTACGAGCACTGTCACTTAATTGATCTAGCATGATGCACTGTTCGTGAACTCGCTTAGCATAAGCTGCTAATGTACAAATACGAGTGTTACAGGGTTTACCTATGCTAACATTTGAGCGGTCTTTCATTTAGTGTACATGCCCTTGTTGATCTGAGATTAAGCTAGTAGCATATCATTGCTGAAGAGCAAGTTATTATTATTAGTTCCCTGTATAATTCATTATTTAAATGGTACTACATACTAATTAAAAAAAAAATGAAAATGAACTGAACTATGAACTAGTTCAGAATTTAAATGGTGAACTATGAACGTGAACGATTCATGTTTACTTATATGAACTGAACTTTGAACTAGTTCATGAAAGGTGTGAACGTGCACAACACTGGCCCTGGGATAGCGCGGTCTTGCACCCTGACAGAGTGTGTTGTAGGGAAGCATTGATGGTCCCACAGAGGTCACAGGCCTGCTCCGTGCCCAGACGTGCCCGTCTTGGAGGTTTCGGGGGGAGGGCAGAGTGTCGTAGGTTGCCCTGATGAGGAAACTGAGTAGAGCCTGTGGCAGTTTCCAGAAGTCTGCCCAGCTCACCACCAGACCCGCAACCCCCTCCCACGTCATCCAGCGTCCCTGCTGCCCCTGTGCCACTGCCTTGACCCTGTACTCTTCCTCTGCCATCTTTTTCACCTCCGAGACAACAAGATCCTTCCTCTCCTTCCTGCTAGCTCTGTACCACAGAATAGGCGGATCTCCCCACAGAATACCACAGAATAGCGCGCCCCGTCTGGACTCTGCCCACCATCTCCTGGTGCTGCAGCCTGCCCACTGCCTTCTGCACCTCCTCCTCGGCCCTCCACTTCCTCCCAGTCAACACCCGGGCTTCCATGTCCTCACTGTCTCATCTGTAGATTCCCTCAGCTCCATCACCAGCCTTGCCTTCTCCTGCCTGTAACCTATGGTGATAGATTTCAGGGGAAGCTGAAGTGTGTTCTTTCCATACAGGCTGGCCGATGAGTGGCCCCTTGGGAGCCCTTGGCTGACGAGGTGACTTCGCACAGCTCCATATCTCTGCCAAGTATCTCTGCTTTCTCTTTTGTATCACTGTTAATAGTATTATAGCTTTATATTTTAATCTTGACTTAGCTGATTCATTGTGTTTCTAATATTTCTTTGATTTTGCATTGTATTTGCTCATTCCTGGCATTATAATAAATTGTAAATTGTTAATCTATAGTATAGTCTCTTATGAAGTAACTACCTTCCAGTAGTAACAAGGGGTATCAAGCACTCACTGGGCAGAGTACCTCTAGATCGCGGCCAGTGGCGGCGCCAGATATTTTTTTCTGCAGGTGCTATGGGGGTGCTCGGCGTTTTACCGAGGGTGCTATGAAATTAGGGTGATAGCATATGTGTCACATGGTTCTCTACTACATCAACCCCCCACCATATCGTCATATCTGTTTACATGTTTGCTCTCTGAAGCGTCTTTGTGGTCCATGAAAAGTGCCATACAAATCGATCGTATTATTATTATTATTATCATTAGGCTGCTTCCGACGGACGCGCATATAGCCGTGTTCCTCTGCGACGGTCACTGACAAAATGCATGCAGCATCAGCATGTTATAGATTCCGCAATCCCAAATACTTCACTTACTTCAGTGGGGGTTAAAGTTCGACGTTCCTCTTCTTCTAAATCAGATTCAGATACCCCTTGCATTTCTTCTTCAACACATGATTCTTCTACTCGTGGAATTTTGGGTACTACCGCTTGACTTTGACAGTGCACTAGCTCTCTTTCTCCTTCAATCGTCAGGAAACCTCAACATTCACGCATGCGACGTGTCTGTGTCGTGCTACGTGAACAATCTGTTCATTTCAATCTGTTATTATTTTCTTTTGTGATTGAAATATTATTATCACACAATAAATTAAATGAAGAACGCAGAATTAAATGAAATAACAATAATAAATAAACCATTATTTTCTTGGGGGTGTTATGGGGGTGCTATGGCTAATCCAGGGGGAGCTATAGCACCCCCTAGCCCCCCCCTGGCGCCGCCCCTGATCGCGGCAGAACTGTGTGATGGTTTAAACAGACACAGATTACTGACTCTGTAAGGGTAGTAACTGAAATATTGCCGTGGCAACAGTTCATGAACTATTTTACAGACTGCTGGCAGAGTAGCGTGGATATCCGTAAGTCATTCCTTTGTGAACGTTATGAACACAGATAAGTCCTTGATGAAAGAGTAGTAAACTCTCAGAGAGACATAGTATTACTGATTATCATTTGGTGAATACAAGGCACGAGCGATATATAAGTCACTGCCAAAACACCAGATCACGCATTAAACCTTCAGCAAGATTTTGAAAAGATCATTACCTCATCACTCAAAAGGGCCATGTTCCCAACCATATCTGAGCATATACAGAATGTCACACTTTGAGAAAAGTTAAACACACAGATAACTGCATATCAGGCTAAGGCTAAGGATTATTTTTCTCTCTCTATCACATATCAATAGCAGAAATGTTTTTCAGGATTTTTTTTGCTGAGGTCAACAGACATTCATTGAAGCCACAGTGTGGCTACTGAATGTGAAGAGCAGAGGACATTCAAATTTTTCTCTCTAAATTTAAATTTAAATGAATCATTTTAATGAGCTTTGTATCTTCTAGAAACAGAATTGAATTACTGCATCATTCCCAGAGGCATGATTAAATAAATACTTTGTCCAATTAGCTCCATTCTCTGCCACTTACTGAGGACTTGCTTTCACTCAGATTTCTTCCACCTCTATAGTTCTGCATCTCTTTCTGGTTCAAGTAAAACGTTTTTGGACAGTTTCTTCAAAAAGGAGCTTTGGGGATCTGTGAATTCAAGCGCTTCCAGACTTCCACTCCAGACGATAAAAAATATGGCCATAGTCTTCCTGTTGACTTCAGTGGTGAGATGTTAGGTCACTTTTGCATGACGTCTTGATGGGCCTCTCATGCAGTGAGCTGCATATGACTAACACCAGTGTCATAAATTCACCACAAGCCTTCTGTCTGAGGCAAAGCAAAAGCGGAATCAACCAACCGAGAAATATCATATCAGCTGTGCAATGCATCAAAGCAGCCATTTTGTCTGACGCTCACAGGGCTTCTCAGGAGCATGTCACAGAACTTCTCCGGAAAAACTTGGGAGGCAGGAAATTAATTAACGATTTAATCCTGAATAGGATATACAATCATAAAGAAATGTAACAGTGATAACAGTGAGTCTCTAGAGTAGGGTAAACAGTCTTTAGCATAAGCCCCAGTACACAACCCCGGCAAATGGCAAGAATATCTTGGATCCTGCCGATGGGAGAAGGGGCTTGCCACCCCCCGGACATCTAGACAGGGACATCTAGACAGGGACATCTAGACCAACTGGTGGTGGGGAGGAGGAGGGGATGTCAGTCAGCGTACTGAAAGCAGCAGAGAGGTTGAATGAAAGGCGACAGTTTTAAGACATGCCTCCTATTGGTTTGTAGAAAAGAATGAATCGATGTCGTCAGCTATGAGTTTTCCCGGTAAAATCTTCGCTCAAGCTATCATTTGATAATAGTAATGAACGAATGAATGACGTAGACTACAAGTTTTCCTGGTAGAGCTTCCGCTTCAGCTAAGCATTTATTTAAGTGTAGTTTGAATCCTATGACCACTCTTTGTTCTTCAGCTGTTGAAAGACATACTGGCAGGAGCACACACCACCTTCTCTGTGAACTGTTAATGTCAAAGGGGAAGAGCCCTTGGGCTAAACAGCAGGCATACCCCGATGAGAATTGCAGCAAGGCTCTTAAAGGTCTCATTAAACATGAGCTTGAAGCCATCCATGCACAATGTATTTTTGTTTGGGTCAGAATACCCTGTAAAAATATAAGAAAAGCTTTCACAGCAAAACATCATCAATCACAATCACTAATGACACTAGTGACGTAGCACACTGTTCTCTATGATAAATCAGATGCTCAAGCCCTGCAGCTCCTCCACCACTACTCCCTCCTCTGATGACTGCAACCGCTTCATGGACTTCTTTAAAACAAAGGTTGAAAATATCAGGCGCAACATCACCCCCCCCGACCAACCTGACCTTCCCTCTGATCATGCCCCCCATGATGGCCTTGCCCTTGATCTCTTTGCTGAGGTCACCCAAGCTGAGCTCTCCAGCATTGTTTTAAAAATGAACTCCACTAGAGGGTCTGTGGAAAGGTTCTATTTCATGTGGGGACCGTTTTTGTCGTATTTTGAGAGTCTGAAAGAGTTGCCCACTGGGTGAGTGTCCCTAACTGTAACTGAGACCCCCCCCCCCTCTCTATCCTTTCCTAGCCGTTTATTTATTTATTTATTCTTCTTTCTATTCATTGCCTATTTATTTATCTCCTTTTTTCCCTATTGATATTAGATCGCCTCACAGAATGGTTGACACATTGTAAATATTTACTATATTTGAGCCACTTAATGTGTTATGGACATATGAGGGCCTATGTTTTGTAAGAATATTGATGCATAGCTGTGAAAATGTACATTCATGACTGAGAAATGTTTTTTGTTTTTATGAACATACTAACTGTCAAGAGGTGTATGGGGAGGGTGGGTGAGGGTAATCTTGTTCGTGTTTAAAAAAAATGAAAACATGGAGGAAAAATGCTTGAGATACTGCCTGTATTGTGCAATTCCTTCAATAAATAAATTATAAAAAAAAAATTACAAAAAATGAACTCCACTAGCTCTTTGGACACCATCCCCACATCACTATTGAAAGCGTGTGTCACAGCCATTGTCCCCACTGCAACCTACGTAATAAACAGGTCCCTGTCTACTGGTGAAGTAGCCCCCTCCCTCAAACTGGCAGCCATCAAACCTGTGCTTAAAGAGCACAATCTGGACCCTGAGGACCTCTCCAACTACTGTCCCATCTCAAACCTCCCCTTCTTAGCAAAGGTCTTGGAAAAGGTTTTCACCCTCGAGCTACATGACCATCTCCACACCCACCAGCTTTATGAATCTTTCCAGTCCGGTTTCAGACCTTTCCATAGTACTGAAACTGCTCTGGTGAGGGTTGTAAATTACCTCCTAAGGTCGCCAGACTCTGGCTCCCCCAGTTTACTAATCTTGCTGGATTTAAGTGCTTCTTTTGACACAGTGGACCATAGCATCCTGTATCGACGCCTCCAGGAGGTGGGAATTACAGGCACTGCCCTGGACTTTTATTCCTACCTCACAGAACGGCAGGAATATGTTGCCCTTGGCAATCTCACCACCAGCATTACCTCCGGTGTCCCCCAGGGGTCAGTCCTGGGGCCCCTGCTCTTCTTAATTTACATGCTGCCCCTGGGAAAAAAAATACGGAGCCATAACATCCAATTCCACTCTTATGCTGATGATACGCAAATCTACCTCCGAACGTCACCTGACAAACACCTGGCACTATCCCAGACTACCAAATGCCTGGATGACATCCAGCACTGGATAAGCAAAAACTCCCTACAGCTAAATGGCGGTAAGTCAGAAGCCATTCTTATTGGCACCCCCCATCAAACAAAAAAGGCCGGTATCACCCACATCACCATCAATGGTCACCCCACTCCTCTCTCCTCACTCGTCACAAACCTGGGTGTCAAGCTGGACTCGATCATTGTCCTTTGATGCACACATTAAATCCATCTGCCAAAAATCATTCTACCACCTGAGAAACATCTCAAGGCTGAGACCCTCTCTACCCAAACATGCTGCAGAAAAGTTGATGCACGCATTCATCAGCTCCCGTCTTGATTACTGCAACTCTCTGCTCGCAGGTCTAACAGCGAAAACCATCCAGAGGTTACAGTATGTTCAAAACAGTGCTGCCCGGGTTCTCACCCGGACACGAAAATCGCAAAATATCACCCCAGTCCTCCACTCCCTCCACTGGCTTCCAATTAATCAAAGAATCATTTTCAAAGTCCTTCTTCTTGTTCACAAGGCCATAAACTCTACCGGTCCAACCTATCTCCAGGACCTCCTCACCCCTCAATTCACATCCCGGACACTTAGGTCAGGAAACTCCAACCTCTTTGCGGTTCCCCGGATAAAGTTGACAAACATGGGAGATCGTGCCTTCTCCTCGCTGGGGCCACGCCTATGAAATAAGCTCACGGAGAAAATAAGGGCCTTAGATTCCCTCGCTGCTTTTAAATCACACCTCAAAACTCACTTATTCATCTCTGCCTTCACCTAAAGTCCTGGTTTTTATGTGTTGTTTTAGATTGCGTTGTTTAAATTGTTCTGTCTTAAATTGCTCTGTTTTTAATACATATTCTTCAATTTCATTATGATCTGTATTTCTAAATTAAATGTATTATTTATTGCAATTTTATATTATCCTATTTTCTGTCTGCCTTTAGCACTTCTATTACTTTTGTATTATTATTATTGTGATTGTTTAAACCATGTAAAGCCCCTTGAGACTTCTTTGTATTTTAAAGTGTGCTTTACAAATAAAATCCATTATTATTATTATTACTACTTGCATAAATTAAAGGAAAATTTGGGGATTTTTTTTTACCTGGGCCCTATTTTTAGATCATTTTGGGTCCAAACTAGGGACACTTCGCAACTGAAATCGGTCCAGTTTTGAGTTAGAAAGCTAAAACCAGCAACTGCAGCATGGCTATACCATGGTAAAGCACTTGTTTTCACCACTGACATAAATGTTATTATAAGTTATTATCTTTTAAAGGATCCCTACAGAGACACACCAGCGTCTTTTCCCTAAAATAACTGTGAAGAAACTGTTTTTACCATCAATGATTTATCTGTTTCTTTTCTCCAGGCTCTGATGCAGTGCCTGTAGACATCAACTTAGTACTGTAAGCTATGAATGTCATATAGTTGGAGGGGCTACTGTTAGGCTTAAGAGCTTTAAAGATGTCCGTGCTGCTGTTTCACTCTGGATTACTTCACAAAGGTTCTTCTCCAAACGTGTTGCCGTGAGGTAACTACTCACAGATCTCAGAATACACAATTAATTGTGTTCCCTGGCTCAACAGTTCTTCAGTTTATCTGAGTTGACAACTTGGGCCGTTGCTAACCCAATATATGCATACAGGCCCAGTATGCGGTATGTAGTAAATGTACTGTAGTAGTAACAGGTTGGTGCACGTGCAGTCTTTGTCTCTCTGGCTGCGAATTTGTTGGTGATGTAGTGTGTACATGCTACTCCTCACCCTTATATACAGTTTAGTATGCAAGTATGACAACTATCATGTAGTATACTACACAGTCACATGACCAAAACCAAGCCATAAATGTACCTCCGTGTTGTTATCAGAGGGAAAACCTCATTGGTGTTTACAGAGAATATTGATTTGCATAACTGTATGAAGAAATTGTCGAGTTCCTTGTCGCTGTTCACTGCGACATAACAGTATGGTACATGACGTCAGTCATGGGTACAAAACGAAGCATTTATCTATTCACGCCTGAAAGGCCGCAAGATCTGTCAGCGCGCGCTCCTGAGCCCGCCCCTCAGGAGTCCTTATCTTATTACGCACCCTCAGATCTGCCTCTTTTGAAACTTCGCAAGACGCCCAAGGGCGACCGCCACCGTCGGTGCGTGACCTGCCTCGGCAGGGACCACGCAGAGGGCGCGCTTTCGGGCGAGGGCCCTGTCTGTTCCATCTGTGCTAGCCTCCCGCTAGCTAAGGCTACCAGGCGCCTTGCGTTCTGGAAGCGCAAGGACGCCGAGGAGACTGCACTGGTTCCATCCGGGGCTAACGCCCCCGTAGGAATGAGTGTGTCTTCAGCCTTGACCTTGGTGAGCGTGAGCAGTCGCCTTGCAGCTGCAGCTCCGCTCCCGGGTCTCTCCCCGTCTCCGCCGCCTGTCTGCCCTGGGGCTGCGGGCAGCGAGGCTGGGGAGCTTCAACCAAGCGGTGTCCAGCCTGAACTCGAGCTGGACATCAGCCTGGATGATGATAGTCTGCTGGACTTCTCCGATGAGCACAGCTCAATCGCTGAAGCAATGCAGACGAGCCAAGACGTTAGGATGCGGGTGGAGACACCTCCTACCTCGTCTCGGCTCCTGGGCCAGCAACTCCACGAGGTTGCGCTGAGAGCAGCCAGCTGCCTCGGGCTCCCTCTCCCTCCCCCTCCCAGCGTGCGGTCCTCGATGCTGGACGGGGAGTTTTATGCTGGCCCCGCCGCGCCAGTTCCCAGCTGCATCCCCTTTTTCGAGGAGGTGCACGAGGAACTGCAGGCGACATGGACGATACCCTACTCGGGCCGAGCCCCGGTGACGGGGTTCGCGCCCTACATGCAGCTCCACATGGCTAAGGAGAGGGGCTACCTCTCCTTTCCTCAGGTGGAGGATGCAGTAGCGGGCTACCTCTCGCCCGCCTCCCCCTCGATGCGCCTCGGCCAGAAGCCTCTCCTGCCCACGCGGGTGGGCAGACACCAGGCTCAGCTGGCAGAGAAGTCCTACTTGGCTGCAGGGCAGGCTGCCTGCACAACCAATACGGCTGCGTTGCTACAGCGCTACCAGGCAAAGCTCCTGACTGAGCTTGCCTTGTCGCTGGGGGAGGATCACCCGTCTGTGGCAGAACTCTGTCGCGCGACGGATCTGTCGCTCAGACTAACTCGGTGCACGTCACAGGCACAAACAAAGCACTCATGCCGCTACGGTTCAGAATGTTGACCCCACGCAGGCTTGTGCAGTTTATAAGGCCAAACGATTGGTTTATCACGATAGACTTAAAAGACGCATATTTCCACGTTCCGATCCACCACAGACATCAGAGATGTCTGAGGTTTGCGTTCGGAGGAATAGCGTACCAATTCAACGCACTCCCATTCGGCCTATCTTTAGCGCCGAGGGTATTCACAGAGTGCGTAGAAGCAGCCATCGCTCCATTACGTCTACGCGGCTTACGCGTATACAATTGTTTGGTTGTTGCTTCTCATTCAGAGGCTGCAGCGGTGCAGGACGGCCATCTAGTGGTGGCGCACCTGTATCGACTGGGCTTTGTGATAAACAGAGAAAAAAGGGTTTTGTGCCCGAGGCAAATTACGCATTTTCTAAGCATGATTCTAGACCCCTCCTCCATGGAGGTCAGGCTGTCTCAAGAACGAATACATGCCATCAAAACATGCGTGCGCCAGTTCCGACTGGGACACTCAGTCTCGTCGCTGTGCTGCCAACGCCTGTTGGGGATGATGGCGTCAGCCGTCATATCGCTCCCGTTGGGGATGTTGCGTATGCGGCCATTCCAAATATGGTACCTGTCTATGAGGCTCAACGCAGTCACAGACAGGCATCGCAGAGTAGTGGTGTCCTCCAGATGCAGGAAAGCCCTGGCGATCTGGAGAACCCCCTGGTTTCTTGCCACGTCGGGCACGATGGGCTCGCCTGCTCCTGTGGGCAGCGAGGCACGTCCTTCCCTCAGGGCAGTTCATATACCAGGTCACCTCAACTACGGTGCGGACCTGTTATCGAGGGGCGATCCTCGAGCAGCAGACTGGTGTCTTCACCCACAAGTGATAGACCAGATCTAGGTGCGCTTTTTCAGGGCGCAGGTGGACCTGTTCGCAAACAGGCAGAACACCTGCTGCCCGCTCTGGTTCTCGCTAGGGGGCGACGATCCCCCACTAGGCATAGACGCGCTGGGCCACCAGTGGCCAGCTCTACGCCTATATGCTTTTCCCCCGATCCCGCTCCTCCAGCAGGTGCTGTGCAGGATAGCGGACGAGGGCAGGGAATTGATATGGATAGCCCCCACTGGCCCAATCAGCCGTGGGCGGCAGATCTAGTAAATATGTCAGTGCAGCAGCCTTGGGAGCTGCCTCTGCGGAGAGACCTCCTAACGCAGGCGCACAGGACAGTGTGGCATCCCCATCCAGAGTGGTGGCGTCTCAGAGCCTGGCACCTGAGAGGTGCAGGCTCATAGCGTCAGGCCTGTCAGATGCGGTGGTGGCTACAATACAGAGCGCCCGAGCTGTATCGACACAGGCTCTGTATACGCTGAAGTGGCGCAGTTTTGAGCGGTGGTGTGCTGCGCGTCAGCACGACCCCATTAACTGCGCGCTGGGCGTTATTATAGAATTCCTACAGCACCTTTGATGAGGGGAAGGCGGCTTCCACTCTCAAAGTGTACATGGCTGCCATTTCAGACTGCCACGCAGGCATTAATGGCAGCTCTCCTGGCAGTCACCCGCTAGCGTCACGCTTTATGGTGGGGGTGAGACGGCTCAGGGTGCCAGAGAGACACCTCATACCCTCTTGGGATCTGCTAGTGGTGTTACGTGCTCTCACAGGGCCTCTGTTCGAGCCCCTGGAGACAGTAGATATAAAGTTTGTCTCTTTAAAGACTGTGCTGCTGCTGGCATTAACGTCAGCAAAGCGAGTTGGTGACATACAAGCCCTGTCAGTCAGCCCATCGTGCCTTCAGTTCTCGATCGCTGGTGACAGAGTGGTTATGCGACCTGGTAATGGTAACCCCATTCCGCAATCAGGTGATTGAATTAGCAGTTTTCTCGACTCCTCCCTTTGCGTCAGCAGAGGAGGAACGTTTGAATAAGCTCTGTCCAGTGCGCGCTCTCCGCTGTTACTTAGAGCGCACTAGAGCTTTCAGACAGTCAGATCAGCTATTCGTGTGCTTCGGTGCACGCGCAAAAGGCAGACCTCTATCGAAACCGAGCCTCTCCCGTTGGATAGTAGAGGCTATCGTGTTGTCTTATAAGAGCTTGTCTTTAGATCCCCCGGAGAAGTTGCATGCGCACTCTACGCGGGGGGTCTCGTCTTCCTGGGCCTTGCTAAAGGGTGTCTCAGTGGAAGATATTTGCAAAGCAGCAAGCTGGAGTTCTCGCCACACTTTCATTAGATTCTATATGTTAGATGTGGCTGAACCTAGTTTTCTTCATAGCGTTCTGCGGGCAAGCGATCTCTGAATCCCCTGGCCTGAGAACGATATATATGATAAGTGTGTTCATTAGTGGCTACATGTTATGTTGCACATGAAACATCCCAGGGTTTTCCTACGGGCGCGGGATCGCGGATCCCTGTCGCCTATGATAAAGGTGGCCCTGTTAAATTCATGGTGTTCTGCAGGCAAGCGATCTCTGAATCCCCTGACCTGAGAACGATGTATATGATAAGTGTGTTCATTGGTGTCTACATGTTAGGTTGCACATGAAACACTCCAGGGTGGTTTCCTACAGGCGCAGGATCGCGATCCTTGCCGCCTATGATAAAGGTTGCCCTGTTAATATGTTCACCGCCGGCAGCCGTATGAACCTCTATGAGAGCAAAGGCTTCAATAAAGTTGGTGTGTGTGATTGGCTGCCACTGTATTATCACGCGGGAATGTATAGGGTCCCATACCGTTATGTCGCAGTGAACTGCGACAAGGAACGTCTCGGTTACATACGTAACCTCGGTTCCTTGAGCAGGAACCAGACATAACAAAGTTGGCGTGTACAGTGTTACCTTGGATTGATTGTCTTGCTCAGTTTCTTTCCGAGGCAGATCTGAGGGCGCGTAATAAGATAAGGACTCCTGAGGGGCGGGCTCACGAGCGCGCGCTGACAGATCTCGCGGCCTTTCAGGCGTGAATAGATAAATGCTTCGTTTTGTACCCATGACTGACGTCATGTACCATACTGTTATGTCTGGTTCCTGCTCAAGGAACCGAGGTTACGTACGTAACCGAGACGTTTCTTGGAGTAAGGAAAACTCATCAGGCCAAAACTACACAGCAAGCCAACAACAGGAGACAAGAAAAACAAAGAAGTTGTTTTTTTCAAGACCACCTGAATTAGTAGGCCAGAAAATTTACATAATTTACATATTACTTTTATAGCTTTATTCTTCATTTATTTTATTTTATTAGGGTGCTCCAAATTGCTATTTGTTGTATACTATATGTGTGTGTTTGTGAGTGTGTGTGTGTGATTTTACAAGAGCTCTAAAAGAGGAACCATGAACAGTTTGCAGCATTTACAAACAGGCAGCAGACTTTCCCTCTTGTGATGAGGCCATCAGAGAAGGCTTCACCCACATGACAGGTACCCCTGTCTTACACCATGTGGCTTTGTGTAATCTGTAAACACAGAAGGGCTCTTGCTCAATTAAATCAATTACAGGCCATCTGTGAACACAAAGACCGCTCCTTAAACATCTGCTTGGCTCTGTTCATGCTGCCTGGGTCCCCAGGTTAAGCTCAGAATATATGCAGAAGTTACAGATCACCTGGCCGATGAATCACTGGTGATGGAGGTTATACAGAGCCTGGCCCTTTCTGAGTCGGTCAGTGCAGCGTGCTGGAGATGGTGGCGAAATCTTGGTCGAAGCATCTGTAGTATGACGCCAGCTCCAGGAAATTCTGGACTGGAAGCGAGCTGGCTGCAGCTCCCCTCAGCTTGCAGCGATCTCAGGGCAGCGTGCTGGCTTCTCCATAGTGGCTGGCATTGAGGCGGTGATCTCTGGACCCTGGGCTGCTGGTGGCATGGTGGCAGCTGCTCTCTGCTTTGTACTGCTTCTGACTGCGCTTTCTGACTGCGCTGGAACCAAGGCGCTAGTCTCTCTCCAGCCAGAATGGATGATGGAGCGCTTAACTGGCAACCGTCATCTGCAATGTCTTCTTCCCTGACATCTGTGTACCGCTCCGTGGTAACCCTAGGTAACACTCCGATGTCGAGCGGGCATCGGCATTGTCAGCAAACACCTTCTGGCATTAATTAGCATTAACTGGCTCACGCACAGCATTATGGGACAAATTATTCACACACAGCTTTTGTGCAACCCCCTGCATGCTACAATATTATAACAACAATTTTGCTACATATGCTTATATTTCTATTCATCACTGGGGCTAGAGTTGCAAGTAAACCACTGCTGTTGTCTGCCATGTTTTTTGACATTTTTGGAAAGTTGTAACCAATCTGCGTTGCATCAGGGGGAAGTGAGTTCTGGGTGGAATTTTTTGCCAGAGTAGTAAATCGTCCAGGTAACTGTCATGTACTGGAAAAACTATATTTTTCAGAGATAGCATGCGATTCATTACCTTTACGACAAGATCAGCATACAAGCAGTATACAGTACGGAGTTTCAAACACAGCTTTGAAGAAGAAAGTATTTCACTTGAAGGAAGAAGGACACTATTTCATCATCCCGCCTGATACAGGTAAGGAACAGTTTGTTATACCTGGCGTCTCAAAGAAAGGATAAATAGGAAATAAAAATAATTATTAGGACAAAAATGTGACTAGAAGAGTATGTTAATAATGTTAACAGCATAAACCATTTATTTTGCTGTACTCTTGACAGCCAGATGCTTAATACAAGCCAGACCTGTTTTGTGGAAAGTTAATTAATAAATAGCCTCCGTCATCTCTGTCTACATAGATACAGGCTCCAATTGCTTCTTTCACTCCAAATGTGTTTTAAAAGTGTAGCCTTGGCCAGCCTCTCACCAGAGTACGCCACCCCTTGAGCTATAATAGAAGAGCAAGGGGAACTCCGTCCCAATAATGGTCCAACACAGGTTCTTTGGAAAGATATAAAAGATTAGGTTTATTATTGTCTCTCGTTAAAACAAGGTGTCACTTTGGTTGTCAATAAATAAATACATAAATACATTAAATGGACTTCAGGGGAATGCCCCAGCCGTTGGGTAAGAATCCGGCGCCACTGACACACAGACTAACAGGGGCCTGCCTCCAATACCACACGTGAAGGAGAGCACACACTACTAGCTCATTGGCCACACCACCGCAAGCGCACCACTTGGGCACATTAAGAAAAAGGGGTTCACACTTCACTGCATTACACTGCACATCTTATCAAAGGTGAGAAATGATCCTAGAGGAAAAAAACTGGCCAACCTGTAATCTAGGCTAGGGCCCCAAACGATACCCAGGCTATTGCGGCAGGGGAAATGACACAGGGGAAACAGATAACAAATTAACGAAACAAACAAACAAAAATAAACCCTCTAACCTGTGGCTCACAATATCCTCTTAACCACATATACACAACTAGGCCCCCAGGCTAGAGGGGAAAACAAAGATACCTATATTCTAAAAGCAGCACCCGGACCTATAACTAACCGTAAGAGAACAGCAGCTAACAATAGGGATGAGAATCGAGAACCGGTTTTTTTAGAACCGGTTCCTAGTGAACCGATTGTTTGGAATCGTCAGCCAAATTCTTTAACGGTTCTGCTATCGGTCCTCTGTGGCGTTGCGCATGCGCGAACTTTTTTAGTTTCTTCTTCAGACTGCAGCAAACAAGGCAACTAAGCAGAAGCGTTCTAAAGTTTGGCTCTATTTCACACGACAAAAATGACACCTACGCCACTTGTAACCTGTGTAAAAAGTCTATTTCGTCGAAGGGAGGAAATACAACAAATATGAATAAGCATTTGAACACACAGCATGGAATTAAATTACAGGAATGTCATGTCTTCGATGCATGCAGCAGCTCAGTTAACGTCGGCGCTTCATCTCTTTCTGTCCAAGGTAAACTCCTCAAAAGTGATCACAACCACTCACTGTGTGAAGCAATTTGCCTTTATTGTGTGTAGTCGATCAAGTTATCTTCTGTCCCTTCGTTTGAAGCATACATTTTAGCTCCGGCATTGGTCTCCCATTATTGATCACTTCACGTTTGGATTGAAAGTCCAGTTTTGAGAAATGTTTGATCGTAACGGTGTTAATTATCGGAGGGCGTGTGTTATCAGCAAACGTTCGCGTTATCGTGTTAACCCATTATTAAACTGAGCATATCGTCTTTTAATCCATTATTAAACTTAGCATATCGATACGCTAGGCTAGCTATAGAATCTTCCATTTTCAGCCCCCTACATTGAGGCAGAGGTAGTGTTTGCCTCCCCTCTTAATGTGGCTTTATGTCAGCTCAGCAAATTCAGCGATTTTGTTAGTGCCATTTGTTTCATTGTGTAAACCAGCTTTCACTATATAAATAATCTCTCATTTCCATCCAACTTAGCTGATGACGTTCAGAGTCAGACCGGTTCAGAGGCTGGTAGTCTGTCTGGGTCACAGGCTACAGATAGCACGTCTTGTACACCTCTAGCCCATCCAGGGAAAAATAAAATGACCGAGGAGAGGATCAACAAATGTCACCGAGCAGTGACTAAGTTTGTGGTGAAAGGTTTGCACCCTTTTACTACGGTAGATGCCCCAGATTTTCGGTAGGTTAATTTCTAGGAACATGTTTAAATTAAACAGAATACATTTTATTTAAGTTATGTAAGTTCAAGAGGAATATGTATAAATGTTTTTGGTTATTTAATTTTTTTTAAATGTGTATGTATACATACTGTATATGGTGTGTGCAGCATTATAGAAAATTATATAAAAGAAAATTAATGTAAATAAACCCGTTTGCGCTCTTTTTTTCACCCCTTGCCCAGTAAGAATCGATAAGGAATCGAATCGATAAG
The DNA here is from genome assembly GCF_900700415.2 of Clupea harengus. NCBI lineage: Eukaryota > Metazoa > Chordata > Actinopteri > Clupeiformes > Clupeidae > Clupea > Clupea harengus. The sequence continues at coordinate 22,003,288 of NC_045154.1, forward strand.
CAGGAATCGATAAGGCATCGGAATCGTTAAAATCTTATCAATTCTCATCCCTAGCTAACAATGCTGTATAGCTGTGTGCTTCAATAGCTTCTTCGCTGTCTAAACAGCTGCACCCGAGAACGTCATGCACCTGATATCTATACGCTGCCAGCAACCACAATAACCACCGCACTGATACACTGACTGCTACTTAACACGTTGCGATGCATGTAAACGGGATATGGAGTGCAGTTGGTAGGGAAGACGCTCAACTCGTTCCTGTTGGCATCCGCTCTATAACAAGCTACCGTGTCGCTGAAGACAACGCTCCAGAACGCGGCTTCACTCCACAATCAGCAATGGACGGCTACCGGCATAAGGACCCAAGGTGTATATATCTATGCCTGTTCGCACTAAACTAATTGGAACCCAGCCCAAGCCCCTACTAGTGACGTACACACAGGAGAAAGGTGACAGAGGTGAATCAAAATAAAAGTTCGCTACACCCATTGGTCCCACCGGCTACAAAAGGTTCATAGGTTTCTCATATTGTTCTTTTCCCATGTCTTACACCATCTCGGTGATATCACCACTCTCCACCACTTGTGGGTGTGCCGGTGGCACCTAAATGTAAAGTTGTGTGTGATCCAGGGCCTAGGGGTCAGTGCCGAATAAGGTGTGTGTGTGGGGGGGGCGGGTTATGTCCTGACCTCTGATATAACCCACTCCAGTCCTCATGATGCCCACACACACACACACACACACACACATTGGATAGAGATAACCCACTCCAGTCCTCATGATGCTAACGGGATCTGACTGAGATAACTACCTACTGGAGGGGCCCAGTTAAAATCTGCAAATAACATACTCCCGTGTCTCACCTGTGTGTGTGTGTGTGTATGTGTGTGTGTACTTATACTGTTTAAACTGGATAGAGAGTGATGTTTGTGCTGCACTGATTCGGTTCCCCTATGCTCTGCCCTCAGGGGTGAGGCTCTGTGTGTGTGTGTGTGTGTGTGTGGTGGGTGTGTATATGTAAGGGTGTGTGTGTTTGTGTGTGTGTGTGTTTGTGTGTGTATGTGTAAGGGTGTGTGTGTATGTGTGTGTATTTCACCACTCTCCACCACCTGTGGGTGTGCTGATGCCACCTAAATCTTAAGTTGGCAGAAGCTTGAGGTGGGCCCCTGAGGACAGCTGATTGTGTTAGTCCACAGCAGCAACAACAACTCCATGACAACCCCCTTGAATTGTTTGATTTTGGGCAGGACACTACAGGGGAAGTCTATGGGGGTGGGGGGGGTGGGGGAATAATATTTGCTTCCTAGGGGGCTACAACAACACCGTAAAACACAGCTTCCTGTCACTCTATTTGAAACGAAAGCACAGGTGATGCTTTCAGAAGAAAGAAGAAGAGAAACAGTATCTGTTACAGTTACCAAATCAACGGAAAAACGATAGGCTGGAAGGCGTAAGCGTGTCTGGACTTTATGGGACAGAATAATGCATTGGAGTTATGAATATTGCGGAAAATACAATTAATCTGACTCCATTTAATTATTCAATAACCTCCAATATTACCAACCAGTTAACTTAGTGGCACAGTAATGACATGGCACACAAGGAGTTGAATGGATGGTTAATGAATTAGCAGTTTATTACAGTGAGTTTAAATGTTACAAGTATCAGTGAAGTATCAGAAAATCAGGTAAAAACTGTAAATAAGAACAACTCAATAAACGGGTTGGGTGCCAATTAAACCAAATACACTTGAATAATCAAATAAACCTGATAACCCATGAATGCATCACATGTGAAGAAATTAAACCCAAGCTGAATGAGTGAATACAATAAAAAGATGAGATGGGGAGAGATAGTGGGGAGATGAAGAGAGAGAGAGAGAGAGAGAGCGCATGAGCCAAGAAAAGAGTAAAAGCAAGAGTAAGAGAAGAGACAAAGAGAGGCTAAGCCAGAGAAGACAGACAGTGACAGTGAGACAGTGACAGTGAGAGTGAGACACTGAGAGCCCAAATGTCTTAAAATGGCAGGTTAAATACCATAACCTCCATTTCCATGAATCTCCACAATCCAATCCAATGGTATTGTCCTGTGTCTGAAGGCCGTGCCCTTTGGCTCAAGTAACCCTTTGGTTGGCTGTTTGCAGCTGAATAGCACAGAGGTGTCCTGAGGGCTGATTAATATGCAGAACTAAAGTGAAAAACTCTATTAAAATATTACAACTAGGGCTGGAACTTCAGACTGCAATGAAACTATGATCAGACTGCTGCCCACATCACAAAGATCAAACATGACTATGCTTCGTTCATGTGCATTGCCACATAACTTGGAAATCACAAACAACAGAGGTTCTCTCTGTGACAATGGGGAAGGTTGTAGTAAGCAGCTAGGGGTTCCAGGAATGCAGGATATGGTAATTAGTTAGACGGTGGCCAGGCTATGCTGGTATGTCTGATAGCACTCAAAGCGTGGATGTTTCTGTGAATTCAAACAATGGAAGTATTTTGGTGTGAGAAGATCAGAGCGAGGTCTTCTGATAAGATGCCATTTGACCCTCTGGCCAGGCTTTGGAAGTCTGGTAGTCCATTGTGTAGATTGGGTCATTTTTAGAGTGAATTCTGCCGTACAGGAATGACGTAAATCCACATTTTACAGGAAAGATCGCAAAATTGAAAGATATAATCTCGGACTTCAAAGAGTTGTAAGTATGCACCAGTCCGTCCTCATCTTCTTCTTCTTTCAACATCACACGCTTAACTCACCTGCTCATGACAGTGCACGGATAAGAAAACACACATTACTCAGAGCCAGAATGGTTTCCATACCTCCACTAATACGATGCAGTCCACTTTCTAATGCAAAAACAGGATTGATATGTTATTGCTATTGGCAGATAGAACTTCTGTTATAACTTAATTACTTGGAAAAGAATCACATCATGAATAATTCTGATGTAAGGGTCTCTGTTCCCATAAACCTGACACAGACTTAATGATAAAAAAAAAGTGTCGTAGGCCTGCTGTCTAAACCAATAATTGGGTTATATTTTTGGGTCATATTTTTTTCTGCTTAAAAACAACACCTGGGAACAATAGTGGCCAGAGCACAGAACTCTCCTTCCTCCTTTGAACTCCACTAATGTCAGACCTTGCTGTCATATATCAGCTTTAGGTGTCTGAAGCCAAGGCTGGTTAACACTCAAATAAAAAACATACTGCGCAAATTCTGTGAAAAGGACACAAAAGATCAAGGTGGTGTTGAAGCTTTCAGACAACTCTTAAACCATTCTGCTCTAAACCTCTCATGCCCAATTTTACAGTTTGTTGAGAGTTGTTAATGGACAGTGTTGAGCACTGTGTTTTCATGAAATAAATCTTTGTTTTTTAATATATTCTACTCAACCTCTCGTGTGTGTTTTTTTTTTTCTCATTGTGGAGTGCTATTTAAACCGCACTGCCCAACTGCGCCTCCCAAAAAAATAAATCACCAGCCGCCACAGGTTAAACAATATGTGTGTTTGTAAATATAGCAGCAGTATGTGTCTTATGATGAAGCACATGGATGGGTCACTGTGTGTGTGTGTGTGTGTGTGTGTGTGTGTGTGTGTGTGTGTGTGTGTGGGTGTGGGTGTGGGTGTGTGTGTGTGCCAGTGAACATGTGAAAGCCTGCACAATTAATTTCACATATCTTTTCAGTTTTCTTTTAAGATGTCAAGACCTTGATAGAGACCTAAGCTAAAATCCACAATATGTCTTGGGGGACAAACATTGAGAGATAAGAGTTCTGTGTTTCTGATTTTCCTTTCAACCAAGCTATGTTGTGGAGTGCAAACCATCAAAGCTTTGTCTCCTCAAAGGCGAAATAACTTATACATGAAAGGATATACAGTACATTCACTGCAAAAAAAATTGGAAACAGTATTGAGGACCATCGATTTAATCATTGGATGCTTGATGTGTAACTCTCATTTTGATGTCGTGGATCACGTTACCCTCAATCAGTAAATCAATATAATAATATCCTTGTGCAAGTTAGAGACCCATTTGCTATAAGCTTTATCTATTTCAGCCACCCAAACCTTGGTTATTTCTTCAGCAGTCATACCACGTTACACAGAACACAAGCTGAACACAACCTTCATTAATGTCATCTTGCAGCTTCTCATTACCCTCAGGTTCTTCATCATCCTGGTTTATGAGGGACAGAGACACCACAGAGTCAGTGTGCAATCAGCCGTGCCTTGTGATATTGAGCTATTCAGTCACAATGGTTGTCGGACTCACTAAGGCGAGACAAAACGAAACAGCTTATCAGAACTCAATGCAGAGTCAGGGCAAGCAGTTGTTGGTTTGTGGTCGCAGTATTCCTGTTCCTAAATGTATTAACACTGCCACAGTTGCAGTTTTATGAACATCAGAGACTGAAATTAAATAAATCTCCCCATTCTGGAGACTGAGGTACCCCAGAAGAGGTAGACTTGTTGTCTTATCATATAGTTGTGCTTGGTTCATTGTGAAAGCTGTCTCCAGACAGCTCTCAGCTTAAGGCCCAGTGGCAGCCAGGCTTTTGAGGAATCCTCCTCAAAACACACAGAGCAAGAGAACAACAACAACAAGGTCAGTATGTGTCACGCGTGTCTTGCCCTCTTAAATAGGCTGCTTCCTCAGGGATGTTGCTTACCAGTGTTAGGAAACCAAAGGCAAACATTATAGAGTCCCTGGAGGGAAAAGGTTATGATCTTACCAAAAAAAAATAGCAGCCAAGTTTGAAATATTGCGCCTATAGCAGAGACATGAAAACCAGATGCAGACTACAGCCCCAAGCAAGGTAATGAAGTGTTTGTGATGACTGCTGTGACTAACACTGATACTCTGAGGCTCTGCAGAGTAGAAGGCAGAACAGTGGAGATATTCTTTTCTTATTCGGGCTGCTGGTCAAGCTATATACTATAAACCATGATTTGGTGCACCTAAATGACATAGTTGTATCCTAAATGCTTAACATATCTGCTCCTGACCAAACAGAAAAATCCGAAAGCTTCAAAACGAACCATACATCAAGATATGATGCCCCTTGGCCGTTTGGTCATGTTAAAACCATGTGAAACGTTTAACTTGATTTTGGCTCTGTGTCTCTTATATAATGTGAAACATATACTGTGGTAGGAGCCTCTAGACAGAGCTAAGTGGTCTATCAGAGACAGAGACTCAGTAAAGAGATGCGTTTCTGAACCAAAGGGCATGAATTAAAGGAATCATACTGAAACGACATCTCCCTTATCTCCCTTTGGTGTGGGGTGATTTGTGAGATGCAGGGAAAAATACTACCTTGATTGTTTGAAGACTTTGCATGGACTGGGAACCTACATTATAGTTAACACAGAAGAAGAAGAAGAAGAAGAAGAAGAAGAAGAAGGCACAAAAGCTATACTTCTCTTGGACTACTAATTATTCATTTCAAGCACTGACTGACAAGTGACATCAATGGCTTTTATTTCATACACAAAAGGCTGAATATACCTTTCATCTCACAAATGAAAGAAACTTATTTCATGCACAAAAGAAATGTAGGGGCACATCATCTTTTCTTATGCCCACAGATACACTTCAGCTCCAAGTGCAAAACCTAACAGCCTTCAATGCATATTTTAAGATCGTTCAGTGCCACAGAATAATCTTTTTGGCCATGTAATGGTTCTGCTGGAACAAGGCAAGAAGTGTTCTGTGAATTATGTGAATTTGTCCCTGAAAAGCTTTTTGTTCATTCAATTCAAGGTAAGTGGAACAATCTTTTATGACATAATGACATGATCGTCATCTACAGTCATATATCTACAGTGTCGGAAGATCATCTAGGCTAAAGAGTTATACAAGTAGAACTTTCAAATCAATTCTAAAAGACACAGGGAGCCAATGCAGCATAGCTAAACAGGAGTAATGTGCTCTCGCTCTCTCTCTCTCTCTCTTTCTCTCTCTCTCTCTCTCTCTCTCTCCATCTCTCTATCTGTCTCTCGCTCTCTCTCTCTCTCTCTCCATCTCTCTATCTGTCTCTCGCTCTCTCTCTCTCTCCATCTCTCTATCTGTCTCTCTCTCTCTCTCTCTTCCTTGTTTTCATTAAAAGTCTCGCAGCAGTTCTGAATTACCTATTGACTTTTTTGAAAGAACAGTAAAAAGAGCATTACAGTTGTCCAAAAACAGGTGCACCATGGCAATAGTTCTTAGGTGGAAGAAAGCTGTTTTGGTTACCTTGGTTGTGCGGGATTTAAAACATCATTCTGATTTTATTCTGATGACCGAAGTTTTTTAGCCTGGTTAAGTGCATCCTTTTTTGGTTTTGGGGCTGACAAATAATATTTCTTGTCTTCATTGAACTTGACAAAATTATTGCTCATCCATTGAGCGATTGCGGACTGGCAGGTGGTCAGGGAGCACGGTGCATTTCAGTCATTTGGCTCAAGTGAAATGGATAATTGTGGTGTCATCAGCATAGCTATGAACGCTAACATTGTGTTCCTTGATGATATTACCTTGTGGAAGCATAAATGATGAAAAAAGTACCTAGACCGCTCCCTTGTGCAACACCAAAAGATATGTAATACTTCTTTGATTCGTGATCTCCAAGACTAGCATAAAATTGTCTCTCTGTGAAGTATGTCGGAACCAGTTAAGTTAGTGCATTCCTGTCTGGAACTTCTCTAGAATACTGTTTTCATTTTAAAAATGGGTTTAGCTGATTAAAATCTACTTTTTCAAGTATCTTGCTGATGAAAGGTACAAATGTAAATGTATTGGGGAATATATCAGTGTCAAGAGATGTATTACTTATTTTTAGAACAGCTGTGAAGACACTATTAAAGATGTTTTTTTTTGTAGAGGAATTTGGTAAGGACGGTGTCAAGACAGCAAGCTGACGATTTACACTGTTCTGCTTCAGTGTAGCTGTCAAAGTTCTTCATAATTGCCAAAAGGAAGAAACCCACGGGAACCAGACAACTCAGAGAACTCACACACAGCGTGTTGCATGGGGAGGGTTTTCCTTCAGCAAGGCTGCCTGGGAACACGTAGGCTCCGCTACTTATGGTAACGCTCCACCAAAGGGGGTTGTGGATGTTTTCTTTCCAGATATACGTACAATTTGACCCGAATTCTCAAGTTCCTCAAAACATGACTACCACATGATTCACCTTCAACGCGGATGGTCTATTCTGTGTGGGGGTGGGGGGTGGTGATAGTTAGAAATCCTTGCTCTGTAAATACAAATCAATGTCAAAAAGTGAACAGTGATGTGCTGCCTCTGCATCTGTCTACAAAAACACATTCAGAAGATTTCAATGTAGAAGAGGCAGGATTTTGGAGGAACCAACCTTCTTCATCATCACCACCATCATCATCATCATCACCAGGCAACCGTCATGTCCCAAAGTCTGACAGTTCAACCTTTCCATAAACTGTTACATAAATACATACCAGAATTATAGATTGTTTAAATCATTGTAACCATTCTTTAAATGTACTGACACAAATGTACTGGTCTGCTTTCCTGCGTTCCATCCAGAGGCCTGGAGTATTCACGAGAGGAATGCTGATTTTCACATTGTAAAGGTCTGGCAGCAGTCAGCATACCATGCATGATTCCTGGCTTAGTATCAGTACATATATCCATTAGTAATTTATATTTATATTGTTACAGTATACAGCTGATGGTTTTCAGACTTCAATTTTGTGTCAGCGGCCCTATTTTGTTGGACTTTAGGGATATTCCAAGAAAGTGTTTACAACACAGAGGAAACTTATAGCCCACCTGGGACACTCGGAGTTACCTTACGTAGCATGTTTTTTCAGGTTATAAAAAACTGAGGATCAGCCTGTTCCTGGATAACAAGGTAAACTTGACCTCATGTTTTTGTCCAGAACAAGAATTTTCTTACCCAAAGTAACACACAGAATTCTGAATGTCTGGCAATGTCAATGTCAAAGTGCATGGATGCCTTCTGATTAACACTGAATGGGTTTGTAATATAAAACAGCACTAGAAGCAAAAAAACATGTACACACACACACGTCATAGCAGCCCTCAATATTGTATGGCGATGAAAGACATTTTCCATCAACGAATCTGTGGTCAGTTCTCAAATTATGGAGAGTTAAAATCTGTCCTGCTCCGCAGAGGGTCAACTTTAAGATTCCTCTCTCACAACTCACTTAGACCGACAGAATTATATAATTTTTTTTTTTCAGGTTGCACAATCGGTTTGAGAGTTCACAAAACTAGGGTCAGAGTGAGAAAGGAACATTGCAAAACATCGTTTCATAACTGACCCATTTGACAGGAGCTGAGAGCCCATCTCTGAGCAGTGCATGCGTGGCAGGCCAGGTCAGCGTGCTGGGGAGGATTCGGCAGCACATAAAATTTGATTGAGAAAAGATTTATGATATTTTTTGAGAAGGCTGCCCGCGGTGAACTGGCACCTCAGTGTTACCAGAGCAGATGGAGTGTCAACTTGATCAAGAGCACACGTTTGTTTTATTATTATTTTTTTTTTTTTAGTCTTCAGCTAAATGTCATATTCATGGAGAGGCCTTTCCTGGCATGTAAAATTGATTTTGAAAAAATTACCATAAAGAATAGTGATTTTATTAAATTAAACTTTTTCCGAGGACACTATACAAATGTGTAGCTTAATCAATTGACCTTCTCTGAACTCTTAGACTGACTGAGCTCTTACAGTGGCATGCATGATAGTAGGTTGCTTGTCACTCACAAACCAAATGAAAACTCCAGATGTGACATTTGGCATTATACTGTATGAAGTCTCCATCGAATGAATAACACATCACTTCAAATGGCAACCCAAACCCTGGCTCATTTTCATACGAAATTATTCTAAGAACCACTTCATTTTACTACAGCAATTCTCTGTTGACTTAGCAGAAATCATTAGGACTCCTCTTTCACCTGACCTATTTCCATGTTTGACAGAAAAATATATATATTATTATATAAATATTCAGAACCTTTCTGACAGCTGGCAATATTTACACCATCCGTACTTTAGCCTTTGACTTAACTTGTGTTCTGTTTGACATTACAGTTTAAATATGAGACTTATTCTGTGCGCTTCTTAGCCAGGCCCCCTGTGTGATTTGACTGGGTGGCTTTATGTTAAGTGATGACTTGAAGTGTTCTCACCGTGTCCTCGCCTTGATGGGGCAAGAGCGAAAAGCAAACATTACGATGCAGAAGAATGGAAAAATGGTGACACTGAGAAATCACTTGTCATCCTCAAGCCCTCCTTCCACGTGCCACCTCTGCTCCGCTGCCTCCCTCATGCCATATTGATTTTCCCTTTTATATCTATTCTATTTTACAAAGCCAATATCACAGTAATCAACCACTGCACTTTCTGTCATGGTTAATCCAACACCGAAGACTGAAAATGCCATCTCTCTTCCACACTTATTGATCTAGCTTCAACCCCAACACATTGAATTCTTTCGGCATTTCGAACAGTTCGTATTGTTTTACAGTGGAAGATTCATACCAGGAAACACACAGCTTCAGTTAATACTTTCCTTGACCTAAATGTCATTCTCCATTCCATTTACCATGGTTTTGTAGCACTGAACTGATCTCGTATTTTTCTTGTTCTGTCGGTTGGGTCTATTAAACTTGGCCTTGATCAAAGTGACGATGGAAATGATCAGTACTGCCCTAGGACCCACATACCATTTGGGTTCTGTGCTGAAAGAACCGAATCCCAAGTGCCGCGTGTCTTTCGACCCGGGACGATACTTAAAGGAGGCTTGGGAAGGAAAACAATCAGCTGCTTGGTGATTTTTACAGCCTTCCGCTGATGTGCTGGGTTCTGGCAGACTCTCTTCAGGCTTTGAAAACAGTGCTCTGACCTTTCCCTCTCCTCAGGAAATGACTACAGAAAGGAAGGTGTGAAAGGTCCTCAGGAGGTATTCGAATGCTGCTTTCACTGTGACACAGCAGGCCCTGCACTGGTGTGTGTTTCAGTGAGATTGTTTTTACATGCCACCAAATGTGATCCCATTTCAAATAGCTGGGCCACAAAGTCAAAACTCTGGTGTCAGCCCTCAACCTGAACTTGTTGTAAACTGATTAATGTCAATTCCTTTTGATTGTTTGCCTTTTGTTTGCATAGTTTTCATAAGACTTTATATCAACTTTGTCGTGTATTGTCAATGTCATCTACAAAGGTGATGGTGATGACTGCAAAAGCATGTACAAAGCATTTCACCCTTTCAACTATTGTGTGTTATTTATAGTAATGCTTTAAACAGGAACTAGACAGATTGACAATGCTGGGAGTTTCTGTCAATATCTCCATTTTCCCTTTCTTCCTTTTAACAAATACAGATACTTCCACGCTTTGGGTACCACATATTTCACACAGACTTTGCATGAGGTTACACCTGCAGGTAAACCCATGCTCAGAGAGACACTTAAGCCACTTAATCTTTATTTGTGGCATTTAATTAAAATATTATCAGCAGTGGGATGTACTGAGTGCGAACTGACTACTCGTGGCCATAAACCAAGGGAGACAAATTAACCTGTCTTACCTTATTCAACTATATAAAAAATAAATTGTGATTTGTTAAATCCAGCTGTGATCTACTAATTGCTACTTTCCTTGCTTTCTGTACTGCGAGGCGATAATACTTCCCTTTATTGTGCCAGTTATAAAATTCAGACGTCCGACCCACAAGACTTTTCTTAACTTAGACACAAACTCTGCTGATGTGTGCTGTCAGTTCTGTGACCCATGTAAAATGTTTTGCTGCATCAGTTCATCACTACTATGGTTCTCATCCTTTGATCACTGACAGTATTTGGCAAGACATAGAGACATTTCCTCATGACTGCACTCAGGTGTGTTGTGGTGCTAGGGCAATCTCTTATGCTTAGACTTGAGGAGCAAGTGTACGTGCTGTCCATTCAAGACAGAACGCCACTGCTATTAAACACGTGTCTCTAGGCTTGGGGGGCTCAACGGAATTAATTTAAGAGGACATTACGTCCTGCTGGCTGTGCATATTTCTAAAAGGTGTATGCAGATTTGTCTTGGAAAGCCGCGATGATGACATTTGGCAGAAATATTGATTTGTCCTTAGATGATCCTGTTTGAGTCAAATACTACTCTAACAAAGGTTAGAGAGAAACCCTGGTTTCTAGTTTGTTTCCAAAATATTTATATATATTCTCTCTCTCTCTTTTGTTCTCTCTCTCTCTCTCTCTCTCTCTCTCTCTCTCTCTCTCTCTCTCTCTCTCTGTATGTGCATGTGCTTTAGGGTCACCACTGATAATAAGCCCTGCCATCGCTGTATGAGCCATTCACACTTGAGGCACATCGGTGCCAATAGATATCTGTCAAAGAGACGTTATATTTTACAGACTTGTCTGAAAGCAAATGTCTCCAAGATATAATGCAGACAGACTCCAGGAATGTCTCATTTCCCCCTGGGAGACTTCTTCTACCTTTCCCCCTGCATCAGTTGAGGACATTCCAATTACGAAACCATTACAATATGTCTCTGAGCTATGCAGGCTTTATATGGTGGACGCATTCTCTGCACAAATAGTCGCACTCACTTACTTGCTGTAACCAAGTTTGACAAAGCACCGTATCTAAGAAAAGACTCTGACTGACCTCAAGCACGGTACCACCTTGAGGCTAAAATGAATGCCAGTTTTGACATGGGGCGTTCTCTGGGGAGCAATTTTAATTTCAAATCTATCCAGGAACAGCGCTTTCACTTCCTCTGTTTCTGCTTTTAAGAACACATACTTCCTGGAGGTTTAAATCGAAAGCCAGTCCACATAGAGTAACTAAACACTATAGCAATTTGGACTAATGTTTGTATGTTGCCTTCCACATTGTCTCCATGTGTTTCCACATTTGATAAGCAAAGCTATCAAGATGAATTATTAGATGCAATTATATATTTAGAGTTCTATGGGCTCAGTGGTGGTTATGCAACTGAACTGGAGTCAGTGTCCAACATTGTTTGATTGGCAGAAAAATCTGAATTGATTGAAAGCATATTGGACAAATAACATAATAGAACAAAGATGTGCTTCGAGATTCTCTTTAAACAGTGCAAATGTCTCTTTCTTTTTTTTGTTTACTCCTGTTTGGGCAGGATCCGTCTGCTGACGTAATTTCTGTGAGCTGTACAACTCATAAGCTGTATGTGAAGTCTCTCTCAGAGCAAGGGAAGGCAAGTCCAGCTGAGCACATTTATTATCACGGAGACCCCACTGGCCTTTAGAGTGAGATTTTCCCACTGATCTTGATAAGTCTGAGTCACGCATGTCACACCGCTCTTAAATGCCCCTGTAATGTGCTTTTTCACTTATAAATGTCAAAATGTCACCACTAAAATAAATTTATTCATGAGATGATTAAAATCATCTTAACATAATCATATTAAGATTCATTTAAACTCTGTTAATATATGAACATCTCTGTTGACACAGTTAACTTGTATCACTGTGGCTTGCATATGCCTTGATGAGAATAAAATATGTTTTTGTTCACATCAGTGGTCCCTCTGCTTTGTCTTTATTTGCTATCAGATGATGAATACGATCTGCTGTTACCAGAATGTGGTGATATGGGAAGAGTGGTCAGTCAATTCATATCCATTGCTTCTGCCTTGTATGTGTATTGGATCACACTGATGCACTTTTTCTTGATTTCATTGATCAAGTACATTCTTATTAAATGCAATAAACATTGTAAAACATGTTAAAAGCATGCACAATTCTCCTACCTTCATTTACAATATACATCATTCACCACAATGATTATTAACTCCTGACTGGAAAATATCCAACTCTCCCACTCTTGTCATCACTCTTTTATCTCTTTTCAGAACGTTTTTAATCAATGCATTCCATCACGCAGGACTCCCCTGAACACATAAGGGATCAAAAAGATCCCCTGAACACATAAGGGATGCAGAGATTTATAAATGAAAAGAAGGATTTTTGACACGCTAAATACCAACCTAACATGGTATTTTCTCATTCAGATCCTCAGACAGTCTAACACTATCAAACACATTTTCAATATAAGCTTGACTAATGGAAAATTTGGAATTGGGTGCACCGCTTAATGACATGAAGACTTTCCCATAACAGTGGCAGTGAGAGGGTAATCGGCATTGGTCTCAGGTCTTTTAAACCTCAGGTATTTTCAATTATCATGGGATGAAGGTATATTGGTAGTACTGGAGATCCATCTTGGGCCATCCAGAGATATTTTCAGTAATTTTCCACAGATAGCATTGTGATTCATTGCATCACTCCCCGTGATGTTGATATTCTTCCCTATTCTCCCTAATGTTGTTTGCATATCGCACTACGGCAGTGACTGTTAGCCGCTTCAATGAACTGGTAAAGTACACCGAGAGATTTGCCAGAGCGCGAAGAACATTGGATCGAACAGACAGTCAATGTCCACTTCAGGACTGAAAAGATCTAAACATTAGTGTACGACTCATACAATTTTGACCACTTTCATCCCTGGCCTTTGAAGCTCACAGCCAAGTGCAGCCTGTGAGCACTAAAATGCACACAAAACATACTGAGGAAATATAATAATAATATAATATAACTTCTGTTCTTTTTGACTGCAATTACCTGCAAGGCTCATTGAATGGTTACAAAATCACAGATGTGTTTGTCTTATGAAATATTTTTGGATGCATATGGTCACATATTTGCTAAACTTATGGGACGCTGTATGGGAGAAGTTCATCCTGATATTTTGAAGAAGTCTCAGAGGATATGGCCGAGTTATTGCCAAATTATGACTTTGATGTGCAGATGACTAGAATTCCCATGGATTCCGCTTTGGAACAGCTGGATTCTTAGTTATTCAAAGCTTTTTTTCCATCAACTATGCACACTCTACCCCAGCCAGTCTTTATTTATGACAAATGTAAATTGCCACCAGTAATCTCACTGTTTATGTGTGGGCCTCCATGAGGTTTCCAAGACTGTCAAAGAGCTTCCCTCTTCTTTGAGTTTCTACGGTCGTCATGGGTACGGACCTTGTGTGCTTGGCCTTTGCCTTGAATGTGACTAAGATTTTCTCTTGTCGCACAATTTAAAACTAAAAATGATCATATCAGCTGGTGCTGTCGAATATTTAGAATTTAATTCAGTCACTCCCTCTATGCCTGTTTCTGAGGCCAAATGTTGGTGGAGATGTTCCCATTAGTCAAATGATCTACCAGTACAAAGTTTTTCTCCTCTTGGATCTGCAGCTGCCGAGCACAGAGTCTGAGTCAGTCATAACATCAAGTTTGTTTTGTTTGAGGTAACGACCCCGGTGTCTGCATTTAGGATCTGTCTCTTCTGCACCATTAGTGGCTAAAGGCAAGCCATTAGCACTTCATAAAATGGACACGCTTTTTTTGGACTCCGCCATGTTATATAACCCAAGATAATTATGTGTCAACACAAGAGATCATGTTTGGTTGCTAAGGCTGGGTGGCTGCTGTACATCTCAAATTCATCACCCATATCTGCCCTAAAGACTAAGTCAGTCTCATCCTAAAGCTAAATGCTCCTGTCACTCTGCAACATAACATGCATTGAACTGCATATGAAAGTGTGAGTTGATGACTGAGAGGACACATGATGTTCCCCTTCGTAATTCAGCATTGTGTTCATACTTACCCATACTAGCCCATGAGCTCCATATTCACCCATACATTTTCTAATCATTTTAACACTTTAACACAAAAATGTAATTCAGGGGTCTTGTAAACATCTTGTTTAATATGCTGTTTTATATGATGTTTTATAAGTGCCCTCTGGTTTATCACAGGTGGCTGTTGTTTTTCTCTTGCCTGCATTTCTGTTTTGAAGCTGATTAACTTAATAGCCCCATCTGTGAATCCATTTGTGTGGCTCTGGTATAATCAGCAACATAGCAGTGCTTTCCACCTGCACACAAAACAGGATCAAAGAGCCTGCAGTGTTACAGCAGCGTGTTTGTCAGCAGCCCTACCAAAGGCAGTGTTCCACAGACACTGATATAGACAAGGCAATCCCCCTAATGAGCTCTCACTCTCTTGCCCTGGCTTGGAAAAACAGCAGTCCCACTCTGCTGTTCCCTCAGCTGTTCCCTGACAAAAACCTGCTGGCAGAATGATTGTGTACACCACCATTCAAAAGTTCGGGGTCACTTAGGTACGTCTTTGTTTTCCATGAAAGCGTACATGAAATGTGTTTGAATAGGACACGCAGCAAGATGAAAAGGAAATGTAATCATTGACAAGGTTAGAAATAATGATTTTTAATTAGATAATAATTGTGTCCTTCAAACTTTGCTTTTGGCGAAGAATCTTGTTTTTATGATTTTCATGGAAAACAAGGGGATCCCAAACTATTGAGCTGTCGTGTACACCTATGACTCATACGATGACCAATTTCCATTCTAACATCCACATCTTGGTTGAATATTAACGAAGCATGCCACCCAAACAAGTTGTAAAGGAGAGGCAGACCTGTGCTTCTGTAAGGGCTGCAATGCTTAATTCAGGGCATGCCTATCCAGAAAACATCCTTTCAAAAAAAGCATCATCCATCATACTAGGCATGGCAGCAGGCATGGCCAAATATCTAGTGACAGAGGTCCATCAGCCTCCTGAAGGCCCACGACAGCTTTGAACTCTTGGCCAGTGGCTGGAGATATCCCCCCTCACAAACATGCCAACACTAACCCTAAACTCTCACCACCATGCCAGCCTGTGTAATCACTCTTCCACTTCTCCAGGAGACTTGCCAAGATATGTGTGCCATTCTGGGTTCCAAGGACGTTAACCACACACCCTTCAAGGTGAAAACCATATACTTTGTACAGAAATGCAGTTTGGAAAACGAGTTGGAATAAACTGCCACATCTGCAATGGATATGAGCCACTGGATTATGCATTATGGAAAAACTTGAAAAACTTGCAAATGCAGTTGAAACACAGTTAATACACTTGCTATGCTTTCTGTCCCTGTACGCTATTCTGCCCCCAAGAGGTCAGTAAGAGATAATTCAGTCCACTGTTGTATTGATTTCATTTCATGTGCCCAATGTGGGTGAAAATCAGCGCAGAGTCATTATGACTTAATCTTCCTTTGAGGCATTATTGGTCCGTTATCTCCATTATGTCAAAGGTCAGCACTCTCTATATATCATCCCACTGAGGCTCGCGCTGCTGCTGGAATATACCATCCATTCCTCCTTAAAGTAGTGAATATTCTTCTAATGCTAATCTAGTTACTTCAGTCACCACTCAGTCAAATATTAGATATAAAAAAAAATACAAAATAAACAAAATTCAACTTAAGTATTGTAGTTTAATTCCACAGGGCAAGCATAATGGATTATAATCTATACATGACCATTATGTAAGGAACATGAATTTCAAACACTGTCAGAGGACATTAACTAGTACATTCAAAGTTGTTTGTTAAATTAGGCTACTTCAGTGGAGCACATTGATATGTCTTGAGTTTGAATAATACATTTCTGTTATATGAAATATTTAAAACAAGGAACTACAGAAACATTTAATTGCCCCTTTTCAAATCTCTGTAGTGACAAACTCAATAAACTGTTGTACTAAATTATTCAAATTGGGAAAAAAAAAACAATGTGGCCGACAACTAAAGCATTATACACAATACAACAAAAGGCTTATAACAGTACTGTATATCAGATCACAGTAAAATTTGCAGTAATAATGAAATAAAGATTGTTGGGCTTGTAACAAATACATGGGAATGACCTATGAGAGCTAAAGAGGTGAGTCTTTAAATGCTTTTTGATACTCTTTGAATATACCATGGCTGTCACTTCATCAAATAACACTAGGTAGGTCATTCCACCTCAAGGTACCACTTAAGAAAAGAGTCTTGATTGCCATCTCTTGTTGTAGAGAGAAGGCAAAGACAACAGACACTCTTCAGGGGAACAAAGTGGTCCAGTTCTTTCTAGATCTTAACAAGGTGCATTCATACAATGAAGAGAGACCATCAACTAATTTTGAACATTGAGTGATACATATTTTAAAAGTAGAGTGTGTGGGTCAGTGGGTCATTGATGTTGGAGAACCACTGCGCTGTGCCCTGTGAGATTTATTGCTCAGGTGGTAGGCGGGTCAAACCTTTTTATTTTGTAACGCAGTGTTAGCATCCACGTACTTGCAAAGGTTGCGGTATGCAAAGGCCTATGGGGCGCCGTTTGTAAAATGTTGCACGTTCTAAAACCCTGCTCAGTTTTGGTACATTTAGCATTATCATATGGGGAAAAAAGCACAACAATATTCAAATGTCACTTTTTCAAACATTTAGAGAGATATTCATGTAAGGATAATGTTTGGCAGTAACACAAAGTTGTTGAATAATATAAATGTTTCATCTAAATGTAAATGTTAAATATAAATGTAAATGTTAAATGTAAATGTAAATGTTAAATATAAACGTAAATGTTCAATGTTATATATAAATGTTAAATGTAAATGTTAAATGTAAATGTTAAATGTAAATGCTAAATGTAAATGTTAAATGTAAATGTAAATGTTAAATGTTCAGTCTACATGTCAGATTTGAAGACTGAACCTTACAATATTTACGGTAATTGGCTTTCATAGTTTTCACGTCACGTCAGAATCACCAGCTCTGTCTACCACTGGAATTTATACTGGAACTGACCATCTTTCATTCAAGATTATTTAATATATCCGCTTTAAAATTGTCTGACATAGGTAGTAAAATGCCAGACAGTTGTTGCTCGGTTGGCTGTTCAAATCGGCGAGGAGACAAGCCCGGCTGTTTCCAGCTGATTGTAGACGTCTTCTGGGTCAACTTTTCTCAGGCGGGCAGTAAAGTAGCCTTCTTTTTGGAGCTTGCAATAAAAGCATTAACCCTGTTTTGGTCGCCTCATTCATCAGAATAACTACCTAAAACGGGAATAGATCAAGAAATAAAGTCAAGAAACAAAGCATCAACACGATTCAAATTGGATTACCCCGTTTCTGCTCTGAGATTGCGACAAGTACCTAATCAACTAGGCTAGGCTACTGTATTTTGTCATCCAACTGGTAATACTACAATGCCAGTAGAAAATACTTGGGAAGATAATTCCAGTTGTCATTCGCCAGACCAGGTGGTTGTACTTTTGTTAACCAGGAAATTGTGTAAAATGATAAAGAACAGTGTTGGGTAGGCTAAAGGTTGCTAGCTAACAGCATGTAGCTCGCTAGCTGGTAGCTAGCTATTAAATGGCAATCATCTTTGCTCTGATAATGAAGATGTTTATTAGTTTTCACCTTCCAGACGACATCGTTATTAACCCATCCCCTTCTGAAAATTAAATTACTATCTGTGCTTTTGGTAGGCTTTCAGTTTTTGAGGTGTGTAGGGGGACGGATTTTCTATTAGATATGTGTAAATATCTCCAAACTGGAGCTCAGGCAGGGACTTCTACGACGTTATAGAAATACAAATATCAGCGGGTGCAGTAAAGGGATCACAGGTTCCCAAAATGGGATTTTTTCTAGATATCTCTGTCTGGCTATTGTGGTATGATCTGTGTTTGATGGCGATCGTAATTGAGTAGGTTGCACTGCTCGACGATGTCCACTGTTGGTCGACACATTTTGCCCGCAAGGTATCCCTGGTACTGTTACTGAAAGCTATGAATTACCGTAAATATTCTAATGTTCTGTCGTCAAGTCTGACATGTAGACTGAACATTTACATTTACATTTAACATTTACATTTACATTTAACATTTACATTTAACATTTACATTTAGCATTTGATATTTGTATTTACATTTAACATTTACATTTAACACTTATATTTAACATTTATATATAACATCGAACATTTACGTTTATATTTAACATTAACATTTACATTTAACATTTACATTTATATTTAACATTTACATTTAACATTTAACATTAACATTTAGATAAAATATTTATATTATTTAACAACTTTGTGTTACTGCCAAAAAATATCCTTGGAAAAGTTATCGCATGAATTTACATGAATTTCTCTCTAAATGCTTGAAAAAGTGACATTCGAATATTGTCGTGCTTTTTGTTCCATATGAAAATGCTAAATGTAGCAAAACTGAGCAGGATTTTCGAACGTGCAACATTTTACAAACGGCGCCCCATAAAGGCCGACTGTTGCTGCAGCGCAATTACATTCGCATTTTCTTGTGGAAATGCATCTTTAGTTAGTAAATATCTTTGTGTAATGAACTATACTCACGATGGTTTAGGACACATGTCAATATCGGAGACAACAACCGACACACCTCAAGATACACCTAAGCATTACTGAGAGACTTCCCCACAATATCCTTGATTGAATGCCAGTCCAACCAGGTTCTCCAGAGTCCTGAAACACCTTGCAGGGATAATGTAAGCATCTACAATACAGAGCCAAATGTGTCTGTGTATCTTCCTATGCCAGCAATAATTTCTCCACTGATCTAGACAGGCTGTCATTCCTCTGCCTCTTAATTGCTTAATTGCCTTGCTGGCCACCCTCACTCACTTTGCACATTTACTCTCTCTCAGCTCACCACCTCACTCACCCTGGGCTTTCCCTGTTCTGGTGTGTTGTTTAATTCATATTTTTAAGGATTTCCAAAGGAAAAAATCCTAATATTTCAGATCAAAACAGTGCCTCTGCTGTAATGGCAGCAGATCCAATATCTGCGTCATCTTTTGAAGCACTCGGGGAAAGTATTGAACGCTTGCAAAAGCTTAAACGTTTAAATGTCTTTATCTTCTTAAAGATTCAGGTATCCATGTACATACATAAATAAATGATTCTTGTATATCTGTCTTACTTCACAATTAAGCTAGCACGGTCAAAAAACTGTGAACCTCCATGCCTCTCTGTTCCTTCTAACTAAGCATGCTCTCTTCACATGGTCAAAACAACGTGTCAAAATAAGAGTCTCTACTTTACAGATATTCATTATAATAACAAAAGAATATTATTCCAGAAACAATACACATCTTATTTATGGCTCTAACATCTGCCTTAAATATAGTCTGAATCGCCGTAAAAATGTGTTTGCATATAAAAATATATATATGTCAGTTAAGTTTTGACTAAATTTTAACTGTTTTTGAAATCCTTTAACTTATGGGAAACTGTGGACTCCTAAGATTTGTTCAGATATTACCCAAAATGCTCATCTTGCATAAGATCCAAGCACTATCTCTTAAACAGGCTCATTGAAGAATACTATGTAGGCAAATTTTCTGGCCAATATGAATATCCAGCAAAAAGGGGTTACTGTCTCTTTCCATATATTAGTAGGTGCCACAAACATGACAACTACCATGTCTGGTCATAATATGTTGTGGAAATAAGATGGACTAGACTCATCTGTACTATGACAAGATTACACAAACAGTCCTAGTCTGGCTTCTGGTGTAGCCTCCAAGATCTATCCAAGAATAAATCTTGTACATTTTGTGTTTCTGTGGCAATATATCAAGAAAGGAAGCCAGGGAAAGTTTTAGAATTTGTGGGTGAGTGCGATCTATTAGGCCAGGATTACTTTTGAAAGCCAAGTTCTGTATGATGGCTATATATATATAGTATAAATACGGTCTTGACAAACAGATTCATTATCACTCAGAAAACAGGTAAGCACATGAAAAACTTTTCATAATGTGTGTGTAATTGTGGGGCATAGACGTGTCACATTGTACAAGGGAAGATGTCATAGTCTGATGCATAAGTTTTTATTAATAATTATAATAATAATAATAATACGGCACACACAGAAATGTTTGTACATTTTGCTAGTATTTATCATGAACATACACTGAAAATATCAAATGGTCACTTCGCTGACTAACATTTCAACAAATACATTTAAAATGTTTAAGTGTTTGATAGATAGACTGACAGAAAGAAAGAGAGCCAAAAAGAGTGACAGAAAGTAAGTGTACCAATAAGGGAGTAATATTTCAACAGAAATCAGTATGACAGGTATTACAAAAAAAGTTTTTTTAAATCAAAGAGTTTATTGTGCATAATTTCAGGAATATTTGGCCAACGGCGGAAACATTTTCACCCTCCATATCAGAGCTGCTGCAGCCTCTAACTGTCAACACTCTTACACGGCTCAACAAAACATTTTCGAGACATACATAGAAAAACATCTCCCGTAACGATCCGTGACATTAGCCCTCAAGTAAACGTTCCACAATCCAGCACTGTAAATCACTTCAAGCTGTGGAGTCTAAAAGAATGGAGCACTTCCTTTGGTTACACTCTTAGAACTCATAACTGCCCCCGATGTCATCTTCAGTGTACACTGTCAAGCTACCAGGGGTCATGTTTATGTGGAAATGGAAGCAATCCTCTTGGCACTGCTAAAATGTCAACAATGAGACCAACCTATTTTTAACAATGTCCAAATCATCCATTGTCATCACACTCACGTGTTTGTCAGTTATCATTTTAGCTCATATTTATCACATTGTGAATAGTCAGTTGATGTGGTAGAGGAAATCTGAGATGAGACAACAGGCTAAATGATAAACTGTAAGAGAGTACAAAATACTAATAATACTAAATTGTTGTACTTAATATCTTTACAATATAAGACTTGAGTTTAAATGTGATTGCAAGCATCTGAGTAAATATTCTCTTGGAGTCTACCTACTGGGAAAGAGCAATGGGCCTTTGATAAAAGAACCAGCTTAGGTTAAAGATCCTGGTTTAGTCGAATCCTTCAAAACTCCTTCTAAAAAACATGTGAAGAATATTTTAGGAGACTACCAACTCATTCAAGAACTGTTCCAAGAATCAGTATCCTTGAATTTCACAGTATCCACGATAGGTGGTACATCCTTCCATACGTCTCTTGGGGTCAAATGAGTATAGGCAAAAACAATTTGTGGAAGGGGATATTTCTTTGTGGACTTCCTTTTAACCCATCCTGTCCCTTCAGTGCTCTGACCTTCATTCTAAAGATGGAAATTGTTTTGGATTTGTAATGTGATGTAATTGTAATGCAATGTGCGATCTAGTTAGGTCAGAGTTGAGGCCTTGAAATATTTCATATTCATGAAAAAATGTAATCTTCCCATCCCATTATATGCTTTGGAGCCTAGTTTACTGAAAATATTCCAAGAGATAATTCCTGTGTCAATCAGAGTTGCACTGTTTTTTCATTACCAGGTAAATCAAGGTGAGCTAAGGCAACACAATGCATGGCCCTAGACTAAGCACGTCAGTTTGATAAACGAGGAGATGGCACGTTTACACTCTTCATCAGAATCTCTGTTGGAATATTCGAAAGCTGGCATTGAAGCAGTACAGTGTTTCTGAGTGCTTAAGGCTGTCATTGGCTGCTGGTAGTAAAAGTATTCACTTAAACAGTCGAAGGTTCAGCACTTTCCATTTTACTGAATAGAAAGCCTTTTTGCTGATTTATTGTGTAATTCATAGAAAATGCTGATTAATGTGTGTAATAAATAAAAAAATATCATACAGGCCAAAGTCCGAGACACCCTGGATCACTGATATCTTGAGTTGAAAATATGTTAAACAAAATATTTACATCTCCCCTTTTTCTTAATTTGATTCTCAAATACTGTGCACAGATCTTTGCACAGTGAGAATCTCTACCCTGGTTGTTCTGATCCAACTATTACCTAACACATTTAGGCCTTTTGTATACATCTGATAGCTGAGGGCAATTGGCAGGACATTTCCACTGAGTTCATTCTTCCTCCCACATCTCATGAGAAGCATCATTTTCTATTCACATAACCCTCTGTCCTCAAAATTAATTAATGAACCCCTTCACTTTTGCACTTTTTCAATTATGCTGAATTTGAGAGTGAAAAAGGCCTGAAAATTATGTCAGTGTTAAGTAGCGCCTCAAGTTTACAAACTACAAATGTGGTTTTATGACTACTGAAGGATTATCATGTAATGATAGACATATACAGCAAACCGTGATGTGTGCTTACAACTCTTACCAACCTATATCAAAACTGCCCCCTCATGAGCATCATGTGAGGTCTTGGCATAAAGCCTGAATGGAGTGTGACTTCTGCCTTAATAGACCTGGTGGTTGCTAATAAGTCAGAGAACCATTGCTATCTATATAACTAGCGTGATATCTCCTTAGATTAAGAGCTCATGGCCAAACACTTACGATTTAAAAAAGGCTCAGCCCTGGCCATTTTGGAAGGAGAAAAGAGCAAGGGAGTTCTTTGCATCAACAAAGAGAGGAGGCCCTTTAAGAGTAACATGAGTGACAGATGCACGCCTGCAAACTGTGGTGTTGTGGGAAACGTTTGCATGCCACAAATCACTGTTTTTGAACCGATAAGACTTTTTTTGTCTGAAATGGTCTTCACCAGAAGGATATCCAGCCCTTATACTGTATGAAAGGTTTGACTCTGCAGTTGTTCTTCAGTGCTTCAGTCTTTTGTTTGTTTTCCACACTTGATTATGTGTCTCAGGATCTCAAAGACCAGACCAGCCACTCTGTGGTCTGTTTGGCTGTAGTCGGTCTACTGGTTTCACGGTTTCAGCACCTTGTTAGCTTTTATGTAATGCTCCAGAGGGTAATTTGATTGCCATGATGTTTTTTAATTTATGGCTGCTAAGGTTTAATTCCAGGTGCTTTTTCGCTGTGGACTGTCTCTTTGGCCATTGCCCTGTTTTTGTTTACATCATTCTTTTTCGGTTGCCATTCCATTTATTAACTTTGGCCTGCATGTTTAAGTCATGTTAGAGAATTATTTCTCTGTTTTTTTTTTGCCCTGTTCTTGTCTGTCTGGTTTCCTCCTGGTTGGCTCCATCACGCTGGGTCTGTGCAGACACACCAGGCCCCTTGGGTGCCTGGTAGAACTGTGTGACACAGCTGCATCTGCGTCTCAAGTGACTGGGTTTTTGATGACAATCGAGATGTGTCCACTCAAGGTGTTTGAGGTGCTTTTTCCTTGGATTTTCCCCTGGCTTTTCTTAAGAACTGCAGTCTTTGTTTTTAGATTTCCAATTTATAATTCCATTTATCATCTAACTTATAATTCAATTTATTACTTATAATTTCCATTTGTCTTTTGTTACATAACCATTTTAATACAGCTGCTCATTCTTTTGAAGGTTCATGTCTCTCTGTTTTATTGTGCTTTATAATTCTCTGTGGGGGGAGAGATATCTGGGGAAGATTGATGGAAGAAATGCAACAAAGAATTGATCAAATGGCGGATAAAGAACCATGATCCACAACAGAGCGTTGAACAGAACGGAACACTCTAGCACACAAGTGTTCCATTTTCCATCTGGTGGCATCCCTCCTCTAGACACTGGTCAAACCCGCCAGTCACCACATGGATGTATGGATGTATCATACATACATACGTACGTACAGTCATGGCCAAAATATTGACACACCTGCACTTCTTTCATATAAAGCATCACTTCTCCCAGAAAACGATTGCAATTAAAAATGCTTTGGTATTCATATGTTTGTTTCTTTTGTTTGCATTAGAACAACACAAAAAAAACAAGAAACAGAGACCCAGCCTTCTGACACTGGGCCCTACATTGCACTGCAAAAATCTTTGGTAGTCTTCAGATGTCATGATGCCATGCACATAATAAAGGCATCCAGTACCAGAAGGAGCAAAGCAACCCTAAAATATCTGTAAACCTCCATCATGTTTGACCGTAGGAACTGTGTTATTTTCTTTGAAGGCCTCGTTTCATTTATGTAAACAGTACAATGTAGTGCTTAACCAGAAAGCTTTATTTTGGTCTCATCTGTCCACAGGAGCATCTCTCCTAGAAGGATTTTGGCTTCCTCAGATAAGTTTAGGCAAACTCCTGGGTCTTCTACCATAGTGTCCCATTTCATTCAGAGGGTGACAGATAATGCAAGCTGACACTGTTGTACTCTGTTTCTGCAGGTCAGCTTGAATTCGTTTGGAAGTTGATCAAGGTTCTTTATCCGCCATTTGATCAATTCTTTGTTGCATTTCTTCCATCAATCTTCTCTCTGTCCATGTCCAGGGAGGTTAGCAGTGTAATGGACTGTACACTTCTTGAAGATGTTACTCACAAATGGACACAGGATCATTAAGATTTCTGGAGATGGACTTATAGCCTTGAGATTGTCCATGCTTTCCCTCAATTTGCACTTGTGACTTGCCACAGGTGAGTTTAAATACAAATTAAACAAGCACTACATGCTTGAAATCCAATTATTTCTCACAATTTTGACAAGGTGGCAATCATTTTTTCCAATACATTTTTTTAAATTCTCTATGGAATTATCAGATTTGGCTTTTTTTACATTGGTCCAATGCACACAATATACATGTGAATCTTAAAGCAAAGCAAATTGCTATAATTTTCTGGGAGAAGTGCTGTATTATCTGAAAGAAGTGCAGGAGTGCCAATATTTTTGGCCATGACTGTATATTAATGAATAAAGAAGGTCTGCCCAGGGCAATGTTCTCTTCTTTCAGGCAATGTCTTGATGCCTGGTATATCAGTTCTGTGGAAAAGGACAATCAACATTCTTTACCAGTGCAAAAAGACTACCTCTGTCATCAATCCAACGACTTCATATGTACACTAGGTTTAATGTTTTGATGCATTATTTATGTTTCTCCTCATGACCCTGTTTTCTCATTATTCCCCATGCCAAATAACCCATTTCAAGTAAATGATCACAACTCATAATGTGTCAGCCTGATGTTTGCCAAAGCTTTCCTCTCCAATGGAAATATTTGTTTGACTGAGTCATCCTGAGTGAGCCGGTTGATGATGTGCATAGCTGGCTTCTGAAGTCAGCAGTGGCAGTAGTACTAATGGCTGATGGACTGAGGGTTTTCCATGACTAACTGCCTTGCAACATTTTGAATTAGTGGGTTTAATTTTAAAATGCTGGATCTCTCTGCAGCATCGTAGTGTTTCATCTTTGAATTATATTATTATTATTATCATCATACTTTTAGATATTAATTATATCTAACACTGTTGACATATAAATAAACTAGCCTTAGCGTTCACGCTCTTATTTTATATTCTCTGTTCTTACATTAAGATCGATCTTAAGAAAAGACTGAAATCAGTTAATAGTTGAGTCTGCTTCGCTCATGCTCAGTTGGAATGATAACCTGCAGCCACATTGGTCCCCTGGTATAGATACCAGCATCCTGTGAACTTTGACCTATTGTGCCATATCTATTTCGCATTAGCATTTACAATACTAGATGTAGCAGAAGTTAGCATTTACAATACTAGATGTAGCAGAAGTTGGGGTTTTGATTATACCTTTACTGTAAATGTGTACATCTAGATCCAGTGTGAAACCCATGTGTGTGTGATCTGCATGGGGTCAACATGGAACCCCCGGATAAACCCACTTGGGAATGTTGCTTGAAACATAGATAGAATTCAGTTCCTAACCTGTTATCAAAAAATGTCAAGTCAGGTATTTTTGCCAACATTTAAGCATTGGGAACGTACTGGGCCCCAATCATAAGGCGACGAACTGTAAGCTACGCGTGTGACATAATGCTATTCTGCAAATGGGGCAACATCAAAGGGAAGAGACGAGAAGATCTTGAAGTCGAAGCCGTTCTCAGCTGGTAACCCTCATTAGAGAAGGGATGAATTGATTGCCCATAATTTAGACCTTATTTAAGGGTGGCTTCTGCCCTTTGTGAGACACCTGTATGCCTGTGCTCTGTATTTGAATGGCTCAAGGTGAATAACAATTGCACCCGTTTGCCTGACGTACGTGACCCCGCGGATGGAAGAGGGGAAGGCAGCTTCCCCTCTTCCTAGCCACTCATCATTTGTTTGGTTGAATCCAGTACATGGTATATAAATATTTAGACTGTTAAATTATCATTGTTGATAGAATCTAAATGAGCACGCCAAACTTGAAGAACGGACCGGATTTCGGGAGTTTATTTCAGCATGGAGACCCCCTCTAAGCGTGGGAATTATTTATGTTGAATATACTGTAGTGGAAAGGTACATGAGGATGTTAGTAGGGATGGGTAGCCTAATTTCTTTAAGGCAAAAAAAAACATTTCCTTTACCTATAAGGCCTATATGCCTTATTGATTGATTGATAGGACAAAAACATCAAGGTCGTCTTCAAAGCATTTTCATTTTCAAAGCAAACGGCAATACAATGAAATCCTAGGGAGCATGCGGGCATGCTAAAGTAAACCGCTTGTTTTATCCAATGACAGGCTCCTAAATGTTGTTATAAGGGTCTGACAACATGGAAAGGATCCCTACATAGATACACCTGTGTCTGTTTCATGAAAATTGTTCCCATGACCCTGTATGAGACCTTAATAAAACTGCTGTTGGCTGCCATCAAGTACTGTGTAATGATTAATTTGACAGCAGTTGTGGTCATCAGCAGGTCAAAAGCCCTTCGTCTTCTCTTGTTCTAAAACTATTTGATTTGGGATCTGTCAGAAGACTTATTAACTTATAATAATGAACTAATAAGGGAACTGAGTCTATCTTCAAAAACAACACTGATTCTCCAGGCAATGAAAAAGATATTTTGTGTTCATAAGTGTCATATGTTACCCTAGTCTTTGAATGCCCACCCAGTCTCCAATGATGGATAAGTGGGCAAATTGGAATTTAATGAGAACTTCTGTGTGCATTTTTCTTATTTTGTTGGCTGACACATATTCTTTTAACCAATTGGTTTAACAGGGTTTCTCCAGACCGCTGTTGGGCATCAATGAAAATGTACTAGTTTTTAAGCCACAGCTCTGGGCAGGCACCAATTATTCTTTGGTGTTGGATACATCAGCTGTCACACACAGGATTATATTTTGCGAGTGGTAATGGCGCAGGCACAACTGGCACACACCGACCCTGACTGGTGAGAGGTGCTGTTCAGTTGTGGGTGCCATAACATGGATTCATGAAAATCACATCAGAAAGGCAGGATGTTGGTCAGAGGAGTTTAAGTCTTTGAGGAATCCTTCCGAAATAAAAATATATCTGATTACCATTCAGTAGTTTGAATGAGTGACTGTAAAATACAGAGGAAATCTAATTTAAACAATGATCTCTGTGGGTGGTAAGTTAGTTAGCTTTATCAGCTTTATCTTAATATTTCTTTATTAAAGGTGCAGTAAGTTGTTTTGTTGACTGGACTGAAGATGTAACTCTGAAGGTGTAATAGGTAAACAGTATATCTCAATGTTACTGTGAACTTTACACACATTTTTCTCAGTTCCAACCTTTTTATGTATTTGTTTTCATGTGTTTACTAAATAAATGCATTAAAACACCTTGAACAACGTATGTCAACAATTGTCAACTACTAGCCTTCAGATATTATGTCATTAGTTCCAGAAGCATTCCAATTTTTCCTAAACAAAAACCCCTGAGTGCACTGTAAAAGGAATGTTATTACCATATATTTGTTTTGAAAGATTGTCAGAGCTCATTTGTTGGGATGATCTACAGAGTTAAAATATCAGGCTACAGCACAACAGTTTTATAGATTACGGTTAACTAAATGTGAGACAAGAAGAATAGATCATGGTTGACTGAGAGATTCTTTTATCCTATTATCACAAGAACATTCCGCTTAAGATAAGACAGAGGTCAAAAGGTGAAGGTGCAGGAGTCCAGTTCATCTCGATTCTAAAAACAAAAAAAACCCTTTAAGACTGTACAGCTTGTCCTAACTTCATCGTTGGCATCAAGCAACGCTTTTTAAATACAACCATAAAAACGATGGTATCTGCTGTTCTTCTTGTTTATATATAGTTGCTGGGGGATATCCTGGGGGGTATTCCAAATATGTGGTTTAGTGACAAACCTGGGAAAGTTTACTCAGAGCAAGTGGTAAACCTAATAGAAGAGCCCCGTTATTATTTCAGAAAATGTATTCCGGTTCTAACAATGATACTTCAGCAATTAAAACCTGATGGACCACCAAAACTCAGACAGACATAACACGATCAATAACTGATCTCCAGATCTGAAAACATTTGGGTGTTCTGATCAATTCTTCAAATGTGAGTTCATCTGGCAAAAAGCCACTACTGGAAAAAGTGTATTAGACAAAAGCTAAATGTTTTCACTTGAATACAGACGCTGGGGAGCTGGTTTTATGTACTGATCATTTTAAATAAGAGGGTTCTGTAACGTTTCACCATATGTATACCTCAGCACTTATGAATGCCTTTCTGAACCCTGTCTGCAACTATCATTCATACTGTGCGTGGTGATGGATCAGTGTGCATGTCTGGGGACGTATCTGGAGTTGATTATTTTGTTTTGCAGGCATCGTGAATGCTGCTGTAACCAGGAAGATAATGTCCAGCAAGAAGTGTTCCCAGACACAGTACTCAAGAGGTGAAGACATAGGCCTACCAACCAAACAAAGATGCAGCTGGTGACGTTCAACCAGCTGAACATCTGAGTCCACACCTCTACAACATTAAATGTGTTTGCTTCAATGCTACCAGCTTCTAAGACTAGAAGCATGGAAAAATGACACAAAAATACTGTTTGTGAACCGTGAATGTTCCTTAAACAGCAGACTGGTTTTATACCTGAAATTCAATGCTTTGGAATTGTGTTTCACATGGTGCCTGCTATCCATCTGTTGGTCCTTCTGTGACTTGCTCTTTTTTGTTGAAATATTTATAGAATATCCACACCACCTTTTGACATAGTGGTGTGCATACTCTACTCAAATGGGCCAGTGATCCACTGAACCTCATATCAATGGGTATTTTGGCAAAATGTTACATTCTGTGGAAAAAATACATGATTGATACAAGAATGATTCTATCGCCATCTAATGGTGAGGAAAAAAAGCAGCTTAGCCTTGAATAAAAAAAAAACATAGGCCTACTTTACATAACGTTAGAACACTTTGAAGAGAATGATGTTTTGTTTGTTTCTATCAGACTCAAAAGTCCTTGGATTAGGCCTATATGGCTGACCTACTCTGACACGTAAGGGGTAAGAGAACAGACAGGCACGTTCAAACTAATGACTATAGTTAGTAACTTTTCCAGCAGCTGCTGAACAAAAACAAAACAACATCTTAACTCTGACTTGTACTCCAAAGTCGTGGATAGGGGCGCTTTATGTGGGAGGATTCGCAAGAGTCCAGCAACAGTTATCGCTAACGTTAGTTCTATCAATACAATTAGCTGTCACTATTTACAACATATCTTTCAGTGGTCTGCAATGTTGTTCATCGTTATTTGAAAGGCCCAGAGGTACGCGGGGTATCGACATGCTTTTCATTTTAAGATAGCTTTGCATTTCTCAAACGTTATTAAAATGAAAATTGTAGTTATAAGGTGATTTAGCTGATAGCTAACGTTAGCTAACATAGTCGACTTGGCTACAAATGTTGCACGTCAGATTTGGCAACGTTAGTTAGCTGGCTAGCTAACTATATTAGCTGGCTAATGTCAAAACTGTCATCCACGTCTTTGGGGTTCTCTCTGTCAACCGAAATGTGTAACATACGCAGGTTAATGACAATGTATCTAACTTATTCTAAATCAAGAGTGGTTCGTGCTTTGGTTAGTACAACTGATGGCTAACCCAATTCGTTTCTGGCAGGCTCGTAACGTAAAGTTAGCGATAGCATACCAAACGTACTCCAAAGTAACGCGGCTGGCTAACGTTAGCTATCGCTAACTTTGCTGCTATTCTCTACAGATAGAACTGTACTGGCGTTATCGGCCAAAAGCCATTCGTACAAAACATTGACAATTGTTGATTGATTGTGCAAATATCTTCCTTTCATCTGAGCCCAACGTGTCGTAGTTTTGGCAAAGATTTAAATGTCGCGGTTACTTCTTTGTGGCGAAGTGACGCGGGTGGTCATAGCTAATCACCTCACCGTATTTTTACAAGGTTGCCAGAGTTCCGGAACTCGGGCTTATTTACTGGGTTTTATGCATTTATCCTTCTCACAAAAGGTAACCAAATGGTACACGTCCCCGTAATCACTAAATAGCTTTAAGGGAAGAGATGTACAATTACATAACACTTGTAGGATGGTAAATCTTAAACGAGATGGCCACTCATGAAAGGTTACCATGGTAACGAACTGTAAATCGGCTCAACCATACAATTTTACGTCGCCCCTGCATGCACTTTTCAGTGTCTTGAATGTGGCTATGCTAGCTATCTAATCTTTTCTACCAATTGAACAGGTTGCGGTTAGTATTAGCATTGTAATATTTCCAATGCCATAACTAACACAAATTATGGAAACCACATGTTGCTTTGATGGCAGCTATGTTTAAAGGTAAGTTTGACGAGTAACTTTAAACTGATAGATAGCTAGGATAGCTTAGCTATAACGTTAACCCTTAATATGATATGACGTCTAACATTGGCAAGCGCTTTGTTTTCCTTTCTTGGGTGATGTTGCCATTTAACTAAACGTATCCCTCATCTGTGCGTTAACGTTAGCTAGATAGCGGCAGACCTGGTAACATTAGCTATCTGATACTGATTTTGTAGCTAACGTTAACATTACCAATGGAAGATGAGGTTAGCTTGGTTCATCAATGTGAGCTTGAACGATGATCAATACAAACATTAGTTAGGATAAATTACACAGCAACTCTCTTGCTAATCAGCTGTACCTTAATTAAGTATTAAGTTTAGGCATTGGTGCAAACCCCCTTTCTCTGATACTAGCTGCAAAATAAAAAATAAAAGGCAAAACATTAAGATAGCCAACGGTAGCTAGATGGCCAGGTAGCTGACTTTACCAAACTCATCAACAGAGATTATTTCGGAATGTGCAAGACAGCTATCCGTAGCTAGCTTCTTAACATAATTAAAACTATCAACTAACATTGTTGCATGTTTCATTTACTCGCTTGCTTGATGTACAAGCCAACTAAGAGGACTTAAAATGAGCTAGCTAGCGATAGACACCGGCTTGCAAGGATTTAGTATCTAATGACGATGACAAAACGTTGGCATTTCTATCTTAGTGTTACTTTGCTATCTGATTGGGTTTTATGGCGTACTGGCAAGTGAACCATTAGTGGTACAGCCAACTCCAATGGTGATTTTGTTAGCTTGTAGCTATATATATTCATCAGCAACTTCTTCGATCCGTCATGCACATGACTGAGACATTGTCAAATGGCTTAAGCCGATTTTCTCACTTTATTTTTAGGGATGCGAAAGACTCCTAAGGTGATCATCCTACTGCACATGCGTGTCAGGTAGATTTCCTGCAAGGCGATGCAGTCTTGCAGTCAGCTGCAGAGTCGTGCACAATGAAGAAAATATTCCAATTTACCAAAAAGAAGAAAAACTTCTCCCCCAGTGCGTCTGAAACAGCAAGTGTGTTATCGGTCGGTTATGAACTGAAGGAGAAAGATTTGGGAAAGGTGCACAAGGCTGCCGTGGCTGGGGATGTATCGAAGTTAAAACAGCTTGCAAAGAAAAATGATCTAAACCAGCTCGACAAAGAAAATAGGTAAGTTCTATCCAAATGTATTGAGGCATATTGGCACCTGTTCTTTCATCTTCTGCAGTCTGGCACTTATCGAGCTGGAATAAGACAGACATGTGTTATATGTCTAAGTATTTGTATAGAACTTGGGAAAAATGTACCTTTACTTTCACACAGTCAGTAGGGCTGCTGCTTTAAGACATTGCAACAGCTTTGTGTCAGCAAAGCTTTGGTGTTAAATGGACATGACACCATGCATTAACGAGAGCGTACGAGGAACTTAAGTCTTGTGCCTGAATTACATGTCAGTTCAATTACATGTGGCCATCTCCAGCTGTTATAGATGAGGTGTAAAAACAGTATTGTATACAGCATTCTAGTTAAACATTTAAACATTTAAATACAGTTTTAACAATGATATAAAAAGTAGGACAAACCTTAGCCATAGTTCACACTGGATGGTGTATCTGGTCAACAGGAAAAGTAAATTTCCTCTCCAGAACTCTTCAAAGACGTTTAAGTCATCAACATATTTATTTTTTCTACTTGTTTAATGGCATGAGAAACATTCACTGATGTTTTTACATTCTGTAATGCAGTCAAGGTATTCCAAAAATGTTTCCCTCCTCAATTTGTCCACAGAACTGCACTTCATATTGCTTGTGTCAATGGCCATACAGAAGTGGTCCAGTTCCTGGTGGAGACCAAAGTGAAACTTAACCTATGTGACAATCAAAACCGGTCCGCCTTGATGAAGGTATGGTTTAACTGAAAGAGAAAGAAAATAATAAGCCTGCTGAAGTAATCAAAGCAAAGGATTCAGTGTAATCTTGTCATGATTAGATTACATTACATGTTGCATATTTCCATGGTTTAGATTCTGCTGTGTTTGCTCTGTCAACTTGCATAAGGGCTCAACTATACCCCCAAAAGATATATGAATGTAAAATTGTAGCACGGTATTTCTAAATAAAATCTTGTAATAGGGACCACAAAAATGTAGAAGTGATGGGAGTGCAACAAGTTTACAGAAGTACAGTTCACAGTTTTTCAGCAGTCGACGTTGACAGTAGGCCCAGGCTTTGTTTGTCAGCATAGATAGAATTAATTGATTATGTGTGTTTTTGATGTGTAACCTTTGCCCTAGTGTGACTTAACGTTTATCACTGGCGATTGCACAAACCATCATTGCTCAACCACCAGTGTAATTTGGTTGCGATTAATCTACGGTTTACCGGCAGAATTAATGCGACACAACATTGAAAACAGGGAGCCACTCCAACACATCTAATTAAGGACCCTTTCAATGACAGACCAATGGCATTGTTTAGTGACTGACGTGACATGAAGATGCTACATACCGACATTATTACTGCCTATGGTCGTTACTCTATGGTAACTCTAGAGGAGAGCTGGTGCCGGTGCTGGTGCTTGAGTCATAGTAGAGGAAATGCTAATCTCGATTTTACGATTTTTCACATCGTTCAAAAACTCAAGTTAATCTAACTAATTTAATATATCGCCCAGCCCTTGTTGCTCAGATTGTAAATATAAAATCCTCAATGATCAGTTTAAGTCTCTAAATGAGACAATTATATATTGTGGAAATATCCCCATCCGTATGTGGTACTGTGCACGTGTAACCTAATGTGTTTGGCAGGCGGTGCAGTGCCAGCAGGACCGCTGTGTAGCCCTCCTGCTTGAGCACGAGGCTGATCCCAATCTCGTGGACATCAATGGGAACACAGCGCTGCACCTGGCAGCACGGATCCCCTCGCTCTCCGTTGGCGTCCTGCTTCTGGAGCACGAGGCCAACATCAACGCACAGAATAAGGTGAGGCAGGTGCTCAAGTGGAGAGGACACCTCAGCAGGACTCCGGATTAGATTAAGAGTGGATCCAGGATTCTTCCTGGATCAAAAAGGTTAACATATATAAGATAAGATAAGATAAACCTTTATTAATCCCCGTAGAGAAAATGCAGGTGTAATAGCATCAAGGAGAGTTACAGGCAAGAGTGGGTTACAAGGTAATAGGAATAAAATATATAAATAAAAATAAAGATAAGAGCAGGGATTGGTGTTGGAGGATGCCTAGTCTGAACAAGGTTCATAATTAAGGAACAGAGTAATGAGGTATCCCATTTGCTTATCCAGGAAAAGTTTTTTTTTTTTTTTTTTTCTAGTAGAAAATGTTTATTGTGAGATTGAATATATTAATTCATCAGTTTCCTCACAGTGAACAGATTTTGATGCACCAGATCACAGCTTGTATGTCTTGTAAGGGTTTTGTATTAGTCCGATGTATTCTTCCCTTTATGAAATCATAGGATTATGGTAGTTCTCATCTACTTTTATACTTTAATCAAGAGTGATGCACCTGAGTAAAATACAAGCTTGTCGCTTTGCATTCATACGTTTCTTTGTAGAAGTGCCAAGAATTGATGCACACTACTTCCTCTGTCACAGAAGGCTAACCAAGTTTAGGTGTCAGTCACATTTAAGTAAGGCACTAGTGATGGGCCTAACATGGGCTTTAATGCTTTGGCAGCCTAAAGTTTCAAGGAATCAAATTCAGAGTCAAGATTAAGGCTTATGTTAAGACTTCTGAAATGCCTTGGATACAAAACCTTTTCCCTTAAAACAATTGTATATCAGTTAAACAAATCCTTGGACACAGTGGATGCTTTTGGTTCAGATGAAGGAATAACTGTTACTGTTGATCTTTAGGATGGAAACTCTCCGTTGATTTTGTCTGTGGAGGAGAACCATCCTGAGATGACTGAGCTCCTTCTGAAGGAGGGTGGGGATGTCGACCTCATTAACCTGGAGCACCGGTAAGGCATCAGTCACAAAAGGGGTCTGTTCGTGAAGATGACATTTTTTTTCTTCTTTTCTTTCAATTGGTTTGTTGAAATGTAAATCACCTAAGATTCCTTCCGTTGTAGGTCAGCTTTGATGATGGCCTCTTGCAATGGACAAATCAGTATGGTTCGACTTCTCTTGCAATACGATGCTGATATCACAATCAAGGACGATAAAGGGTGGACATCTGATGACTATGCAGTAATGAATGGACATCACGCGTGAGTGAAATTATCATTAAGGGTCATCTCGCTGGTGGTAACCATCTGCAGAACCTGTCAACAGTAACAGTATTATTTTTGTCAGTTTCAGGTGTGATTTGATTTCCATGTCAGCGTTCAAGGTTGGATAGTGTATGAAAACAGGACAGGATATGAACAACAGCTTTGTGCATTTTAAATGTTTGGTTCAAAATCAGGTCAGGTGTAAGACAAAACATAGGTCAGGACTTTGTTTATACAACTAACTGAAACTCCAACCAACAACACTTACCAAGTGATCTTAATGTACACATTAACCTCCTTGCCCCTTACCTCAGTTAATTATCCACAATAAACAATAAAGCTACTTTGACTTTGACTTATCCTTAATGGATTATAGTTAGAATGATTGAGACAGTGCTTCTGAGCTAAGTGTTTCACGTCCAAAATAAGACCTGGAAATGTACCATAAAAGAATGAGTGCAGTCATAGAGTGCATGTACAGGTTAGAGTAAGAGAAAGCCAAGTTGTCATTTATATTCTTTTTTCTTGAAGGTGCTCACATTTGATCATCGAGCACGGGACAAAGCGCAAGTTTGTGCACTCTCCGTCCCAACACAACTCCAGTAAGAAGAAAAGAACATCCATGCTGGGTAGTGTGTCTGGTGACATGGAGGCAGGCTTCTCATTAGGCGGCCCAGCCACTGACAAAGATGGTGAGCAGTTCCAAAAGTTTGTCGTCCCCCCCCCAATCAATGTTATATGTAAGTATTTAGTTGGTGCCCGTAGTCATGGTTACTTTGATCATCTGTCATACATACATCAGTGTGTTGTATCTGAAATCATTGGATTGTTTCATTTACCCCTCATGCTCTGCCACATGACTGGATGTAGAGCTCCAGCTGTCAGGAGCAATGGCAGCAGGGAGAGGTATTAATGGCAGTTGTGACATTTGATGAAGAAACACTAGATCAGACGCAGCATGACTTACAATTAACATTTGGCAATGATTGGTTTTACTGAACACGCAACTTTGGATGTGTCTGTAAGAGTAGAGGTTACTGAATTTGGTAATTATGAGAGATCTGATCTAGTTTCTCTCAATCTTTGTTCATGGTTTTATTTTAACCAGGGAGTTGGGGGTGTTGAATTGTGTTCAACACATATTTATGTTTACAGACACTGAAGACAACTCTCACACAGACTCCATTAGTAGGTACGTGTTTTTGAAGAGGGTTTTTGTCACATGCATTGTTATGGAATTGTTCTTCAACTGTGACAATGATATCAAATTGATTATGAAACTCGTTCTCCAAAAAGGGCATCAAAAAGTGGCCCTGCAGACTCCTGGCCATCTTCAGATGAAGATGATGCATTGGATCTTAGTCCAAAGGTCAGACTTTACAAGACTTCATGTTTTAATAAATTCCCTCGCTTACTTTGCAGTGAATTAATTCTGTTTTTATTTGCAGAAACCGCAAAAGGTTAACCTTAAGAAACTCCTGAGTGCCTCGAAGAAAGACAGGACTGAAGGTAATTATCAGTGTTCTGTGGATGTAGACGTTCTGTAGACTGTGACTGTGGCTTTAATATCTCACCCCTATCCCGTAGTCTTGGCTGACCCTGACAGATCTTGGAGTGAGTCCGAGCGTGGGAGCGTTGATGGAGCAGAAAGCAACCCACCCCCCCTTAGGGCCCCTCTGCTGAACAGCACTCCCAAGCACCCAGTAGCACCCTCTCCCTTTTCCAAACCTCCCCAGATGACCTCTGTCCCTGTCAACCACTCCCAAAAGGTAAAGTCCCTGTAGTGCCCTCCCTCTGCCTCTGGTCTCCTTCTTTTGCACTCACTCTCTGCTTTTCTATTCTCCTTTTCCCACATCGTATTCAAACTTATCCTGATTGGACAGTCAGTGGGGCTGATGTCTCAGAGCAGCCTTCTGGCAGCAAGCGAGCTGGTGATTCTGCTGGGGAGGAAAGCCTAGAGGAAGAGGAGGAGGATGATGATGACGACGAGGATGAGGATGATGACGATGATGAAGAAGAGGAGGACGACGAGGAAGAAGATGACGAAGAAGATGGCGAAGAAGAGGACGAGGAAGATGAAGACGAGGAGGAGGATGAGGGTGATGAAGAAGCGGAAGAAGAGGATGAGGAGGATGTTGACGGACAGGAAGAGGCAAACATTGCTACAGGTGGTATTGAAAATGTAGCTGTGCCAAAACCGTCTTCACCGGAAGGTGCTGATTTCATCCCTTCTCTCCAAATTGAGAAGGATGATGACGATTTCAGAGACACGACAACAGTGACTACAGAGGAAGCTGCTGAAAGAATTTCACCTGCTGAAAGAATGTCACCTGCTGAAAGAATGTCACCTGCTGAAAGATTGTCACCTGCTAAAAAAACGTCACCTGCTGAAAGAATTTCACCTGCTGAAAGAATTTTACCTGCTGGGATTGAACAAAATGAAAATGAAGACATGTTGACTGACGGTCAGAATTGTGGGATTGCAGGTAATATCGATTTAGATGAGGATTGTGTTGTCTCAGCCATCAGGGTAGAATCAAGGCTTTCCTTTGAGGACGAATGTGAAGAGTTTTCAGACCATGAAGGATCAAATCTAGGCTCCCCAGCAGATATTACACCAACACGGAGCATGTGTGGCACACCTCAGAACAAGGGAAGTGACGAAGAAGAAGAGGATGATGATTGGGAAGATGATGAAGAAGATGATGAACTTTTGAGAATTGGGAAGAATGAAGTGAATCCTGTAATTTCCCACATTGACTCTGATGTCCCTGATGTGGCATCTCAGACAGGTGAAGAACCAAGCACAGTGGTTAGACGAGACTCAAAAGATGTTAAAAACTCCGACGGGGATGCAGAAAATGAGGATGAAAAAGATTTACAGTGTGATGATTTGGAACAAAGGGATATATCAGTAATTGCAGATCCCTCAGCAGAATCAAAAACAATGTTAGGCTTAGATAAATCCAGATCTCCAGTTGTCTCTTCAAGAGATGATGAAGGTGAAATGTCTGGGGGTTTAGTAAAGGTAAACTTTCTGGCTGCATTGCTCAAAAAGCGTGATGAACATAGTGGGTCTCAGGAGGACAGCTGGGGAGATGAAGGAGCCACTCCAGCACATGACGACCAAGGTGACCTTCAGCACAGCCTAGATGAGGTATCTAAACCCACATGTAATACTGAGCAGAGGCTGGAGGAAGATGTGGCTGAGGATGGCTGCAGGTCAAGTCCAATGATTCTTCATAAGCAATCACCACAACCTACAGATGCTGTGTCTCCAGTTCTAGATGAGCCAGATGGGAAGTCAGTCCAATGTAGTGAAAGCATGCCCGTGTCAATGATTTCTGAAGATGTTGAGGACGTTGCTGAGGATTTTCCTACTGATGAAAAGGATGTTCAAGAAATTGAGGATCAGGCCTTGCATGACAAAGGTGACGTTAAGAGTGAGGACTCTGACAGTGAAGTGCAACAAATGGAGTATGACTTTGCAAGCGGCACAATTAAAGTTATCCAAGATGCAAGTTATGAAGATGATTCTGACAGTACATTGGATGTACATCCTGAAGATGTGGATGATGACATGGACATCACTCCTACAAACCCCAAATTGTTTGGGCCTAAAGATGAGTTTGATAATGAAAGCTTAAACTCAGATCCTGATGATAAAGCTCCTCGGCCAGACCATACAGGTCTTGATACACAGGTGAAGAAAATAGTTGCCGTGTTTGAAGGAGCAGGAGCAAACATGAGAACATTTCAGGCTTTGGACAAGGATCACGCCCAAACCTCTTCACGAAGAGCTAGTCCTTTTGGGCAAAATCCAGAGATACGTATATCTGAACTCTCAGCAGCTGAAGCACAGGGTTGTCCTGTATCTGCTGTTGGTGGGCTAACAGAGCAGGAACCGATTCCTCAGACAGTCATTGATGATGTTGAAGTTGACGACCTGTTTGAGGACAACAGGCCCCGTGTTGTGGTTGAGGAGGTGGAAGAGCTGGAGGAGAAAAGAATGAAGTCTGTTGCAGATGTTAGTTTATCTGAGGCAGGATCAATGCAGGTACTAAAAGAGAGAGAGGGAGAGGAGCATTATTAAGTTTTTGTTTAATTCTTTGTATCAGATACATCATAAGAAAGATTGATTGTCCAAATCAGAGAAAAACAGTTTCCCGTTTTCATCTCTTCAACTCTTTCATCCTACTCATACACAATTATATTTGTTACTCATCATTGACAATTGTTTGGTGAAATAACAAAATGCTTACTTAACAAGCGTCTGGAAAAATAGTGTGTACTTGACTGTTTGGCCCGCACCAAGTAAAACATGCACAATATGTCAGAATTCAGCGCTCACAGAGCTGTGTACGTCCTAGACTTTGGTTTACAGAACATGTCGAAACTGGAAAGATGTGTCTAGTTTTATCCATACAAATGTATACATTAATTTAAACGATTTTAACGTAAGGCTGCAACATGACAAAATGTGAAAAAAGTGGATGGGTCTGATTACTTTCTGAATGCACTGGATATACAGGTAGTTTACCTGGAGAGGAATTAGAGGTAGGAAGAAGCGAAATGTTTGTGAAATCTCATTTTGCTTTTAATTCAGTTTTATGCAACACCTTTATACAACGCCACTTGAAAAGACCATTGTTTCAAGGTGTTACAGAACCTGTTTGAACAGTAAATAGATGTAACAGAGTTATTTTTCCCAAAATTAGAAGTTTGTAATCCATTTGTTATGTTCTAACAGCTGTATAATTGTCTCCAAATAGGGAAATGTTTCCATGGATGAAGATGATGAGGATGAGGATGATGATGAAGAGGAGGAGGAAGTAGAAGAGGGAGATGATGTGAAGTCAAACCCTGAGAAAGAGTCTGAAGCTGGATGTGGTCCTGACACTTCAGTGATGGGGAATGAAGCCTCTCCACAACACCAACAAAGGGGTGAGTATCTCTGTTTATTCTCCACATTTTCTATTTTTATGTTGCATGCTAGAAACAGTGGGTAATATTATGTCAAATCCATATCATGATAATACCACAATCCCCTTGATTATGACAAAATAACCATCACTGAAAGTCTAATTATTGCATTATAGTACATGTACTAAATACAAATGTTGTGTTTTCGTTTTATTTTAAAAAAATCTGCTGAAAGATGATAAAATATATTATAAATTAATAAAGGAAATTGATGTCATAGATAGAAATGGAAAATTCATGGAAACAGGAAGGTTTGTCCATTACTCTACCAGCCTCGGTGTTGTTTTATTCTAGATTTTCTGTCTGAGTTGGGTTTGGAAAAAGGAGATGGAGAGGATGATTCGCCCTGGGACTCGGAGGTATTTATCTTCTTTGTAAAT
The DNA here is from genome assembly GCF_900700415.2 of Clupea harengus. Lineage (NCBI taxonomy): Eukaryota > Metazoa > Chordata > Actinopteri > Clupeiformes > Clupeidae > Clupea > Clupea harengus. The sequence goes on from NC_045154.1 coordinate 22,044,295, forward strand.
GTGCTAACCACACTTTTCATTATTAAATAATTCCAGCAGTATGCTCCAATCACTCACTACCGTCTGTTCCCAGTCTGCCTCCGAGAGTCCAACGAAACGGCACGCCGGCGGTCCCAGCTCTCCTGCCAAGACACACAACACCATGTCCAATATTGCAGAGAATAGTGAAGGTAATTTTGGCCTACCTACAATAATATTCTGAGCTCAGTTTCTTGAGTTCTATAATACAAGCTTCATCATTTCTGCTCTCATTCCATGCTTCCAGCAATCTTAGGTATAAAGTATATAAATGACTATATTTAATTTAGAAACACCAAATTTGTATGTATTTTTTTCTTTCATACTACAGTTCTTTATGATGTCATTAATATTTTAAATGCTTTAAAAGTTCATAACTGTACATTTTAAACTGCCTCTACGCCATTTTAAACTCTCTCTTATTTTACTTACTCAACTTATCTTTTTGTAGACCTGTTATACGTTCCCTCTTTCATGAGAGAATCAAGGAATAGTAATCTAAAGACATGGGGAAGTGTAGGCAGGCCTGCAAGGAAGAGGGAGAAGGGTAGGAGCATTTCAGCTCTGGCCATTTGCATCCAATGACTGCATGAAACATAAAAAAAAAAAACTAACCATAAGCCATAACCCCACGCATATACACCGTCTCTTGCATGAATTCATGTGAAGGACCACAGGCTTCCTGCATTGTTCTTGTCTCTTGGCTGCTAATTGTGAAATGTTAACGAGTGTTAAAGGCCCCGTCACACCATAACGTTCTTGTCAACGTTCTATGGCGTTAGAGGAAACGTTGATAATCGTCCACAGTCGCTGGTATAGCACCAGAAGAGCGTTGTGTTAAAGCTGGTGAATGCTGTAATCGTCAGTAATCGTCGGTGATCGGCGGAGAACGCTGGTCCGAAAATACATTTTTGAACATGCACAAAAGTTCTCATGGAGACCAGCGTTCTTCAACGTTTAATTTAAACGCTGGAGAACTTTCGTGGAACGTTTTATTAACTTTGCACGCGTTTGGCTATCGTAGTCAGTCGTTGGGTAGGGTGGACTGAGTACAGTTGATGCACCCGAAATAACTTATGTGCGCAGCAATCCTGAGACGTGATTTTTAGTTTGGACATGCCTACTAACGTCCTCCTTGATCCCGGGAAATTTGAGCACCTAACCCATCTCTCATACAAAGATATCGGCGAAAGTTCTTTCACCAAGGGAAGATCTTGATTTTTATCATGTCCCTTCTACAATTAATATGTTATTATTAACCATACGTGATCAACAAACGCAACTTACATCATTGCAAACATTATTCTGTGCACTATAAATCTACATATCCCATGCTATCATGTCATGCAAGGTCATTGCATAATCTAGCGAAAAGCGGAGTGGAGGGTATATATGCTTGCTTGAGCCCAGCATGAAGTAGATGTACTGAACTTGAACATAGCTGAGCACTGTTATAGCTGGTGCTGTTCCATGGCAGATGGATATGATATGAAGACTCTTGTGACATGGACAATGTGTGTGGATGTGTTGATGTTTTCTAATAATAAACATTGAGAAACACAAATTCAGTGTCAAATTTAGATCATTTATTTTAATAACATAAAACCCCAGGTATAACGCCCGTTATCACAGTAATAATAACAGTAAATCTTCGTCCAAAGTCATTGCTAGTGAAAGAGGCTTTGTATTGTTCTTACTTTCAGCAGCATTTATCATCTTCTTACTTGCAGCAGCGCTAGTAGTAGACACGTCAGCACACGTTTGTCGCGCACCAGTGACACGTCACTTAGTCGCTGTTACATGCTCCTCATGCCTGAGTCCCACGCTAGTAGTCATGCGTCAGTCCTACGCTATTCTTTCGTTTCGTTTCGTTTAGTCACACGCCAGATGTGTCCACCTCGCCCTAGAACGCTCGAAATTGAACGATTAGAAAGTTCAGAGAACGTTGACCAGAACGTTATGGTGTGACAGGGCCTTAACTCCTTTACTCCTGAAAAGGTGGAATCTTTGATGTGACTACATTTTTAAGCTCAAAGACAGTATCTAGTGCAAATTAGAAAGAATCTCTCTCTACCTTCGTTGGCCAGAAATGGTAACAGGGGCAGAAAGGAATGGTCGAGGGAGAGTCAGCCATTGCATCTCTGTGGTGTATGATGAATTGCCATTTTTCCCAAACCTTTATTTTCCACTTGGTCTACTTGAAAACGAAGGTGATCTTGTGTGTATTTGTGCTTGCTCATTGACGTAACCATAAGCTTAGTGCATTAACTTGACTTCCCGCCACTGGCATGCCTGCCTGCATCTGCTGCTTGTCTCATGCAAGTGTCTTCATTCTGGTGTCAGTGTAGTCTGAAACATCTCCATGCATGGTGTTAAATGTCATTCTGTTGTTCAGAGTCAGGGAGTGGGCACGACAATGACAACAAGGAAGACAAATCTGAAGATCCAGAGGAGCCAGTTTGTCCTCAGCAACCTGAACCTGCAGTGACGAGGAGGGAGCCCATCTCTGTGCTGAGTAAGCTCATGGACTCTAAAGGACAATCAGAGAAAAAGACGGGTATGTCCCTGGTTGCACAGAACTTTCTTTCATTTGGTTGTTTCCTTACTCTTGTATTTGCAAAGGTAGCAAATTGTGGGTCATTCTTTCCAGATCTTATGGAAGAACTTGGATTGGGAGATGTGGATGACCTAGAAGGTACATTTTTAGGTTCTATATTTTATAAGCGTCATCAGATAATATTTATATGAACTTAATTGCAGTTTGTGTTGAAATGTGTCATGTCACTTTTGAGTGTCACAAGTGTCCTGAATTTTTCTTCCTCCCTTTCGTCTTAAAGAAAAACGCAAATGTCCTACAGGTCAGCAGACCCGTCTTAACGCTTCTGTGGCTTCTTACTGTCATTGTGCCTAGTAGTTTAGAAGCAGGCTTCATAGTGATGTAACCAAAGATACTATCGTGCTATACAGTTGTCGTAGTGGCATAAGAAACTCCTGTTACATCAAGTGAGTGTTACTGTCACAGTCTCACCATTATCTTCACGCATTACAGATGGTTCAAGCTGGGACTCGGCTAGCACCGCTAGTAAAGCCAGCCCTTCTTTCCGTCTGGATGACGAGGCGGGAGAGCGGGACACCGGCTCTATCCTGGCTCTGCCAGCTCTGCGGGAGCAGGGTCCTGGCCCTCCTAGTCCAGGAGAGGTGCACAGAAGCCTTACACCAGAGAAGAGGAGAGCCTCTCCCTCTGCAGGCCCACCAATGCCCAGTCCACGGTTAAGTGGTATCCGCTCTCCCCTTCAGCCCCGGCTTCATAGTCTGAGGCCAACTTCCCCCAGGCCCGAAAGTAGAGAGGGTGAGGATGGCACCTGATGTATTGATTACATGGCCCAAATTATGGCCCTGTAATCCGTTTTGTTTTTGCATCTCGCAACTTTTACATACCATAGCAATACCAAGCTTTTGTTTAATGGAGGCAAATGTACAACGTTTTCAGTATGTTTTTTCACTTTATTTTAGGGTCTGAATGGGATTCCGAAAGCTCTGCTGCTGCCAGTCCAGCAAAGACACTGCCAAAAATTGTTAAAACTGATACAATATTGACACCAGGTAATTTATGAAGTGATTCTTTTTTGAAAAGACTGAAATTCATACCCAACTAAAGGCTGATTAAAAAATGTGCCTTGTTTGTCATATGTCATTGTGGTAGTCATCGTGAATCTGATGACCGTTCTTTAACCTTAGACCTTTCACCTTTTTCTTTGACCTTCTCTCTTTGACCTTCAATCAAACTAAGGCTTAGGGCAGGAGCTTTCTCCATATCTCCATATATACATTTATTTTGTATTTCATCTAGGCAGGATGTATTTCATATTTAGAGAAGAGTTGTATAATTAGAAAACATAGTTGACCACTATTATGTAGCTGTTAACCAAATGTCATTTCATCCAAAGACGAAGGTTAATGTTAGCTGTGGTAAAACAGGAAATCATGTGTTTGGCCAGTAGATATATCAAATAACCGCTAAATAAATTATATTCTTAATTTTAAGTTGAACGACTCATGAACTCCGCCATGTTTTTATTGACTGTCTAGCATTTCGTGAGCCTTCACCAGTAGAAGAAGGGATCAGCCATGCAAAGACTGAAGGAGGTCCTGAGCAGGTATGTTCGTGTTTAAGTTCCTACATTTTTACAAAGTACATATTTTACTTCCCCTTTTTCAAACCTAGAACCAAGGTTGCGGCTCAGCTGAGCATTCCTAAAAATGTGTGTCTGATAGAAGTCTGGTTATGTGTTGTAATGTGTGTCTGATAGAAGTTTGGTTATGTGTTGTAATGTGTGTCTGATAGAAGTCTGGTTATGTGTTGTAATGTGTGTCTGATAGAAGTCTGGTTATGTGTTGTATGTGTGTCTGATAGAAGTCTGGTTATGTGTTGTATGTGTGTCTGATAGAAGTCTGGTTATGTGTTGTATGTGTGTCTGATAGAAGTCTGGTTATGTGTTGTATGTGTGTCTGATAAAAGTCTGGTTATGTGTTGTCTAGAGTGGTTGGGTTAGGGACCTCTCTGATAGAAGTCTGGTTATGTGTTGTATACAGTGGTTGGGTTAGGGGCCTCATGATTTGGTCCGTTAACCATTGCTGTGTCACGATTCAATACATTTGTTGATTGCAATACATTGTGATTGTGGGATATTTGGGATATAAAGTATTGTTTTTACAGTTACAGTTACAGATTAAGAACTCAATGTCGTGTAGTGAGCTGTAAAAGAAATTTAATTGGTTAGACTCGTAAAGAAAGTAATAAATGATGAATAAAAGATGATTCAAAAAATTATGCTAATGCTAAATTACTGGTTTCAACCAGGATACTTATTATTTGAAATATCGCCACACAAAATATCACAAGACTCAGATCAATTGCCCCCCCCCCCCATCAGTGTTTTGTAAGTTTTGTTATTTGTTATGTTTGTGGAAAGCATGCCTCTAAGAATCCATGCTTTCATGACCATTGCAATACATTAACGTACAGTAGCACCACTTAGACCATTTTGTTTGTTCTTTTAGTGTTAACTGTGTCTCTTTGTCCACTCATGCTAACAAAGGATACAGATGCTTTAAATGCATCACATTTTGGTATAAGTAGCAAGTGCCATGGTCCTCCAGTGGTCTCCCAAACCGCTGGGGAGGAGGAAAATCTGCAAGGCGTCAACGATGCACCCTGGAAGAAAAACTATGAAAAGATTTGGGTGGAGATTGAAAAACGAGAGACAAAGTCCCAGTACAGAAATGTGGCTGCTGAGCTAAAGGAGATGTTTGGTGAACTGACTCCAAACCAACCTGACAATCCTGATCCAGAAGGAGGTGCAGCAGAGGAAAAAGAGCAACAAGAGAAAGAGGAAGAGGCACCTTTTAGATCCAGATCAGAAGTGTTAATTGAGGAAGAGGGGAAGGAATGTGAGAAGGTGGAGAATGACTCTGGTCCAACTCTAGAAGAAGAAGGCAGTGAGGAGGAAGGGGAGACTGTGAAGGAGCATGTAAAATGTGTGGCCAAGGCTGCTGCAGAGCATGAGCCCAAGGCTGATGAGGAAGACGTGGAAGTCCCATCTAGCGCTGCAGCAGAGGAGCCCAGTGAACTTGAGTGTGAGTCAAATGGGGCTGAAGTGGTGGTCAGAACTGCAGAAGAGGAGCCAAGTGGGGAGGAAGAGGAGATGACAAAAGGGGCTCTAGCTTCTGCCATCAATGCTGAAGAGTCTGAGGTGGAGGAGGAGGAGGGAAAGGGAGAAGTTGAAGTCAGAGTCAGTTCTCCTGCAGAGGACTCCAGTGAGGAGGAGGATGATGATGTAGTGATCATAAGGCCCGTAGCCAGAGCGAGAAGTATCATGCTCCATTCCATTCCTGAACAGAGGGAGTCCTCTGGGCAGGAAGACTCACAGTCTGAGGAGTTCCCTCACCCTCTACGACCCCCTAAGAATCCATCTAACCTCCATACCAAGGAGGTCTGCGAGGAGGAAGACTCTATCACAGCCCCAGTACAACACCTAGAGATCAATGTGCTGTCCCTGGACCATCCCAGAAGCTGTACCATTGAGGCAGATTTGGAGGCAGATCACACAAATCAAAGTGATGGGGAAAGGCCAGTCAAACCCAGCTCACAGCCCCACAGGGATGATGACCTTATCCTAGCCATAGGAGAGAGTAGAGATAATCCTAGCTCGACCAGGACATCTCCAAGCCCAAGCACATCATTCACACAGAGCCCTGTGGAGTACCGGAGCAGACAAACTTCTGAGACCGAGAGGAAGAATAGTGGGCCCTGCCAAGAGGATCCCGAAGTGCCGCTCTCTCCCAGTTCACGGTGCCCCTCGACTCCCTCCGGCCTTTCAGATGAAGAGCTGCAGGTGGACCTGCAAAGGTTCAAGTACAAGGTAGGGAGGCTGAGGGTTGTCTTCCAGGATATGCAGAAGGAGAGGGCACGGCTCCGCAAAAAGGTGAAGGTGATGCCCGTTTCCATGGTCATTTTCTTCTCCTCTCCAACTCTCATTGTATGGCTTTCTTAGACGTCTTAGATGTCTTCAGAGAGGGTGCCAGCCCAGGCCACAGAGACTCATCTGTGTTTCACTTCTGAAAAAATCTCTCATTCAATTCATCTGTTCGCATTTACAACAGCTAAAGCTCTCATCTTCATCTTCAGGACCAACATTAAGTTGCCATCTTCTTTCTCATTCTACAAGTCTGTTGTCCTGGTGCTGCCTTTCTAGTGTCACACCTGCGTGCCGTGTGCTATTAGCTGGCACAAGCTCTACCATCTCTCCTCAAGCATGTCAAGTCATTACACATTAACACCATAGTATTATCCTGGTGTCAGTTTTCCGTAATGACTTTTCAGCGCTGTCTTTACACCTTGGCTCTAGTGTCTCTCATGGATTGCGTTTCAGCATCACCTCCATTTGTCTCCGTCGTAAAAAGTAGCAGGTCTCTGTGAGTGTGTTTGTGTTTGTGAGTTGGTTCATTGCATGTTGCCTCAACCAAGGTTATACTAGCTACAGACCTTGGATCTCGGCTCCCTGGTTGATGTGGGTGTGTTTCTGTGCTCTAAATTACGGGTTTCTTTTGAATTCTTAAAAAGGGACCCAAGTTAGTCCCTAATTCTTAAAAAGAACCTTGGTGCTGAGCAACTGTCTATCTGTAGTCCTTTGTGTGAAAGTTTTTTTTTTTTTTTAATATATGTATGTATTGTGTTGCTTCTGCATGCTTTTTGTGAAAACCGTCAACCATCTCAGAAAAGAATCGCAGAAAGGCTTGGCCGACCTTTACTGTTCTTCCGTGTTAGGGCTTGAATACATTTATGAAATTAATTAATGATATATTATTTATGTAATTAATTATTAAAAATTAAAAATTAATTGTTAATTTTAAAGGACGGTCAAACTAATGTGGATGTACATAAAATGTTGAAATACTTTGCTTGATGTAAACATCAGTTTGGTTGCTTTGTCTTTTTCCCCACCTCTGTCATGTCAGGCTTCTGAAGAGTTTAAAGGCATGGTGGAGGACAAGGATACTAGTATCCTGAGGAATCCTATGAGGGGATCAAGTACACACTCCGAACATGACCTGGAAAAAGGGAAGAAATTTAAAACCACCCCGGGAAACTTAAAACCTCAGCCAGAGGGACCAGCAGGAAGTCCTAGGGAGCACGAGTTTAAAATAAGGGACAGTGTTGCACAAAAACTTCAAACTTCAACGACAAAAAGTCCAAGGAGGTATGGAAATCTATTTGGACTCCGATTGTTTTATTTCTAGTAGTTCTTAGTTTGTAACATTCCATAGACCAGCAACTTTGGTTGGTGTGGCAGTTGTTATGGTGGTATTTTGACAATGCAATAAAAAAACATGCATGTATTCAGTTTACAACTGATTGCCGGTTAAAACCTTGCACGGCAAGTTGATTGATTTGCCCATTTCGACCCATCAGAGATCTGATCTTTGCTTTGTCCTTCCTCCCTCCCCCTTGCCTGGTGCTTGTTGTCAACTCAGACCAGCTGCTTGGGCGGGCAACCTAGACCATTTGTTGTCATAAGTGTGCTTATGTCCCGTTCATGGTGAGGTGTGTGTGCGCTCTCCCAGCACCGGCAGGTCCCCAGCGCAGGAGGAGCAGCCTGGTGGAGTTGCCGAGGAGGAGCAGGAGGTCAAGGCTCTAGATAGTCAGGGGAGCCTGCTGGCGCATGCTATGGAGCAGGCCAGGGCTCCGCAGCACACACCCCACCTTAATGGAGACCACCTGTCTGTGTTTGATGATAGTACTTTAAGTGAGGTGTCGGAAGATGAAGGAAGGTATATATGCAGTATGCCACTCTTTTCCTCTCTCTTAACCTTAATCTGTCTGTGGATGAGCCTAACCAGGAGCACATGGTTATAGCTAACTCTCTAAATACATTGCATGACATGACTAACCTTTTTTCAGTTCATGATTTTTATAGTGTTTTCACATTGTACAAAAGAGATACTGCATTATACCATCGTGTTCATACAGACCTCCCTAGTGGACTCCTCCTTGTGAAGGATCTTGTGCCCATAGTGATTCCGTTTTCTTTTCTTTTTTTCCCCTCTTGCTTTGTAGGTCACCAACTGCAGCACGGAACATCAAGGTACATTTTGTTCAGTTTTATCCTTTTCACTTGTGTGGAATGAGCGGTGGATGGTAACTATCATATCGTTGTTTCATCATTAGCTGCTGCTGTTTTTTTTTTTTTTTTTGTTATTTTTAATACAAAACAAATCTTAATTGGACCCTTGTAGTTTTTGCAATCTACAAGCAGCATGATCTGTGTTTTTCTTCTCCATGCACCCTGGCAGAGTGCCAGTGAAGTGGACATGGCAGATGACTTGGATGACCTCACTCAGTCATCAGACACACGCAGTGAGGAGCTAGACTCCCCCTCGTCAGGATACCGCCATGCATCTTTGCTCATCAAGCAATTTGATTCCACTTCTATAGGTAAAACATAGATCACTTGCAAGGATTATGAACCGTGTGGCTAAAGACAAAAACATTTATTGCGTAATCGCCCACCTCCCCCACTCATCTCTCTCTCTCTCTCTGTTTGTCTTTGTGTCATTTTCTCTGTCTGCCTATAGACTCTGTGAGCATGGTGAAACTGCAGAACATGTTTCAAGAGTACGAGCACACCATCCACCGGGAACGCAGTCGGCACTGCCGGCTGGCCGACAAGATGCGTCAGCTCGAGCAGGAGCGCACCGAACATCGCCTTGTGCTGCAGGAGACCCGCGAGAGTCAGTCCAACCTGGCGCATCTCAAAATGGAGCTGGAGACAGACCTCAACAACCTCAGGTCAGCCACTGCCTCTAAGTGCACCCCGTAGTGTTTTTGGTAGTGTAGTAGCAGTTTAGTAGTTTCTCTTCTAAACATTTCTTAACTAAACATAACCATAAGGTACTCCAAAAGTAGCGTCCTTCCCTCCCCTCCCTCCCTCTTACTCTTCATTTTCTGCATTTTTCATTTTCTGCTCTCCATTTCCCCCTGATGTTTTGGTAGGTTTTTGCTGAAGCAGGAACAGGAGAAGCACCACAACGCCGCCATGTTGTATGAAAAGACTCGCGAGCAGCTGCGCCGCAAGGAGGAGCAGCAACGGCTGGAGGAGGAGCAGAGGCAGAAGGTGGAGCTCTCCATCCGCAACCTGGAGCTGGAGAAACGAGCCCTCATCAACAGCATGAAACAGGTATCCCACCCCAGCACCTCCTTCAGGCTTTCACTCTCTGAACACTCTCTGAATTTTTCTCTCTGATTTGCCAGTCTGGGTGCTGTAGAAACTGAGTTGGTGAAGTCAAAACGTACGTCAGGAGTGGTTTTAGATTGGGCTCAGGATTGGTAGTGATCTGGGTCTGTGGTTCTGTTCTCCAGGTGGAGGATGACAGGAACGAGTCCCAGAGGTTGCTGGCTCAGGAGCGAAGCGCCCGGGCTCTGCAGGAAGAGATGCTCAACAGCCACCTCCGCAAGCAGCAGGAAATTGAGGACGAGAACCGCAAGAACCTTGTCAAAAGCAAAGAGGTACATTCGAACGTCTCTGTCCAGTTCTGTCTTTAAACATATGAGGAGCCTGAGTTGAATCTCTGCTCTGGAGCTGTTAGTTTAGGCTGTATATGTAAATGGCAGTGGGCAGCAGCTCTGTGGTGGTGGCTGTGACAGATGTGACAGATGTGAGATGGGACAGAGGGAGAGCCAAAGCTTAATTCCAAAACTAAGACAGGTAATCAGACATGAATGTATTTTTGTTGGTGGTGTGTGTGTTTCTGTGTGTGTGGTGACCTTTACTGACCTGTGAGCTGACCTGTGACCTTTACTGACCTGTGTGCTCCTCAGGTGTTGTCCCAGCTGACGGACGCCAGCGACCGGGAGAGGGAGCTGCTGCAGCAGGTGAGCGTGCTGCAGGAGGAGCTGCTGACACTGCGAGCGGAGCTGGAGCGCGACCGGGCCAGCAGCCGGCAGGAGGAAGGCCGTCTTTCGGACGAGAGCGAAGTGCTTCGCGAACGCCTGGATGACGTGCGGCGCGACCTGAAGCTGAGCGAGGAGGCGCTGGCCCAGGCTGTCTTCCAGTACAACGGGCAGTTGAGCGCCCTGAAGGCGGAATGCCAGGTGACGGGCGGGCGGATGGAGCAGGAGCGGACCGCGCGGCAGCAGTTGGAGACCGAGGCGGAGTCCCTGCGGGTGCGTCTGGCCGGGGCGCTGCAGGAGGTGGAGCGGTGCCAGGGGGCACGGGCGGAGGCGGAGCGGGCACTGCAGCGGGAGCGGGAGGAGCGTCAGCGGACGCTGGAGAAACGCGCCGGCGAGACGGGCGCCCACCGGGACACGGTGCACGAGCTCTCGCAGAAGCTCAGCCAGGCAGAGGCGCGCGCCAACAGCCTGGAGAACGAGTGCCACCGCGCGACGCTCTCTCTCACCGAGAAGAGCCTGCTGCTGGAGACGGCGGCGCGGGAGCGCGAGCAGACGCTCCTCCGGCTCCGCGAGACCGAAGAGGCGCTACAGGCCGAGCGGGAGCAGGCCACACGGCTGGGGGCGCGGCAGGAGGCCACGCAGGAGAGGCTGGCACAGGCACAGAGCGAGGGGGCGCTGCTCCGACAGCAGTTCGAGGAGGTGCAGAACAAAGGTGTGGCCAAGGAGCGGGCCGTGACGGACGCGCAGGAGCGCTTCAGCGACATCCTGGACAAGCTCCGCTCCGACTCTGAGGAGAGGGTGCAGCTGGTGGAGGAGAGGAGCAAGGAGCTAGCCACCAAGAATGCGGATCTGCGTGATCAGAACCACAAGTTGGAGCAGGAGAAGGCAGACAGAGAGGTATAGATAGCCAGAACTGTGGCCTTATTTTTTTTTACCAATGTTACATGTGTTTAGCCAGTAGAGACTCTCTACTGAGATTCAACATGTGATTGATGTATCCATTCTGAAGCTGGAATGGTTTGGGAATCATGGTGGTCCACGCTGAATAGTTGTGTCTCGATGCCTTTTCAGACATCTCTAAGGCAGCTACAGCAGGAGTTGGCAGACTCATTGAAGAAGCTGTCAATGTGTGAGGCATCACTAGAGGTCAACACCCGTTACCGTAGCGACTTAGAAGAGGAGAAGGCACGCACCATAAAGGACATGGACCGCCTCAAGACCAAGGTACTTACAAAACACTTACAAAACACACACTCTACTCTACTATTATTAACTACTACTGCTGCTATAACCACCATTACTACTAACATTACTACTACCACTGCTACTACAACTTTGACAACTACAGTAATCTCTTGAGTCATCCATCCATCTGAATCTTCTATACCTGGTTCTGGAACTGATGTCTAACCACCTAGACATTCAGTCGCCATGGTTGCACATTAAGGCAGCAGCGCAGCGTTTGATTGGTCTTTTCTTCGCTCACAGCTGCAGGAGAGCGAAGACCAGTATGTGCAGGCCGAGCGGCGCATTAACGGCCTGAAGGGCAGCCTGGACGATAAGGAGCGCGAGGTCATCGCCTCTGCCCAGAAACTCCAGGAGGTGCTGTCCGCCTCGGCCGCTTCGGAAAAGACCATCACACAGCTGGAAGAGGCCATGCAGAGGTTAACCCATATGCTCATACAGTGCCCATCTCTACTGCTCCTCCTATATGCTCATACAGTACCCATCTCTACTGCACCTCCAATATCTCGGTGCATTAACCACAGGGGGCTTTATCTGATGTTCTGGTGTGAAATCAGTTTGAATATGAATTAAAAACATGGTAAACCGTTGTTATGCCACTGCTCATATATACATCGTTTTTAGCATGATCAGTGCTCTGGTTCAGTAAGTTTAGCCTTTGAAAGACATTGTAGGTCAGCTCTCATAATTGTGTGCAGCGAGCACAGGTCTAAAGTTAGCAGGATGAGTGAAAACCCTTTTGGCAGTCGCTCGAGCTGCCTGTGAAATCCCTTCTTAGATAGCACCTGTGCAAAAACGTGGAAGTGGTGAGGTGAGGCGAGGTGTTGTGGCCTCGGTGATAGTTTACCGTCTTCGAGCGATAGCTAATGTGATTATGACATCACAACGCAGGCTGGAGATCGACAACGCCAGGCTGGAGGCGGCCGCCAAGCAGCAGTCCAATCGCATCGAGGTGCTACAGAAAGGAGCGCAAGAAGTTTCAGCGGTGAGTGTCGATCTCTTTTTTTCTCTCTTCTTTTTGATGTCTTCAACTAGATGTAATACCACTTCGTTCTACATTTGTAGATGGTCTAACCTTTGTTAGCAGTTGTTTTTGTTGTGTGTGGTTGAGCCATTGGGTAGTTAAGTAAGGCTTAATTCGGTGTTAACATGCCGTGCTCCATGATTAGGTTGAATAATCACATCCACCAAGGTAAGTCTCTGGTAATAAGTCAGACCTTACCCTATACCACGTTCTGTTCTGTAGATTAAAATAGAATAGATATTGGCAGAAAACTGGCTGAAGAGTTTCAATAATTTATTGAAATGTAGACATATTATTAAGGTGTTCAATCTTTTCACAGCCACCAGACTCTTCACCAGCAGGAGGGGTTGGTATCTGAGATCTAGTGGTTTCTACTAGCTCATCCTATCATTGATTTTCTTGTGTGCTGTGTTTGGTTTCACCTCTCAACCCTTCTGTAAAAGAAAAAGCATAATGCTACTGATTTAAAGCAATCAGGGATGCACGTTGGTCTCTTGTTTGTGTAGGGGGAAGTATTCAAAGGCATTGTAGTTAGTAGGCACTGTTTGATAACGTGTCCTTTCCTTTGAGTTTTCCCTACTGGGTGATTTTTTTTTCTCCTCTTGGTGGTGGCTCTTGGTCTTCTGAAATTGGTGGTAGATCTTGGTAACTTGGTAACTCCTGGTAGAACTTAAATTATCCTATCGATCGTATCCCTTTCTTTATTTGTTTTTTTCTACGACCTGCAGTTAGAGTTGATTAGTCTCTGAAGATGCACAAAGCATGCTACTATGTTCTTTAGATTTCACATTTCTCACAGGGGTCTTTGTGCACCTTCCGCTAACTGTCGATGCAAAGCTTATTTGCATGTTTGTTCGTTTCTTCTGTGCCTCTTTCTTAGGTACGGTCTCGTTTGGAGGATCTCGTTACAAACCTGCAGAGCAGCAAGATGACCTTGGAGGATCAGCTTAACCGTGAGGTGCGTGTCTTTCCCCTCATACATCTGTGGTTTTGGTGGCATTCAGATGAACACAATTTAGTTCAGCTCTGTTCAGTTGAATTTAAACCTTACTGTTCCCGAGGGGTACATGTATACACTGTGCAGTACAACAGTATAAAGGACAACAACAAAAAAAGCGATGAGCTTAAAGGGGCACCATCTAAACAGTCCTAGCTATCTATTAAACAATGCCCACCTGCTCTCAGGTGCAGAAGCAGAGTCTCCTGAGCCATACTGCCCAGGACTCGCAGGCACTGTGGGAGGAGGAGCTGAAGAGCCGCTCACGTATTGGCATCCGGCTAGCGGAGCTGGAGAAGGAGAAGGGCGAGCTCAGCAGCCAGGTGAGTGCTGACTGTAGACCCATGTGTCACCTGCGTTTGCAGGAGAGAACCGTTGCATTAAGTATGACCGTATCACAGAATTAATGTATAGTGTGTGCATGATTGCAAAGTGCTTGTCGGTAAAGTCCTTGAACTTTACAGGTAACATTTTGACTGCATGAAGTGTATGGATAAAATTTCATTTATATATTTTATATATATGTGTCAAATCTTGTAAAGGGTCACATATCTGAGATTTCAAGGGGAATTTCCTGAAACACAGTTCACAATTCATAGCTTCATATTTTCTTTGGTATCACTAACAAAACATTCCCAAAGCATGAATTGTTATTACTGATGAATTGAACAGACGGTGTCTCTGTATTGTAGATGGAGCTGGAGAAAAAGAAAGCGAAGAAGATTTCTGAGCAAAAGAAGTCAGTCGACACCCGGCTGGACCAAGAGATGAAGAGAAACACAGAACTGCAGAAAGAAATGTACAGGTGACACCTTATTTCCTTTGAGCCCCGCCTCTGCCAGCCACCTGTAGACGTCCTCCTCCGTAGTGCCGCATCCCTGTGTCCGTGACAACCGCTGCACAGAAACAGGCCCCCCCCTTCCTTGTTTCTTTCACCGTGACCTTGTGGCGTGTTGTGTGAGGAGATGTGCAGTGTATCCCTGTGGTTTGGTGGTATGTATTAGAACTGCCATGTGCAGAGTTCACGTACCGAGTTGGTGTCATGGGCAGAGTTCAACCATCTTTTGACAGTGAGATTTTACATTCTATCCAATAACACTGAACAGCACTATGCAGTCGTTTTATCAAAATGTGGCAGATCATTCTGGTAATCACTGCCCTGTAGACCGTAGGTACATCAGTAATGATAACAGGTGTGGTTGTTTTACCTGTTCATTGGGCCCCTCTATGTGCCTATGCAGCACATGCAGCAGTTATTGCAATCATTATTTATAGTTATTATAGTATTTATAATTATGCATTTGTTGTTTTAGGCTTGCGTTAATACCTGTGGGGTTGTGACTGGACATAGTATACATAAACACAACTGGGCTTGGGAGTTAGATCGGCTAGTCACACAATAAGACTCGGTTCTAGAAGCAAGAGCTGTTTATCGATTTTACATAGTGTACTGTTCCGAGTTGTTTGGGTTTAACTTTAAATGTTATAACTTGCATGAAATGGCTCATATAGTCCAAACAGATTCAGTCTGCGTTGAGGGTACATACAGTGCCCTCCACAATTATTGGCACCCCTAGTGAATATGAGCAAAACAGGCTATAAAAAAATATGTCTTTGCTGTTTATCCTCTTGGTCTTTCACTCAAAATATTCACAAAAATCTTACCTTTTCATTGAAGTAAAACTATTGAAAGAAAAAAAAACTGTTGACATTAAATAAATATTTTTCCCCAAAACATGTGTGCCACAATTATTGGCACCCCTTAATTTAATGTTTTGTGCAGCCTCCCTTTGCCAAGATAATAGCTCTGAGTCTTCTCCTATAATGTGTGATGAGGTTGGTGAACACATGGCACGGGATCTGAGACCATTCCTACATACAGTATCTCTCCAGATCCTTCAGATTCTTAGGTCAACGTTTGTAGACTCGGCTTCAGCTCATCCCACAGATTTTCTATGGGGTTTAGGTCGGGGGACTGTGATGGCCATGGCAAAACCTTTATTCCGTGGTCGGTGAACAATTTTTGTGTTGATTTTGAGGTGTGCTTCGGATCATTGTCCTGCTGGAAGGTCCAACCACGGCCCATTTTAAGCTTCCTAGAGGGGGCTGTTAGGTTTTCATTTAATATCTGCTGGTATTTGATGGAGTTCATGATACCATGTCTCCTAACAAGATGTCGAGGGCCTTTGGAAGAAAAACAGCCCCACAACATCAAAGATCCGCCACCATACTTCACATTGGGTATGGGGGTCTCTTCTGTATGGCTATCTTTCTGTCTACGCCAAACCCACCTTTGATGTTTGTTGCCAAAAAGCTTTATTTTGGTCTCATCTGACCATATAACTCGGTCCCATTGAAAGTCTGACTTACATTTGGCAAACTGTAGGCTCTTTAGTTTGTTGTTGATTGACAGCAGAGGCTTTTTTCTGGCAACCCTCCAAAACAATTTGTGGTGATGGAGGTGGCGTCTGATGGTAGTTCTGGAGACTTTCTGAACCCAAGACTCAATTTACCTCTGCAATTCTCCAGCTGTGATCCTTGGAGATTCTTTTGCCAGTCGAACCATCCTCCTCACGGTGCGTGGGGTCAATTTACAGATAGGTCCTCTTCCAGGCTGATTCTTAACATCTCCTGTCGCTTTAAACTACTTAATTATTTCCATGATAGTGGAAATGGGTATTTTCAACTCTTTAGAGATTTACTTGTGTCCATTTCTTGATTTGTGCAGCTCCACAACTTTCCGTCGCACATTGTCACTGTGTTCTTGGGTCTTTCCCATAGTGATGAATGACTAATGGAATTTGGCCTGTGTCACCTCATATTTGTTCGCCAGTGGAACAGGAAGTCATGGTTGACCTCTTAAGAGTTCCTTATCAAACAGGTGAACTTAAAAATGTAAAACATGACTGGAAATATACTTCAGTTAGATTTTAATTATAAGATTTTTCTAGGGGTGCCAATAATTGTGGCACACATGTTTTGGGGGAAAATATTTATTTAATGTCAACAGTTTTTTTTTCTTTCAATAATTTTGCTTCAATGAAAAGGTAAGATTTTTGTGAATATTTTGAGTGAAAGACCAAGAGGATAAACAGCAAAGACATATTTTTTTATAGCCTGTTTTGCTCATATTCACTAGGGGTGCCAATAATTGTGGAGGGCACTGTAGCTGGTGCTGTAATTGACAAATGACTACGTCTGTTTGTTTTACAGGCTGAGGACGCTGGTGAAGACTGCTAAGAAGAAGCTGAGAGAGCAGGACGGCGGAGAGCTGGGCTCCCCCCTCACATCTCTCAGGGGGGACATGGGCCAAAGGCAGTCAGAGACAGAGTCTGCCATCAGCCGAATGAAGGCCAAGGTGCAGACCAGTCTAGAAACTGATGAGTCCACTTACAGGCTGTGCTGAGAGTTTCATTAGCTTGTAGCCTCAGGTGCTAAATGTCTGACTCCTGCTGAGCCTTGAGCTTTTACCCCTAATTGCAGACATTTTTCACTTGCCACTCCAATAAACCCATGTTGCATCTGTATCATAAACAAGTTTTTCTTAATGCTACAGCCTTTTCTAAAATCTGTTACATACCTGTTTTCATTGTTTGTTCCCTGCCTCTTTGTCCCCTGTTGTCTCCTGTCCCCATTTACGGTCCACATCCCTGTCAGGTGGACGATCTTCAGCTGCAGCTGGAGAAGGAGGCATCGCGCTGCACCCGGCTGGAGCAGGTGAACGGGGACCTGAAGGAGCAGCTGGCCGGGCTGAAGGGCCTGAGCCGCAGCCACGAGCGGCTGGAGCGCAGCAAGCGGCAGCTGGAGGAGGAGCTGTCCGGCCTGCGCCGGCAGATGGAGAGCAGCGTCATGGACCAAAGCCAGGCGGAGCAGTACCGCCGCGAGACGGAGGAACGCGCGCGCCAGGAGATCCGGCACAAGCTGGAGGAGGTCAACCTTTTTCTGCAGGTACCGTCTCCTCGGCGTGCACACTTAAGGGCGTAATGTTGAAACCAAATTACTCATTGCTCAGTTCTACACTAGGTTTAATTATGGCTTTTACATTGTGAATTAGTGGGGCAAGCAGCTATCGGGAGTATTGCCATTTCTTAGCATTTCACTCACACAAGTACACATACTTTTATGGGAATTTAACCGTTTGCGTGTAGCAGCATGTATATAAATCTCTCGCCCGCACTCTCCAGACCCAGGCCGCCTCTCAGGAGGCTTTGGAGCAGATCAAGGCCGCCAACGAGGCCAGCCAGCGGTCCCAGCTGGATCAGCGCATCAAGGAGCTGGAGCTGGAGCTGACCCGCACGCGCAGCACCCAGCAGGACAGCATCACGCAGCGCGAGTCCAGCCGTGCCGAGCTCGAGCGCTACCGGCAGCTCTACGCCGACGAGCTGCGCCTGCGCAAGTCCCTGGCAGCCAAGCTGGACCGGTGAGTGAGCGGCTGGCAGACGCTCTGACGCAGTTTAGGTTGCATCTAGCAGCTTTTCACAGTATGACTTGTTATACACACCGCTGACTCAGGTGTTAATTCTATCCCGTATCAAATTTGACGATGTAGCTTACTAAAGGCAGTGATGTTGGAACCGATCGCTGCCCTGAGCTAATCATACAGTATGTTCCCAAATGTACAGTAAGGTGGTATTCTTAATGATTAGGCCTTTAATGTGTAAAGTGGTTCAAGTTTTAAGGGTTTTCTTTTCTCTAATTTCTGTAATGTCTGCTGCCCTGACACTTCCTCTACTTCTTGTACAGTAAATGTGCAGTATGAGTGGATGGAATGCTAATGGTTCTGTGTGTGTGTTTGTGAATGTGTGTGTGGGTGTGTGTGTGTGACTCCAGATCTAATGAGCGTCTGTCGGAGGCCAACACCAAGCTCCTGAGCGAGCGCCAGCGGAGCAAGTCCCTCATCGCCAGCAGCATCGTCAACGGCAGCCTGGGGGGCCCCTCGGTGGAGGTGGGCTCTCTGGCCTCGTTAGGGGCCTATGGAGGCACTCTGGGGCCCCTCAACAGGAGCCTGGGGCTGGGGGGGAGCTTCCTAAGTTCAGTTCCAGATCCCCAGAGCAATCGAGTGGAAGCCTATCTGGCCAAGGTGAGTTGCTATGACGATATGCACACAAAAAGCATGCACTCAGACACACACACACACACACACACACACACACACAGACACATACACAGTTACAGGCTGGTGTTTATTGACATGTTACAGGACATTGGTTTGGTTTCATACATTACCATTCTTAATGTTGTCATCTCCACAATCACTGTGAATCACAAAATGAATTCATTTAGGCAAACCCAGGAATATAATAGTCATTATCACTGTTGGAACACTGTTAGCTATGGCTAACTGTTAGCTACCACTGTCTGCAGGAAGTGAGGGGATCTCTCTCTCACTCCGCCCCCCCCTGTGCTTCTCTCTGCACATAACTAACACTTCAGCTCTTGACACCGCTTCCTTCACTCTTCTCTCTTCTTCTAGTCCTCTGTTTGTTCTCAAGTGTCCTGTAAAAAGACATTGTGCTTAACCTCTTCTGTTTCTTACTCCTTCAGCTCCTAGCTCAAAAGTCTGTCTCTCACCTCTCCTCACTTCAGCCAGATTCATGACCAGGTGTGTAGTTGTGTGTAGCAGACTGGCGTCCTTTCCTTCTCCTTCTTCACTCCTCTCCCTACCTATGCTTGGCCTGCACACACAGCCCTTCTTTACGTTATGTTGGCAGAATAGTTACAGTCTGTAAACATAGTTACAGGTATAGATACACCTGGCATTAGATTTAATGTTAATATTATTATTATTATTAGTAGCCATTTTAGGTGACCTTGTCCGCATTCTGAAGTGGTTGATTTTTATACATTGTGTCAACTTGTCTTTAGGTCGTAACAGCTTGGGTTGGTCAGTGTAGAAGTTAACATTAATTAGCATTAATCTGAACCTATCCTGGCCATGATGTCAGATAGAAGTTTCAAACACAGCACCACCACCATATATAATTTGATATAATTACCCCAGAGTCAAAACCAGACAGTGTCCATGTTCCGTTCATAAATCACATGTTGTCATTACCAGAAGTCCCATTAAAATCACAAATACCATGCGACTCTTAATGGGAGAATATTGGGAATCATTCCATGTTAAAACATCAAACTTCCGAGTTCCAAACAGGAAGTGTTGATGTGATGCTTTAGAACAGCACAGGATTTTCAACCCTTCCAATTAGCCCTGCTGATAAGTAGCTTTCTAGTTAGCAGGACGACAGATGTCCAGCCAAAACACAAGTTGCCACTGTGCCTCTCATCCCTTTGTTCACTTCTGAATGCCAGAATGCCACAATAGGTTAACCAGGAGGGTTTGTGTAGAGTGGCATGGTGTGTACACGGTGTCTTGAGATAAGATAAGACACCTCTGACACAGCAACAAATATATCCACAGCTTATGGAATGCACATCCTTTAACAAGTTAAACAAACGCTTTGTGATTTCATAGGAAATGGAAATGCTGTCTATCGCACCTTTACATTTGTCCTCGAAAGAGGCTGATTAACTGCTAGAGGGGAGCCTTGTGCACCAAGCAGCTTGACCCATTGCCCACATTAAGCATGCCTCCTTCAGGCTCCTGCTGTTGACTCAGCCTTTGGGATGTCTACAGGATTGAAGCAATTGAGAAGAGCGTGTTCTTTTCTGAGGCCAAGATACTAAAGCTTTAATTTGTACTCAGGAAGATTTTCCACATGCTTCTGCATGATTCGCTTTCCTTTTTCAGTAGAACAAGAAAAGGTCCTAAACATTATTACTATCTATGGCATTAAAAAAAATGAATTCTACATCACCAGGTCACTAGTAGGGTACCATGCATGCTCTCTGCACTGATTTCATTTTTGCAGTGGCCCTCCCCATTACTCACCCTCAAATCTTGCTTGTGCATTTCTTTATCACCGTGTCATTTCCTGCTGGTGGTTATGAGTGTCCCACCTCAGTTGCCACTGATTTATTTCAAGAAATAAAATAAAATGAAATTACCTACCAACAGTAGTTTGTAAGTAGTAACAAACCTTTTTTTAAAGTGGGACAGTGTCAAGTCCTTGTGTTCTTGTGCACGTAAGTCTATGCATGTTCTGTTTCATAACAGATGCAGAATGAATTGGAGAAAAACATATCAAAGGAGTTGGACCATGGTGAGTGCCTGAAATGGTCTTTTAACTATTGTACTAAGTAATTCTCCATATAATATAACAGTTCCATAGCCTCATGATAGTAGCGACAAAGGTCATGTATTGTAATCCGCACAACCTTTTGAGCCTTTGCTCTGTTACACACAGCGAGCGCAGGGCTGGATGGAGTCTCTTCACGCTTGTCCCCTGTTGGCTCAGCCTGTGGCTCCCAGAAGAGCCTGACAGCAGATCAGGATCCTGTGAGCAGAGCTACGCAGCAGTACCTGGAGGTGCTCAAGAAGAACTACATGATCTGACATCCCTTTTGAGATTCTTGTTTACACACACACACAGACACACACACACGAACCCAACACTAGACAAGGCCAAAGCCTAGCTGCCCCTTACCACTACATTTCCTTTTATACATGTGTGGTTATTTATTTTGGCTTTTACATAAGAGGACGAAAGGATGATGCACATTGCACTTAATATTTTCAGGAGAAAATGATTAAATGGAGTCGTCGTGTCTAGTGTATTGTCTGTGAAGCCATATTTTAAAAACTGCTGTGGTATGTGTGGAGTTGAACTCCAGTAGCTTTCGTATGTTTTTATTTCACCTGTAATGGTTATGGATGGTCTTTTAATCGGGTTGTCTAAAGTTTTGTTTGCTTTTTGTAGGAAATATGAGTATTCAAAGTGTACTATAAATATTAAGGCCAAGTTACCAATCATATTTGGACTTGTTTTCTTATGGTGCAATGTATTTTTTGCCTAGTGAGTTTGTTGCTTTTGTCAAGAACAATCTGAAAACGCCTGTTTTTTTTTGTGTAAAAACAGAAGATATACTTGAATGAGACATAACTAGATCATCTAGTTACCCAGGGTACTATATGCTGTTACTGTAAGGATATATATATATACATATATGGAATATATTTAGACTATATATTGATGCAGATTGATCAATAAACTGTAATAAATTCTGAGCATTTCAGTATTTTAGAGTGTGGAGTATTAAGCCGTCCAATAAAGGGGAACTTTCCAGAAACTGTCCACTTTTTCTTCATTCAGGCCAGTGCCCTTAAAGGTGGTGTCCAGGATTCTAATCCAATACACTTTGTCTGTTCTGTGTGTGCACTCAAAAAAAGAACTCCAGGGTTCGTAAATAGTTACGGCTTTGTAAATGGGAAACTTAGTGGCTCGCACTAAGCCATAAAAGATTCCAGCCACCCAACACGTTCAAGGAAAACAAGGGAGTGGGTAAAATTTGATTCGCTGTTGAGCTCAAATATTAACAACCCTTTGCCAGAACCACAGATTCAACCTTAATAGGAAGTACCCTACTACACAGCCTAAAACTGGTGTGCTTGCACACATGAAACAACTTACAAAAATACAGAACTTTTAAATATAAAATCTTTTATTCATCAATATAAAAAATCATACCATCTCTCCCATATGTATGTATAAAACCACACACCATTATCTATACAAAATCAAATACGAGTTATCATAATTAAATTAAGCATTTAGGGGTGCACACAAAAAGCAGTAATGAACTACCTGCTGTTTTACCTCAGCCACAGACAAGGCACAGTTGGAAGCATATTCATAACTAATAAATACTCAAAGAAACCAGGTCACTTCAGTGAACTGTTCAACCACAGTTCAGGCATCTACAAGTATATATATCCTTCATAAAAGGTATAAAGTTTGATATGTTATCCCTAATTGCCCATTATTAGCTGCCTTTACCCTTTATGGGGATAACGGACACTTTGTCTATGGCCTGGCAGCCTCAGGAGTGTCTGAGCTCGTTCTCCAGTCCATAGATTTTGGCCTTCAGAGTCTTCAGTTCTCCCTGTATTTTCTTGGTGCGGGTGTTGGTCTGCCGTACTTCATGGAGAATGGCCAGGTCCTGATCTGGCCCCACATTTAGTGTCACCTAAAAATGCCAGGTCATTAAGTTAATTGGCAAAGGATACTGCCTACTGTGATTGCTTAGCTAATTACATTCACAGCTTTCAGTTTAACCAACTAAATCAAACATTTACATTTCCAGTCACATTAGCCAAAATCTCAAAATGTAAACTGCTTACCTTAAAGAGCTGTTTCTCCACGTCCTTAAGTTTTTGCCTCAATTGTTTGATGTCGGTCTTAAAGCCCTCCACCTCCATTACCCGCCTCTTTTCCAGGGCCTCATAGCGCTGGGTCATCATCTGCAAACGCTTCGCTATCTTATTTGACCGCTCCTATACACACGCATAAAAAGTGAGTGCAGGTACAGGTAATAACACTCTTTACAGAACAGGTTCTGTTTGAGAACACCACTTAATTGTGCTCGGACTTAAAAAGGTGGGTAAAAGCTGGTTGGCATACCTGGAAGATTTCTTTACCCACATCTCCTTCCTCTCTGATTTGTGCCAGGTCTGTATCTAAACCCACACACTGCTCCCGGTACATGTCGGCCAATTTGTGGGCCTGCTTCAGCTCCTCACTCAGTGCCTGGGGTAATTTCAATTAAATTCAATTATATTTATATAGCGCCAAAACAATAAAATTGTCTCAAGGTGCTTTACAGAGCCCAGTGCCTGAAGCCCTTTAGACAGTGGACAACAAATCATTCCCCAGCTGCACATCTGCCACATACATGAATCCTGCAGACCCAATGCTGTTTCATAATGTCTATATTACAAGGATCAATCAAATTGACCCCTACAGCTGATCATTTTCAGTCATGTCAATGTACACTGACCTCTCTGTATGGTTGTGTGCTTATGCCATGGCACACAAAGTTTAAGACTAATCAGCTCTACATGCTCACACATTTTCATTGGAAGTCACATGTAGAATGCCATTTCTCCAAATATGGAGGTGTCAATAGTGCGGCGTCCCAGACTGAGGCAAGCTCACCCGAATCTCCTCCTGGTGCATCTGCTGTGACTCCGGCGGGGCTTGGGCAAAGCGCTGCGGTGCAGTGGCCGGTCCCAATCTGTCCGGTCCTCCGCGGCCACTCTGAAGCTTCTCGTGGCAGGTGTCAAGCTGCCGCAAGAGCCGGTCTTTCTCCGTCACCCAGCTCTTCTCATGGGTGCGGCTCTCGAACTTCAGCTGCAAGAAGTCCCTGGTGCTCTCATACAGCAGGGTCTGTGTGCGCGTGAGCCTGGGTGGGAGTGAGATTTACAATTAAGACAATTAATTTGCATTATATGCAGCCATTTATATTGCTTCA
The DNA here is from genome assembly GCF_900700415.2 of Clupea harengus. Taxonomy (NCBI): domain Eukaryota; kingdom Metazoa; phylum Chordata; class Actinopteri; order Clupeiformes; family Clupeidae; genus Clupea; species Clupea harengus. The sequence continues at coordinate 22,068,400 of NC_045154.1, forward strand.
GCGAACAAATTTGCCACAACTTATTAACCACATTTCTCAAAACACCCATAAGGGACATAATATTGAGCACTATTAGTGGCGATTGCAAAATAAATTACAGTGAAGTGGGGTCACCCAGAGGATTAAACTGACAAGGGGGTGATGACTTACTTGTTGGTGAGAGCCGTGATGCGGTCCTGGTCTCTCTGGTGTTGGACCTGAGCCTCCTCCACGTGGATGCGCCGGTCCTCGAGGAGAGACTCCACCTGTTCTTTGGCCAGACGGGTCTGCTCCTCCATCTGGGCCTGGAGCGCCTCCACCTGGACGTCACCAGGATTGCATCATTAACATTACAGTACACTCACGATCATACACTGCACGCAGCAACAAGAGACTTTGTGTATCTGTGCACTCCCGTTCAAACCAACCAGCTCATCAACGATAGCATGCAAAGCAACCTTAACCTAGTGTGCGTGTGACTGATGGGCTGCTGTGTAGAGTGGAACAGACTTGGTAGTTCTGTATTAAAGAATATTTACACTTTTTATTTGTGTGTTGCCTTATACCTGCAGTAGTAAGGTCTGGTTGTCTGTCTTGTACTGCTCTGCACTCTCCAGTCCCTCCTTGGAGAGCTTCTTACTGGCCTCTGGACAGGGGGACAGGAGCATTAGCAAAATGAAGAGATTGCTGCTTTATCAGATGAGATTAATCCACAGGCTGATAAACAGATTGGAGCATCAGCCTCCTCTCACAGATTAGGATTTAGAAAAGTTCTTATTAGTATTACATTAGTCCTAAATCTTGCTCAGGGTTTCAGTATTCACCACTGCAGGGTTTTGTAAGTAAGCTTTGGTAAAACAGGATGACCGTATTCTCAATTCGTAAATATGACTAAAGACATGATGCTCTTAGGGTAATATATACAAGCCAAAAATAACCTCTAGAAGCTGCTTTTGAAACCTTCCACTGATCCTGAGGCCTTGGCTGCACCTTCTTCTGGGGAACTGTGACCTAATTCATAGACAAGAAACAGATTTTTAAAAATGAGATCATAAGAAGTGGCATTAACTTTTTATTAACTGTTTTCTTTCATCCACTGACGACCATATCAGCTGAATGGAAAGGGTTTATTTTCAGGGCTAACCTTGTTTGGAGGATCTCGATGAAAGTAAGTGATCTCCCCTACATCTGGACCCACCAGAGCCAAAAGATGCTGGATTTTCTTCCTGTCCTCCAACTCTCTGAGGACGGTAAAGTTGTACGTTTGTAACAAACTTGAGATCAATTATACAAAAATGTGTCACTTTTTAAGGTATGTTTTTATAGGCAACTATTTTTGTCATCATCTTTGATGGTATATAGTCATGCAAAGGACAGGTAAACAAGTTCCCACTAGTCAAGCAGGATATGCACAACATAGTTCTGTGTTCTGGGCCGGAACACCCCGTAAAAAAATTAAGAAATGCTTTCACAGCACAACATTGCCAGCTATATTGGCAAAGACACCAGCATGTTAACTTAAGCTTTGATCAATCAGTGCCAACTGGGTTGTTGGTGGTGTTAGCAAGATTTTTGTTTGCTCCCACTCCTCTTAACCAAAGTACCTTAGTGCTGCTTTAAACAGACATCTCCTACTTGTTACCATTGTGAATGGTGATATTGTCCAGACACTAAAAACTAAACAAACCACAAAGAACTGACCTGATTTTTAGGCGGTCGTTCTCAGCATACAGGCGCAGTGCCTGTTCTCGCTCTTGGAAGAGATAGACCTGCATGTCGCTTAGTGCCTTCTGAAGCTCTGCGATCTCTCCCTCACGCTGCCGGACTTCCCATTGGATCTTATGCTGCATGCACATACAGACACATGTACAGTTACAAATATGTCATCCTACACAAACACATAGCACAGCCACACACAAAGCTCTGGCTGAAACAGCGCACCTGATCGTCTGTGGTGCTTCTGTATTTCTCCAGCATCTGCAGAAGGTCCTCATGTTCCCCATCAAACTGAGCCACCTTCTGCCTGTAGAACTCCAGCAATTCACGAGATGGCCGGAGGTAAGCTAGACGCTCAGTGATCGGTGGCAGAGGTGAGTCGGCCTCCTGGCTCTGGTTGTGGACATAGCTAAAAGGCAGCAAGACAATGGGCCCTAATTTTATTGACGCCAACGGGTAAAACATAGCCTGGATACCAGACCGAATTAGCCCCGCCCACACATTTTTTGGTTGGGAAGTTCGGTCTGGCATTACTCCATTGAGGAGAAATTATCTGCGGCTCGATATCGGCCGTACCAATCAAATTGTTAAGGCGGGCTTTATACGATGATGGACAGATGATCAACAGTAACGTAACCAACCACGTCACCAACACACGAGTTGAATTCGTTTTCAACAAAACATGGCTGCCGCTGGAGAGCTGAAATGTATA